>NC_072403.2:112925961-113234807 GCF_028858775.2 Pan troglodytes
CCACACTCTCCTCAAACTCTGATTTCTAGATTCTCAATTCAGTGAGCCATCCATGCTCTGTTTGGTTAAATCATTCTTGTGTTATAGCCTTGAAAATGACTCTACATGGAAAGCTGTGGCAATAGTCAGTCCTATGTCATTTATTTTTCTTTCCTCTGGACTCACAGTCCTCTGTTGCCTTTATTTTAATCTCTGGAAACATCCGTTTCATATAATTTGTCCAGGTTTCTAGTTGTTTTATGGTGGCAGGGAAAGTTCAGTACCTAATCCATCACGGTACAACCAGAAGTTCAATTAAGAATTTTAATTCAGTATTTCCTTGTTAATTGTTAGTTTTACATCCTTTTATTTTTCTTTAGTAGTTGCTATATATTTTATAGCCTGCAACCTTGGCTTAAAAAGTACAATATAAATTTGTTGTTTTATTACTTCTTGGGAAATGCAAGAGTCTTAGAACATTTAATGTAGTCTCTACTAGGCTTTTGTGCTATTTCTATTCTGTGTTTATATAACACACATATGCACATACACACACACAACATCAAGACCTCATTTTTTAAAATACAGGCAACTTTTATTTATATTTGTTTACATATTTACTTTTTCCATCAGTCTTCTTTTTTTTTTTATTGCCATGCTTCCATCTACGATTATGATTCTTCTGCCTGAAAACCTCATGTTGGTATCTCTTTAGTATAGGTCTGCTGGAGTATAATCCTCTGTTTTTATTTATTTGAATATGTTTTTATTTCACCTTCTTTTTTTGAGTAAATTTTTGACTGGATATAGAAATTCTAGCTTGGCAGTTATTTTCTTTCAACATTTTGAAGATATTTTTTGGCTTCTGCTTTTTTGTTGTTGTTGAGAAGCCAGCTTTCTTCAATCTTATTTTTGATTCTTTAGAAGTAATGCTTCTTTTGTCAGATGGATAGATTGCAAAAATTGTCTCCCATTCCATAGGTTGCCTGTTCACTCTGAAGATAGTTTCTTTTGCTGTGCAGAAGCTCTTAAGTTTAATTAGATCCCATTTGTCAATTTTGGCTTTTGTTGCCATTGCTTTTGGTGTTTTAGTCCTGAAGTGTTTGCCCAAGCCTGTGTCCTGAATGGTATTGCCTAGGTTTTCTTCTAGGGTTTTTATGGTTTTAGGTCTTATGTTTTAAGTCTTTAATCCATCTTGAGTTAACTTTCGTAAAAGGTGTAAGGAAGGGATCCAGTTTGAGTTTTCTGCATATGGCTAGCCAGTTTTCCCAATACCATTTATAAAATAAGGAATCCTTTCCCCATTGCTGTTTTTGTCAGGTTTGTCAAAGATCAGATGGTTGTAGATGTGTGGCATTATTTCTGAGGCCTCTGTTCTGTTCCATTGGTCTATATATCTGTTTTGGTACCAGTACCATGCTGTTTTGGTTACTTTAGCCTTGTAGTATAGTTTGAAGTCAGGTAGTGTGATGCCTCCAGCATTGTTCTTTTTGCTTAGGATTGTCTTGGCTATATGGGCTCTTTTTTGGTTCCATATGAAATTTAAAGTAGTTTTTTCTAATTCTGTGAAGTCCAGAATCTACGAGGAGCTTATACAATTTACAAGAACAAAACAACCCTATCAAAAAAGTGGGTGAAGGTTATGAACAGACACTTCTCAAAAGAAGACATTTATGTGGCCAACAAACATAGGAGAAAAAGCTCATCATCACTGGTCATTAAAGAAATGCAAATCAAAATCACAATGAGATACCATTCTCATGCCAGTTAGAATGGTGATCATTAAAAAGTCAGGAAACAACAGATGCTAGAGAGGATGTGGAGAAATGGGAACACTTTTACACTGTTGGTGGGAGTGTAAACTAGTTCAACCATTGTGGAAGACAGTATGGCGATTCCTCAAGGGCCTAGAACCAGAAATACCATTTGACCCAGCAATCTCATTACTGGGTATATTTCTAAAGGATTATACATCATTCTACTAGACAGACACATGCACCCATATGTTTCTTGCAGCACTGTTCACAATAGCAAAGACTTGGAACCAACCCAAATGTCCATCAATGATAGACTGGATTAAGAAAATGTGGCACATATATACCATGGAATACTATGCAGCCATAAAAAGGATTAGTTCATGTCCTTTGCAGGCACATGGATAAAGGTGGAAACCATCATTCTCAGAAAACTAACACAGGAACAGAAAACCAAACACCACATGTTCTCACTCGTAAGTGGTAGTTGAACAATGAGAACACGTGGACATAGGGAGGGGACATCACACACCAGGGCCTTTCGGGGGTTGGGGGGCTAGGGGAGGGATAGCATTAGGAGAAATACCTAATGTAGATGCTGGGTTGATGGGTGCAGCAAACCACCATGGCATGTGTATACCTATGTAACAAACTTGCACATTCTGCACATGTATCCCAGGACTTGAAGCATTAAAAAAACAAAAAGAAGAAGTAATACTTCCTATTCTCTCATGCTGTTTTAAAGATTGTCTCTTTATCTTTTATTTTTTACAGTTTTGTTATTGTATGTCTGGATGTGGTTTTCTTTGTATTTTTCCTGTTTGGGAATTACAGTGCATCTTGTACCTGCGCCTTAATATTTTTCATTAGTTTAGAAAACTTCTGGTCATTAGCTCTTGAAATATTGCTCTGCTCCATTCCTCACTCCTCTATGCTGAGATTTCAAGATATGTTAGACACTTTTACCAAGCCCCAAATGTTTCTTAAGCAGTATCCTGTATTTTCCATTATTTTTTAGTTTTCTTCTTTAATATGCGTGCTTTCTTTTGACTTACATAGACTTCCATTGTGAATTACAATTTGTAGAGGTAACATGAGGTTTGGAATGATGACCTCTTTCTCCTGAAAGAATTTACTTTTGCTTCTTGCAGGAAGTTAGGGTAGGATAGGGCATTTTAAACAGAGATCAAGTTGATTTAAAGCTGGAGTTTTGCCTTTGTGAACACTCTTTAGTCAGAGGTTGTTTTTTTGATTTTCCCATCTCAAGGTTTTCCTTTGGTCCTTTAGTTTTCCCAACTGAAGGCCTTCAGTATTTTAACCTGTGTCTCTTCTTGGCAGGCCCTGAATGTAGTTTTTGTGTCTTTACCCCTGTGAAACTGCTGAGTGCTCTGCTTAGCTTCTTTTTTTCTCATCTAAAGCTTTCAAACTAGCTAATGCCTGCAGGGTAAGAGAGGTTCCCAACATTTGCCTCACCTCTCTGGGCTTCGCTTTTTCTCTGGAATCATGTTTCTTTAGGTTGTAATTGCTTTGGTAGTTCTCCAGTGACTTCAAAGAGATGACTTTTATGTTTATTCTTGCCTTTCAGATTATTTTTGGTGAGTGTGTAGTCTTGAACAGCTAGTTCATAACTGGCTGGGAAAAGAGATTCCCTATGGGTTGGAATTAGAAGGGTGTTGTATAGAACCTGTCTTCTCCAAACAGAAAGGATGCTCCATGAGGGCTGCACTTCTGTCCTTCAGCTCTACTAGACTGTTAGCTATTGTTCAGATTGGCCAGACTTTCTTCTGGCTCAGATCCATTGTATTTGCTATTTCCTATACCTGGAATGCTCTTGTAGTTTCTCTTCATTTAACAAACTCACACTCATCTTGCAAATCTTAGACTAAACATCATTTCATAGTGAAGCCTTCCTTCACCTCCCAGACTAGGTTAGATTCCCCTGAATTTTTCTCTTTCAGTAATTTGCACACTTAGAATTATGAAATTAATTATGATTTAATGTCTGTCTTATCCAGACAGGAATTCAGTCTGCTTCTCAAGATTGTGCCAGCACAATGCCAGTCACGTAGTAGATGTTCCAAAAATAAATATAATCTGCACTGACATGCTTTAAGCTAGACTAATATTTTCTAAAATGTGTTCTATGACAAAGATGTTCTAAGTTGAGATAACCTTTGGAAAAACTTCATTGTATAACTGCCTTGGGGAATATCATAATAGACAATAACATATATTTAAAACTTAGAAATTCCATGTTAAACCAAGCTGCTTGACTTTGCTTATTCCTGAGTTTAACATTTAAAAGATAAATATTAATTCTGCAGAATATACTTCAAAAATCATTTGGTTAGATATTTTCTAGAAATGGAAACTCAGAGCATTTTTCAGTTTTAGGAAAAACAAACTTCATTCCAGAATGAGTCTATATATTGCAAAATCTGGATGAGTGAAATCAAAATCAAAGAGGCTTGAAGGACAACTCCATTCCAGCAATATGTGCAGGACTAGAGTTAAGCTGACATGGACAAAAGATTTTCTGCCTCCAGTTTACTGCAATCTGTATAGCTCCGGAAATTGCACAAAACAGGAAGGTTTTAAGCACTGATTTCAAGGGACTGTCCTCATGAGCTGAAGTATTGTATATTTAATGGCCTATTTCAGCCACATTCTCTTTTTTGCAGTCAGGTAGCCCCAGCAAATACGTTGCATTTGCCAGACTGATGTTGACAATTAACTAGCCCTTGCATCAAAGAAGAATGATATGAGAAGTAAAATTAGATGGAAGCAGCATTTCAACTGGTAAATAAAACAATTTTCTTTTCAGAGAATTCCCAGTAGCTAACTGTAAATTGAAAATTGTTTCATCATTAAGTAATAACTAATTTACATTAATTCCTATTGGCTTTCCCTCTTCTCTTTCTTTCCCTCTGGCTCTTTCCTTCATTTAATGAATTTGGAATTAATCACTAGAAATAAACCATGATTATACTCACATCTGTATAACTGTTACTTCTCTAACCCTTCAGCTATTTTTCTTCTCCTTCAAAATATATTTGCCCCTTAAGATTTTATGCTAAATCTCCTCTCCTACCCTCTCTTTCTCTCTTCGATTTCATGCATCCCTTGTCCCTTTCAATCCACATTGTTCTTTTCCTCTTTATTACAAATATCTCTTTGACTCCTACTTTTCAGAAATAGTATTAGCTTTTATGCATCACGGAATTGTGGGGGATGTAAACATGATGTGGGGCATAGTTGGAACAGCAAAATTAAGCTGAACACAAATAAAAAGTGTAATAGAATTAATTTGAACCTCACACTTTTTCCATTTTCTCCTGTTTACATAGACTATACCCTTTAGGATTTCTAACAGTATCTGGCTTCAGGATGCTGCCTGCTCTTGGCTTTTGACTCAGCCTTGCCCTATTATTATATTTCCATTCAGGTATTTTCGCACAGGGAGTCTATGGCACCATTTATCAGCTGGTGGATGAATGTCAAATCTGTGTCTTCATCCATGACAACTGGATATCAGTCTAACCTATCTTTTGGATATGTTTACATAGTTATTCTAATAGTATCTCAGATTTATTATGTCCAAACTTTAAGTGAATATCCATAATACTTTCAGCTGAGTATTTGACAAGGTAGAGAATTCCAGTTCTCTTTCTTCTTACATCAAACATACTTGTTCCCATTATTCTCTCCATTATTTTGTGAATGATACCATTATTTTGTGAATGATACATGGTGTCATCAATAAATAAATCCAGCACACAATTTGTATTTTTCTCCCAATTTTTTTGAACAAATATTTAACTGAATCTTCTGTTTTAAGAACAAATGTTGGGATTCTATACTTAGGAGGTCAGTTATGCTCCCCATAACTTTGCTGTTTAGTGGAGATTCTGGCAGAGAAACAAGTACTAGAGTAACAATGGTAAGCACAGGGTACTGTGGGAGCATAGAAGAGGACACTTACCCAGCATGGGAGAGTCACAGAAGATTCCCTAGAGGAGATGACTAGTATCTCCAGTATCTCAAGTTACAAAACACAAGTAAAAATTATTTCCAGAGAAAGTGAGGGCAGTGAATGGTGGCAAGAAGAGCTTTTCAAGGAGTAGGAGAGATATGTGAAGATCTGAATACACCCCCACCCTACCCTTTCTTTAACAGGGAAAGAAGTGGGGACATGAACAGGGTACTGCACAGGTCAAGATAGTCCTTGAGTACCTAGTTAAAGAGTATACATCTTGAGGGAAGAACATCAGTGAATGGTTGGCATGAGGCAGGGCTGTGTGACTGGTTCTGTCCAATGGGCTTTGAGGGTGAGTGACAGTGAAAAGTCACTGACTATGCTATTTTTCAGTCTTTCTTCAACTGCCATATCAAGTATGGATGTGGGTTTCAGATGGTACAGCTGCAGGAAGGTAGAGACCCCACTGTCCTGTGCTGCTCAGTCACTGTACAAACATCACTTACCCTGGAGGGTGTCTGACATGGAGCAGACAGCCTTACTGAGATTTTGGGATCACTTGTTACCAGAGCAGAATACTGACTGTCTAATTGATATTCATTCATAGAAAGATATTTCCTTATACCCAATCTAAAATTGCTAGCCTCTTTTCAGTCATCGTCACATAATTCAAAGCAATTATCACCATATGAAACAATCTTTCATTTGTTTATTTTTATTGTCTGCATTTATCTTCTATAATATGAACTCTGCAAAGTAATGAACTGTCTCTCTTGTATTCCAGAGCTTAGAACAATGTGTGGCACATAACATAAAAAAAGACCATTTCAAACTGAGGATACTTTTGCAGAAAAAATGAGAAAAGGATGTAGTACATAACCATTTTGTGAATTGCTTACAGAAAGAGAAATTTAATTTTATTTCTTACACAGTATGCAAAATATGTAAGGAGAGAGTGAAAGGCTTTATATAGATTATTTTAGTCAGAAATAGAGGCCTGGGCACCAATTTGGGTGTGAAGATAAGAATAAGGGAGTTCAGAATTCAATTAACTTGAATCATTGCTGTTGTCATTACTGATTTTACACCTTGTGATAGCAATAACTTATGGTGGCAGATTTCAGAACTTCCCCTGGTATTTTATGGTTTGTGTGTATGTCTTTCAGAGGCCCTTCTGTTATTTGTTTCACACAAGTACGTTTTCATTCCTGATTTCTGTTAGTGATAGCAATACTGCCCTATTGCTCTTATTGATTTCCCCAAATTAAGATATAAAGTTACCATGACAGACAACAGCATCTTATAGCTTGAGATTAGATGATGCTGAATAAAGAAACATCTTAGTTTCTGAATCACAGATGATGAATTTTGGAACAAAATATAAGGTTGCTAAGCAAAACAAATTAGTGGCATGCCAATGATCACTAAGAGTATGATGAATACTCATTGAAACAGTCTATAAGATTTAGCCTTTAAAGTCTAACAAACTTAGAGTTCTCTTGCTGGTTTTCTATGATTATATGAATAAAGTGGAGGTTATAACAGCCTCAAAATCATAAGGTTCTAATGGGAGATTAAATGGATAACTCATCTGAAGCACTTAGCATGATGATTGGCACTTAGTAAGCACTCTTGGAAAGCCTTCATTTTCCCCTTTTATCTTCTTCTTTTACTTTTATTTTTGCCCAAGTCCCCACAGCTGGTGAAACAGCCTACATTCTTATCTAGTATATTTTGAATCCAGACTCCTGTGCTTTTTGTATTGTGCAATTCTGCAGATTACTTGTGTTACCAATTATACAAACAAATAAGTGGACACTTTAAAAAATCTTATGAGGTGGCTTCATAATATTTTCATTGAAATATTGTGTTAATGTTTTATTTTGTTGTATTTTTTTCTTCTCAGCATACTGTGTCAACTTCTTCTAACAAGAGCATATCTCTTTTCTTTGAGACCCATTCCTTTCCCACAACCCATTACATTCGATCTTGTGGGACTGCTGGTTTCAGCATCTTGGCCCAATTGTCACGATGTGATCATGTGAGCATAAGATCTGTCATAGGGCTATGATCTCCTGGATGCAATTGTGATTCCAACAGTTGGATGTGTGACTCAAGTTGAGGTGTTGTGATAAAGAGTTTGACTGCATGTTTTAGTTTTGACTGTAACCACTTTTAAGCCTCACTCCTCTGTCTTCCCTTCTGCTTCTGGGAAAGCTGATAATAAAAAAGCCAGTATTCTCTCCTTTGGTGATGGTGGATGATTTAAGCCACATAAGCCCCTGCCCACGCTTGGGAATCCTCACCCAGACCCCCACCTCCTAACCACAATACAAGCCTTAGGTCAGTTGCCTTTTCTTTTCTAAACCCAGCTTGGAAAGTCTATCCTGCTTTCCTAGAAAACTTCATTATATAAGTAGTAACCCATTTTAATGCCTTCATGGTGCATGTGTGGTGTCATCAGTTTTGACATCTGATTCAAACTTTGAGTAAGGATCCATCCTGCTTCTGAAAAATGGCAATAATGGATATTATGTGGATCTCTTTTTTCACTTGAATTGTGAGCTCTAATGATATGACCCTGAGGTGCCAGTCACCATATCTCTCACAACATGAACAGGTCTGAGAGAACAGAGTCAACACCCAGAGAGAAGCAGAGTCAGTGAGAGTGTCTTGATGTCACGTGCCTGTTCTAGGGTCCACTCCACACTTCCCAGTTACAGGTGCCAAAAATTTCCCCTTCATAGCTTAAGGTAGTTTTCGTGGTTCCAGTAACTTTCAACAAAAAGAATCCAGACTTACAAGGAGATTATTTAGGAAAAATATCTTAACAGGCTTTAGAAACACAGGTGAGACCCCAAGACTCTGAGCATTGAAGAAAGTTTTAGAAAAGAAGATTGAGTTGCTCTCTATGAGGCAAGGAAAAGCTTTTTTTTTTTTTTTTTTTTTTTTTTTTGCTTTTGTTGCATTGGAATATTAAGAAAGACAAGGGAAGTGTGCAACATGGGGGAGATGCCAGGAGAGATATGTGTGAGCACAGAGAGTGGAAGGGCCCTTGGAGGAAAGGAATGTCTAGAAAGAATCTTAAAATTGTTAGGTGACTCCTTCTCATGATCCTGACCTTCAGTAAGGTGTTCTGTTCTTAATAATGCAAATGTTGCTTCTGTGGAAATGCAAGAAGTGGCTGTTGAAATTACATTTGTTTTCCTAAGAAGCAAAACAGAGACTCCACCTCTAAGAATGCAGAGGAGGCCTCCATTAGTTCACTGGCAACCTGAGAAAGCCTTTCAGCTTGCACAGGCTGCAGAATAGAGGTGGGACTTTGGTGACAATTTTACTTAGAGTTTAAAGGGCAGAGATTTCATGCTGACAACTGAATTATATACAGTTTGGAGTGAATAAGAACAAATCTGATTTATAGACAACATTATTCGAATAAGTCACTGTGAAAACTGTACTTTTTTTCTCAAACCTTATGGGTACCATTTAGTAATTTATTACTGTGCATTAGTAGTAATGTGGTGACTTATAAAAGTTCATTTTCTTTATATGCCTAATTTATGTCCATGTCATAACCTAGGTACTGGGGAAAATTCACTCATTATATGCTCAAAAATAGATTTTTAAAAAGCAACACGGGCAAAATCTATTAAAAACAGATTTTTTTAAAAGCCCGTAATTTTAGTTTTGTTTTAATTCATTGATATTGATCTAAACTAAAGGTTCATTAATTTAGCATTGCCATATTTTTGCTAAGTAGAATATTATAGTACTTGTATTAACTCAGTATATCCCAAGAATTTTTCGAAGTTTTTAAATAAGTAATCATAGTTATTTATGTGGGCTTGTAAATTAATGTTTTTTTAAAATTTTGAATAAAAAGTACTTAATAAGCATATAGAATTAGAATTCTAGAGCTGGAAGGGGCCTTAAATTATATGTTCATTCTTAAATTTAAATTGTTCATTCTGTTCCCTTAATTTATACGTGACTAATTGAGACCCAGAAAAACTGAGTGGCTTGCTCAAACCATACACGTGGAATTGAAACCAGAACTTCAGACACTTGGTTCTTGGTCAAGTCTTGTTTCCAACATGGCATTTTCTCCATCTATAAAATGAAGGAGATGGACTACATAATTTTTATGGTTCTTTTCTCCTCTAATATTATCCAATTAAAAATCTAATGATTTAGGTAGTTTCTATATTTTTATGTAAACTTCCAAGTAACTGGGAACAAAAGCTACTTATCAGAACACATGGAGCTGAAATGTGTCTTGTGCATAGTGGCTCTCATAGTGGCTCTCAACATGTTTATCAGAACACGTGGAGCTGAAATGTGTCTTGTGCATAGTGGCTCTCAACACGTTTATGTAATCCAGGAAATATCATGCAGCTGTTAGTCATTCGATTGCTTATTATGAAATAGAACACTTTGTCTAGTTGCTCTCACCTGCCATTATCTTAGCAGTTTGTGTAAGGGACCACACTTAAGAAATAAACACTTTCCACATGAGAAAGGAGGTGTAAAATCAGGCTCCATAATCAAACACCAAGGTTTTATTGCACTCTTGCTGTATATTTAGTATGGTGCCAGAGATAGGACTGGGTAAAAAAATGTGTAAGGCACCACACTCAATAGCGTCTTACCCCAGGGGAGGAGATAGAGCTATTTTATATATTTTTTTAAAACCCAGAAAAATTATATGCTATGTTATGTGCTTTTGACTCCATGTGAAATAAGAATTCCAGGAAGAAAAAATCATCTTCTTTATAGCTCCCTATTTCTTTATACTTAAGCTGTATTTTTCACATGTTGGAAATAAAGTTTGGATAGTTGGCATGAGCTACTTAGGGTTTTAAAAACCAAGGTGAGGAATCCTGACCTGATGAGAAAAATAAAAGAAGCCACTAATATATGTGTGTATAGGCAGGTGAGGTGATGGAAATGCAGTTTTAAAATTAGTGTCAGGCAGTGGGTATGCAAGCTGAACTGCAGATAGGAAGTGTGAATGAAGGAAATAAAAGCAGTTTCAGCAATCCTAGATGATGTAATGTGGATGTGTTAAGATATGTAATGCTGATTGCTGAAACAACTTCAAAAGTCAGTGGCTTAACACAATAAAGTATTATTCCTCTGTCATGTTGCAGTCCCATATGGATTAGTGGGAGGTTTGGTGCAATAAAATCATTTAGGATCTTATGTAATTTACAGACTGCTATTTTGACTTTTTTTTTTTTTTTTTTTTTTTGAGATGGAGTCTCTCTCTGTTGCTCGGGCTGGAGTGCAATGGCTTGATCTCCGCTCACTGCAGCTTCTGCCTCCCGGGTTCGAGTGATTCTCCTGCCTCAACCTCCCAAGTAGCTGGGACTCCATGCCTGGCTAATTTTTTAGCATTTTTAACAGATACGGAGTTTCACCATGCTGGTCAGGCTGGCCTTGAACTCCTGACCTCAAGTAATCCACCTGCCTCAGCCTCCCAAAGTGCTGGGATTACAGGCATGACCCACCGTGGCCAGCCTGTTTTGACATTTTAAACTTAGTTTTCAAGTTCACATTAGATTATATACCACCATCAAACTGGAGGGAGGGAGATGAAGAGAAAGAAGAGATACTATTTCTGCTGACATGGTTAATCTCATAGGATAACCTAGAGCAAGTCCTGGGAATTGTAGTTTAGTAGTGTGACTAGGAAAGGGAAACTGGCTTGGTAAACATCTAACCAGCCTCCTTTCCAAGGTTCTCTAGGAAAATAAATTTTGACAAATGTAAAAAAATGTAAATAACACTAACATTTACTGAATGGAATATGAACTGTGCAGTATGGCAATAGTTCCTAAACTTGCGTGATGATCCTGATTATTTGGGAAACTTATTAAAAACATTCATTTTGAGCCGTGTACCTGGATCTCTGGAGGAAACGTCGTGAAATCTGTGCTTTTAATGTTTTTCAGGTGATTTTGATCACTGGCGAGTTTCAGAAGCACTGTTTTACACAAGTACAACCTTTTGTGTAGGTGCTTTTAATTTTCCATTTTACACACGAGGTTTTTGAGGTTAATTAACTTGCTCAAGGTCACAGAAATAGGGGGTGGCAGAAATAGAACTTGAATTCGATCCTGCCAGACCCTAAAGATGAACACTTAAACTTTCTTTTATCACTCCATGAGAATTACAACTAATTATTAAGGAACTTATGGACCTCCACATATTTTTTATATATCTAATATACTTTTTAGTATTTTTATAAATGCTGTGATATTGGATTTTTAAATTTTTTATTTCTGAATAAGAGGGTATATTCATAAACACAAAAACATGAAATTTTAGGACTAGACATACTCTCCACTTCAGATCAAGAGAAGTTCAACACAGATGTAATATATGCTTTTGGTTGCTATTATGTTGTGAATTTCAGAAACTAAAAATAAATTGAGTAAGTTTGGCGGTGCCTCAAAAGATAGTTTTGGCCATTTGTAGGAAAAATATCCCATCATCTTCAAGGATAGACTGGGTGAGGCATAGGTCAACTGAATGGCCCAAGTCAGTCAGTGATGCTGCTCTAAAAACCAGGATAAACACAGATAAACATCCTGAGGCAGGAATATCTCACCTTGGTAATGACAAGTAATTGCTGGGGTAGAAATGTCAGTGAACAATCTTTAGTGATAAAAATTCAAAGATGTGAAGCAACAAACTAGCAGAAAAAGAAATCAAGAAAGTAGTTATATTTATAATAGCTAACAACAACAAATATCTAGGAATAAATTTAATCAAGGAGATAAGAGATCTCTACAAAGAAAACTATGAAACATGATGAAAGATATTGAAGAGGACACAAATGTAAAGACATCCTATGTTTATGAATTAGAATAATTAATATTGTTAAAATGACCATATTACTCAAAGAGACTGATTCAATGCAATTCCTATCAAAATGCCAATGATATTCTTAACATAAATAGGAAACAAAATTCTGAAGTTTGTATGGAATCATGAAAGACCCCAAATAGCCAAAGAAATCTTGAACAAAAAGAGCCGGAGGCATCACACCACCAAACTTCAAAATATCTTACAAAGCTATAATAATCAAAACAGCATGGTATTGGCATAAAAACAGACACACAGACCAATGGAACAGAATAGAGAATGCAGAAATAAATCTAAAATTAGTTGGCTATACTGACAGCCAACTGAATGTTTTGAGAAAGGTAGTGACAACATTCATTGGGAAAGGGATAGTCTCTTCAATATATGGTGCTGGGAAACCTGGATATCCTTATGCAAAAAAATAAAACTAGATTTTTTTTATCTCTCACCATATATAAAAATCACTCAGAATGAATTAAAGACTTAAATATAAGGCCTGAAATTATAAAACTACTGAAGAAAACATAGGGGAAATGCTTCAGGACATTGGTCTGTGAAAAGATTTCATGGAGAAGACTTCAAAAGCACAGACAACAAGAGCAAAAGTGATCTCAAGGTTTTTTTCATATGCTTGTTGGCTGCCTGTATGCCTTCTTTTGAGAAGTGCCTGTTCATATCCTTGGCCCACCTTTTTAATGGAGTTGCTTTTCTCTTGTAAATTTGTTTAAGTTTCTTAGAGATGCTGGATATTGGACTATTGTCAGGTGCATAGTTTGCAAATATTTTCTCCCACTCTGTAGGTCGTCTGTTTACTCTATTGATAGTTTCTTTTGCTGTGCAGAAGCTCTTAAGTTTAATTAAATCCCATTTGTCAATTTTTGCTTTTGTGGTAATTGGTTTTGGTGTCTTTACCATGAATTCTTTGCTCATGCCTATGTCCAGGATAGTATTGCCTAGGTTGGCTTCCAGGGTTTTTATAGTTTTGGATTTTACCTTTAAGTCTTTAATCCATCTTTAGTTGATTTTTGTATATGGTGGAAGGAAGGGGCCCAGCTTCAATCTTCTGCATATGGTTATAACCCAGCACCATTTATTGTATAGGGAGTCCTTTCCCCATTGCTTGTATTTGTTAGCTTTGTCAAAGATCAGATGGTTGTAGACATGTGGCCTTATTTCTGAACTCTCTATTCTGTTACATTGGTCTATGTGCCTGTTTTTGTATCATGCTGTTTTGGTTACTGTAGCTTTGTAGTATATAGTCTGAAGTTGGGTACTGTGATGCCCCCAGCTTTGTTCTTTTTGCTTAGGATTGCCTTGGCTATTCGGGTCCTTTTTTGTTCCATATAAATTTTAAAATACTTTTTTTCTAGTTCTGTGAAGAATGTCATTGGTAGTTTGATAGGAATAGCATTGAATCTGTAAATTTCTTTAGTCATTTTAATGATACTGATTATTTCTATCCATGAGCATAAGATGTTTTTCATTTGTGTCTTCTATGGTTTCTTTGAAGAGTGTTTTGTAATTCTTGCAGAGATCTTTCACCTCCCTGGTTAGCTGTATTCCTAGGTATTTTATTCTTTTTGTGCAATTGTGAGTGGGATTGCCTTTCTGATTTGGTCCTTGGTTTGGCTGTTGCTGGTGTATAGGAATGCTAGTGATTTTTGTACATTGATTTTGTATCCTGCAGCTTTTCTGAAGTTGTTTATCAGCTGGAGGAGCTTTTGGGCCAAGACTATGGTATTTTCTAGATACAGAATCATGTCATCTGCAAGCAGAGATAGTTTGACTTCCTCTCTTCCTATACGGATGCTCTTTATTTCTTTCTCTTGTCTGATTGCTCTGGCTAAGACTTCCAATACTGTGTTGAATAGAAGTGGTGAGAGAGGGCATCCTCCTCTTGTGTCAGTTTTCAAGGAGGGTACTTCCAGTTTTTGCCCATTCACTATAATATTGGCTGTGGGTTTGTCATAGATGCTTTTTATTAGTTTGAGGTATGTTCCTTAAATATTTAGTTTATTGAGAATTTTTTTAACATGATGGGTGTTGAATTTTATTGAAAGCCTTTTCGGCATCTATTGAGATAATCATGTGCTTTTTGTTTTTAGTTCTATTTATGCGATGAATGACATTTATTGATTTGTGTATGTTGAACCAACCTTGCATCCTGTGCCCCCACAGCTCATGGGCTGTGCCTTCTGGTGGAGATGGCAATGTGTGGACACTGCCAAGATTTACCACCTGTGCCTTCCAGAGGGGAGGTCACTGCAGCCTTCAGCCTACCTGGGGCAGCTGAGCAGTGTGGCACCAGAATGCAGGGAGTAGAACCTTGAGGCAGCACCTGGAAACAAGTGCAAAGGTCCCATGCAAGGAATAGGGGACAGAACTCTATCAAAGAGGTGCCTAAAGCCCCTCTTTGATAGAGTTCTATCCCCTATGCCTTGGCTGAATATCACTGATCATTAGAAAAATGCAAATCAATACCACAGTAAGGTACTATCTCACACAAGTCAGAATGACTATTATTAAAAAGTAAAAAAATAACAGATGCTGGTGAGGTTGTGGAGAAACAGGAACACTTATACACTGTTGATGGGAGTGTAAATTAGTTCAACCATTGTGGAAAGCCGTATGGCAATTCCTCAGAAAGTTAAAATGCTGAATCATTTGATTCAGCAGTCAACCCCATTATAGCTGCCTCCACCTAGATTTCAAAAAATGGAGCTGCCAGGGGCCTTGGGCACATGACCCAGGGAGAGAGCTGCCAGAAGGGCTGAGCCCTTTCAGAAAGCACACACTAGGGAAATGCCCAGTGGAGCCATGGGGCAGGTATGGCCCTAAGACCCTAGAACTGTAGAGACACCAGTGTGCAATGCCAACCTAAAAGAGCTCTGGTATCTGACTCCAAGCCATGAGAGCTATTGTGTGGGCTGTTCTCAGCAAAGCAATTGGTCTGGGACAGGCTGGAACTCTGGGGCCCATTCCCCACCTCAGTATCAACACAGCAACTGCTTTGTGGGTAAATTACATTGATGAACAGTGGCCTGCCTATTTGAAAAGATGTTTTTCCTTCAGAAATTGTTATGGGTTGAATTGTGTAGCCCAGAAGTCATATTTTTTAGTTCTAATCCCTGATAGCTCAGAATGTGACCTTATTCAGAAATACGGTTTTTACAAATGTAATTCATTAAGTTGAGGTCATACTGGAGTAGGATAGATTTCTAATCCTATATGACTGGAATCCTTATAAAATAAAAGAAACTTGGACAAGAACACACATGCAGGAAGAACAGCATGTGAAGATGGAGACAGAGATCTGGGTGTCATAGCAGAAGCCAAGGAATACCCAAGCTTGCTAGGAAACCACCAGAAGCTAGGAGGGAGAGCTGGAACAGATTTCCTCTTACAGCCCTCAGAAGGAACCAACCCTGCTAGCACCTTGATCTGCTTTCTAGCGTCCAGAACTGAGACAATAAATTTCTGTTATTCTAAGGCAGCAAATTTTGATACCTTGTCACAGCAGTCCTAGCAAACCAATACAGGGACTATAAATGACAATAAGAAACATAAAAATAAATATTCCTCCCTTGGGGGATTTTGAGAATTGCAGAATACAGTTGGCAGTCTAGTATAAATGAAAAATCAGACAGGTCTGGATTGAAATCTTACCTATATCATGGTCTGGGTAGGTTTCTTTGACTGAGTTATCCAGATTCTCAGAGCCTCAATATCTTTATCTAAATAATGGAAAAATAGTATTTAATATTTTGGTTGTTGTTAATGACTGAATAATATCTGTACTATTTCAATTATTGTTTTGAAAATGTAATTGCTGCCATTCCACTATGGTTTGAATGTGTCCTCCAAAGTTCATGCATTGGAAACTTTTTTTCTCAATGCAACAGTGGTGAGAAATGGGACCTTTAAGAAGTGATTAGGTCATGAGAGCTCTGCCCTCATGAACTGATTAATGTAGTTATTGTAGAAGCAAGTTTGTTGTTGAGAGAGTGGATTTGTTATAAAAACAAGTTAAGCTCTCTCTCTCTCTCAACATGTCATGCCTTTTATCATGTTATGATGCAGGAAGAAGACCCTCACCAGATGTGACCCCTTGATCTTGGAATTCCAAGCCTCCAGAACTGTGAGGCACTAAATTTCTTTTCTTAATAAATCACCCAGTCTCACGTATACTGTTAGAATAGCACAAAACAGACTAAGACATATTCGCTGCTTAATATGCATTATTTTACAACAAATCAATGAAGATATTACTGTATTACCTCCATTTAGGGAAAAGTGATTAGACTTATGCATGGGTCATACTCTTTTTAAGAATAAACCTGTCATCTAAGGCAAAAGTCACAAACACTGTACCTCTCACTTCTTGGATTATCTGCCTAGTGAAGAACATATGTCTGTTGCATTTGCTTTATATCATATCATATCGTGTGTGTGAGTGTGTGTGTGTGTGTATACATACATATTTGCAATATTCTGACTTCTGTACAGGAGCTTGAACCAGAAGTATGGCTCCTTTATTTTTCAAGTATTTCTAGCAAAATTATAAAGTAATGATTAATGATTAACATGGCATTAAATCATAAAGTGACCAGAATTATACCTAATGTAAAAATAATAAACCAAATGAGAAAATAATCCATCAATTATTTTTTACAGAAAATACTTTCTCTCTCATGCAATACAAGAAGTTATGGTATTTTTTGGCATCCCCCTATGATTTAAACTTTGATTTCTGTTTATTTGTCATTTCACCATAGTACTTGAGTATAATATTTTGGAGCTTGTACTTTAAAATAATTGCTAGTCTAAAGAAAAATATTATACAAAGTCAAACGACATTTGTGCTTCATTTAAAGAGATAATTATATATAACTTTCATGAAACTATGGTATTAATTATTTATCTGTAGATTGTAATCTCTTCAAGATTATTATATACTCATTATTTCTCTTCATGGAACCCAGAACAGGGGCTTGCACAAATTACGTGCATAATAAGGTTTGCTGATGATAGTGTAGGTCACTCATACAACTTATTTAACTTGCAAGTATCTTTTAAAATAATGTATTTCTTTCATTGATCCTGTAATTCTTATTTTGAATATGTAAATGTACTCTTCAGAAAACTGGAAAAAAACCCAGTAGTTTTATTCTTACATGGTGATTATATATTAATACTAAAACTCCAAATTTATCTATACTAAGTAAAACTTATCCATTGCACAGGAAATGAATGATTTCGTACTTTTTGAGAAGTTCTGAGAACTCAGCAAGCGTTGAACTAAATGGTATGATGGAATATGGATGATTATCTCCAGCTGTGAAATATCTGTTCCAATCCCAGGGTATCAGGACCCTTTAAAAAGAAGAAGAGATGCGTGAGCTTAACTGTTGGTTCCTCATTATTATATGAAATTCTATAAGATGTGGATTGGAAGTTTACACGACTGCATTTGGAAGCAGTTTGGTGAAATTTATCTATGATGCATTTCAGTGGTTCAGTTGTTAGCCTCATCTATCCTGTTTACAAGAGTACATTTGGAAGCAGTTCATTTGGTGAAATTTATCTAGGATGTGTTTTAGTGGTTCACTTCTTAGCCTCATATATCTGCTGTGTCCTACAAAATGCACATTGGGAATTTAAAGTCTGTTTAACATTCTGCTTTTAGAGTACATGAGCCATGTCACTTGAACTGTGAATGACCATTTGGTGGTCTTTTAATTCCTGAGGATACTTCGTTCCTTTGAAATAAGAAACAATCTTTAAGAGGATAATTTCTTTGAGAAATAGTAGTAAGTGCACATGGTAGTAGTTTTCTATCATTCTGCTTCCTAAATGATTACCCTTAAAACCGATCATAAATCCTACCTAAGTGAGGGCAATGAGAAATAGCTCAGGAAGCTGATCAGGAAGGTGACTTTGGGAGTATGTGAGTTAACTGAGTGGTGCCAACATAGCATTACCACAAAGCACTCATCAGGTATTAGTATATGGACTATGAGAAAATTTTTCCTTATTTTTCAAAGGTGACTAACATCTAAGAGAAAAAGAGTATGAAATAAATTCCTGTCTTGAGAAAGCTGCTCTCTGCTAGTCACATCTTCAAATAATTCTATAGTCATAGTTACATTTGGGAAATCAACATTTGATAATAAAAGTTCTATCAATGGCTGAATAAATGGAATGTTATATAAGAAGAAAAGAAGCCCTGGGATCTTCAAATGCTTTATATTAAAGTTTACTTGGTGGCACATTTATGTGCAGCATTTTATAGTACTTTATGAAGCTGTATCCTCCAGTCATCTTGGTTTTAAGGACCTGAGGAAAATTTTACTAATTTCTCTAGACCTTGAGTAGCAATTGTAGAAGATTAATTTATTCACTACCTTTATGATAATACAGCATAAGATTCAGAACACTGGCTATGAAGTTAGGCTGCCTAGGTTTGAATCTTTATTATGTTTTTATTAGCTATATGACCTTATTAGGCATTTGCAAGTCACATAATCTCTTCTGTCACCCTATCTGTAAAATAAAGATATAATCAGTGGCTATTTCATAAAGTTTATCAAGGTTAAATGAGGATAAAGCATATAAGTAAAATTCTCGGGATAGTGTTTGGCATACAATAAGTGTTCAAACACGTAGGACACTCCTTTCAAGCCAAGGAGCATGAAAATGATCAAGGTGCAAAGAGAATAAAGAAGGCACCCTTTGGGATTTGTATTTCCCTTTGCTTCTCTCTTGCTCATCAATAGTTTAGGGAGCTTCTCAGGAAGCCACAGCAGATATTACCAGAGATGTCATATAGAGCTGAAAGTGTATTCAGAAAAACCAGAGTGCTGCTTTTGTGTGTCAGTAACCACAAATGCAACACTGCGATTGTCTGCACAAAAATAGGTAATGTCAGGTAGGCTTCTCAGTAGTTAAATGATAGTTAGAAGAACTGTTGAACATACTTTTCACAAAATGGAAAAAAACTTCATACAAGATCTAGCGGAGCTAAAATTTAAATAACCAGCTCGAGTTATGTGCTTCTAAATATAGCTCTGTTTCTCGTTATCTGCATGGCTCATCTTCCAGCATGAAGATTAGCATGTGCTTATATCCATAAAATTGGCAGGTATTTAATTTACGGTAACTGGGTTTTTAAATTTAAATGTTAGATTTAATAGGCTAGATAAAATGTAACAATTATGTATGAAAAAATTAACTGAGTCTGTTGTAATTCATTCAAGTAATGCTCACAATACAGGATAAATGGGAAGTAAATCTTTTAGAATCTGCCACTTTACCTTTTTTAGTAGTTGCACAGTGCTTCCGCACAGTTTTATGGCATAGTCCTTATTTAACAGACATACATATTTAAGCAACTTATGTAGAATATATCATAGGAAATAATTGAAAATCTAAGTTATGATGGGTGTTGAGATCTATCCTGTTTTGTTCCTTAAATACCAGAAAAGTATAATCAATTAATTCTTTAGACAAATCTTAAAAGGGTACTTCTTAACTCAAACCCATATTGTTAAACTTTGGCTTCTCTCCTACAAAACTACTAAGCAAAAAACAAACTCACTTTAAAAAGTTGCTATAGCAGATGCTTTTGGTGCCTGACATGGTTTGGATCTTCATCCCCGCCCAAACTGCATGTTGAATTACAATCTGCGATGTTGGAGGTGGGGCCTGGTGGGAGGTGATTGGATCATGGTGGTGGTTTCTCATGAATGGGTTGGTACCATCCCTTTGGTACTGTACCTGTGATAGAGTTCTCACAAGATCTAGTTATTTAGAAGTATGTAGCATCTCCTTCTTCTCTCTCAGTCCTGCTCCTGCTTTGCTTTTGGCCATGAGTAAAAACTCCCTGAGGCCTCCCCAGAAGAAGACGCTGCTGCACTTCCTGTACAGCCTGTGGAACTGTGAGCAAATTAAACCTCTTTTCTTTATTCTAAGATGTTTCCTAGAATAAAGATTTCTAAGATGTTTCCTAGAATAAAGAATTCTAAGATTTTTTCAAGCTCCTGGCTCCTGGTATACACACTCTATCTCACAATTATTTAATCAAACACTAACCTAGGTGCTGCTGTGAAGAGATTTTTCAGATGGAATTAAAGTCCTAATCTGTTCACCTTAAGATAGGAACACTATCTGACCTAATGGCATGAACCCTTTAAAATCAGAGTTTTTTTTCCACTGCTGGCAGAAGAAGAAGTCATGAAGATTCATCCTTACTGGCCTAAAAGAAAGCAAACATCCGTTTTGTGAACCGCCTGGGGCCCTGGGAGGTGCAGGTGGGGAGAGGGCACCTGGCAAGGAAATGTGGGCAGTCTCAGTGGGAACTGAGAGCAGAACTGAAAGTGAAACTTGAGTCCTACAGCTATAGGATGAATTCTGCTAATAACCAATAAGCTTGGAAGGGAACCCTGAATCCAGATGAGAACGACAGTCCTGGCCAACACCTTCATTTTAGTCCAGTGAGACCCTGAGCAGAGAATCTATGCCACACCTGAACTTCTGACCTTCAGAAACTGAGCTAAAAAATGGGTATTTTTTTAAAGCTGCTGCCTGTGGTAATTTATTTTGCAGCAATAAAAAAACTAATGCACTAATGTTCAACTGTTGCTAATAGTTCTGTGTGAGCTCAGACTCACCTCATACCAGCATCATCCTACCTTAAAGATTCACTATGTGTCCATCCTCTTTCTACCCCAGGGTCTTCTCCAATGAGTAGAAGCTTCTTTGGCTGTGCAGTCACAGCTTGGAAGTATAAGGGACTTGATACTCTACACCACTAATCCAATGGAGGGTAAAGTCAGTAGATGAAAGTTCCAGCCTAGTGCTCTTTGAGTGGACAATTCCACATGTTTCACAGAAGTACTGGTAGAACTGAGCCTTGATTCCTAGAGCAGTGACCTCAACTGCTCACCATCTCAACATTTTATTAACTTATCCTTCTTGTCTCATTTTCTTTCTACAATAAACTTTCCTGCATGCAAGTTCTTCTCTCAGATTCTGTTTTCAGGGAAATCCAAACTAAGAGAGTTGCAAGCCTTTTAAATGAACTAGATAAGAAGCAAGCAAATCTTCCCCTCCTTGAGTGCTACATCTCTTGCGATTATTACCAAGAGATGCAGTATCAAAGATAAAAAGAAAATGTCTCTTCAGCAGATCATAAGAAGAAAATAATGCTTTCAGATTGAAAGAGTCAAAATTAGATGATTGTGTGAAGTATATTCTGAAAAATTCTTGAATCAGCATGTGTTATCACTTCTGTCAACTCCCAAAACAATGATCATTACAATTTCTTTCATGTGAAGAACGCTTCATATTTATAAAGTACACTCATGTGTATTATTTTTTTTATTCCCACAACAATCTAGATTATGCTTTTAGTATTCCAATTATCTTCGGATATTCTATAGCTTGAAGGGGGTTAAAAATTATTTTTGAGCAATAGATATTATGTAGTTGTTAATTTGAAATTTTCTTCTTATGATTTAATAATGTCTTCCAAAGAATATCATTTAAGCCCTTCTTCATTTTACAACTGTTACATGTTTTGATACAGGTAAATTTTTTGTTATCTAGTCTGCCGATTCAATGATGGTTAAAAATTCTTTCAATATATGGAAGAAACACATAACTTAGTGGAGAGTTATAACTTATTTCTCTTTTTGTTTGCAGCCTCTTTATTTAGTATTTGTCTCATGTCTTCACTTACTAATACTCATTAATGTTTAAGAAATTAGCAGTTTTCATGATATTTCTGTTTGGAATAGTGAGATTCTTGAGAACTGTGATTTTTTTGAGCATTTGAAAAACTATTTATTGAATAAGTAATACATTCACATAGGTCACAATTCTAAAGGAACAAAACAGCCTACAATACTGTTAATGCTATATGAAAACTGTGAGTTTTAAACAATTCCTGGGCCCTAAATTCTCTGCATTGTGAAACTTTGCTATTATTTCCAAGATAAATTCTGGCTGATTATATTCTGGGAAAGTGGTCTAACAGAACCCAGGAAATCTCTTTGGGAAAATTAGACATTCTCTGGAAGGTCCTTTCTGTCTCTATGTTATGTTCTCTGAATTTCTACTGCTTAGTTCTTTGCTAGTTCTTTTTTTTTTTTTTAATTTGATAGTCATTTCCTGCTGCTTTTTCGAATCTCAAAGAGTAGTCCTCTGTTTGAGGTATCACAGTTGGTTGTTACAGAAAAAGTTTTTTCATGTTACAATTGGAAGATTATGGCTTCAGGAAGGTGAAAGTAGCAAAGGAAATAGAATCCAAACCAAAATCTTTAATGGAAAAAAATAGAAGAAAACATGTAGAATTGGTCTCAAGTTTTCTATTATGTTTTAAAATTTCCCCATAAGCCATCATAACTCTTCAGAGGCATATTAAAATAGATGGCTTAAGGTGAACTCTTTTACCCTTACTATATTTTTATTTTTACCAATTCTAAGTTATTTTTTCCCAACTCCTTTCTGATGATCTAACTTTCAGTAGTGCTAACAAAGATGATATTGTTTTGTATTTTTGCTTTAAAAAATTAAGCAACCCATACCTATATATATTCATAATTGCCTTAGACAGTTGAAGGTGAAATTTTGGAGATCTTCATAGTTAATCTAGTGGCAATTCCTTTTCTCACTTATGCATTTATAATAAGCCAGTGTTTTCTAAAACTAGAACTATGACTACTGTGTTCCCAGGCAGCCAGCAGTTACCATGCCTCATAATTGACTGATCATACTCCTGGAAAAGCCCTTGTCAGAGCCTGAAGCCTTATGGCCTTAATCCTACATCTCACTAATTAATGAATCATGTTCATTCTCAGGTCTGTTATTTCTTAGCACGTGATCATTTTCTCATAGTCTGTGATTGGTTTGGCTTCCTAAATCATTTAATGTTAGAATTTCCACCCTTGTTTGTATGATATTGTACATGTCTTTATGCTCACACAAATTATTCATGCAGCCAGATTTAGATTGATGATTCAACATACATCATTGTGGTCATCAATCAGTGTTCTTATACAAACCTAATTTATTACTTTGAATAGTCTTCCTATGAAGACATGGAAAATAGTCTTCATGTCTCTCTACAAGGAATAATTACCAAACTTGATCTGTACTTCTGAGGACTGTGGTAATGTGATAGTCACTGAAATGGATAGGGGGCAAGGGTCAAACTTAATCTGAGAATTGTAAATAGCATCATTAAAACCTTAAATATATATCGCCACATTAAAATGGGCCTAAATTATTAGGGAGCCATAATTCCTTAGACAGCCTACTTTAAAAAGGTAATGAAATTAGAGGCGCCTTCCCTTAGAATGTTGGATTTGGGTTGGGGGAGTATTTGGAAAGAGTCCAGAAATTTATTTATAACATATACATTTCTCATCGACATTCTTTTTCTCTGCAAAGGACATTATCTACTAACATGATTTAACACAAACAAATAAAGAACGTTCACACTTCTAGACCAGATTACTTCAATATCTTGACATTTCTTTTAAAATTTGCAGCGGTAATTACAGCTTTGTCAGCTAAGTAATCAATGAGGTAAAAGTTTAAGTGCAAAGTTTTATCTGACATGAGAAGATTAATGTGTGCTTTGCTAATAACTACGTTTAGTAGGATGGATCTCTTTAGTAGTTCTATTTGTCTACTGTGCAAATTCATGATTACATTTCCCAATTACCTCAGATACTGCTGTCATTGTTTTTTTTCTCTAGAGGTGTTAATGCTTTAGTTCTTGGCATTAATTATATTGGAAATTACTTTATAAAAGAAATATGAAAAAGAGTTTTTTACTTAGAAATAGCAACAGAGGTTGGGTGCTGTTGCTCAGTCATACCTGTAATTCCAGCACTTTGGGAGGCCAAGATGGTAGGATCACTTGAGGTCAGGAGTTTGAGGCCAGTCTGGGTGACATAGTGAGACCCTGGCTCTCCAAAAAAAATAAAATAAAATAACAATAATAAATAAATAAATAAATAAATAAATAGAATAAAAGAAAGAAAGAAGTAGCAACAGAATTTGGTGTTTCAGTGAACATCTTTTTCCTAGCCCAAACCAGTTCTCTTACCCAAAGTTTTGGAAAAACGAACAAACATATTTTTGTCATATCTTGTTAAGCAGATAGAAAACTATTCACTATAATTCCACAAATATTTAGTGAACGTTTGCTATGCACCATGTATATTGCTAAGTTGCATGGGTGCAAATGGATACAATATGGTCCTTTTTCTCAGTTTTCTCAAAAAGGGGAAAAGGGAAAGGTAAACAACTAAATATACTATGATAAAGACATTGACAAAGTGGTTTTGAAGCTCGGAGCAGTGGGCATTTACTTCTATCTATAATATTTCTATCTAGTCTTCCTTGGGTATGTTAGATTTTTAGCTGGGTCTTGAAGGATGAGTATGAGTTAGTCAGATGGAGAAAGAGGAAAAGCTTTGCCAGGCAGAAAAAATAGCATAGATAAAGCAAGTATGGTAGTTTTCAAAAAAGGAAATTATAGAGAAAGGATAACTGTATTAGAGGAGCCCATTTCCATCCTGCTAAAATCCTTACATGTCCAACAAGATAAATGGGGTAAGCAAATAACTCAAATAACCTTTGACAGCATTATCAACATAATACTGAAATTAATCTTAACGCAGCTCACTCCCCATCTGGACACCAAACTCACAGGCAATTGTGCAATAGGCAGATCATGGACTTTGAGACCATATAGATTTTTTTTTTCAAAATGTAGATTTATCACTTGCTAGTTGGATAGGCTTGAGAAATCTGGACTTCTGTGTCACAAAAGTTTCAATCTATAATATGAGGATAACTACAACTTTACAGGGTAATTGTGAAGGTATAAAGAGCAATATGTAAAGATCTTGGAACATTTTATGTACTCTATATATGTTGGCTTCCATTTCCTTTTCTGTTCTTGAATGCCTGTGCAAAGCAGAAAAGTATGGAAATATACACTTATTTGCAGAGCACTGCTTAGACTCCAAGGGCTAAACTGTAGTACAGACAGCTTTGGAGGTCAGAGTATGAGACTGAACATTAATATCAGGCTTCATGAAGGGTCTTATTATCTTATGAGACAGTCGTATTTTTTGTATTGTGTGCGATGAGGAGTGTATAAGTTATCCACTGCTGTATAATAAACAATCCCCAAAACATTGTGGCTTAAAATAATAACTGTTTAATAATACTCACAAGCCAAAGGGTGAGCTGGCTGGTAATGCGGATCTGGCTCAGGCTCAGCTGAACTTGGCTAGACTTGCTCCTTTTCAGTGGTTGGCTAGGTGGGATGGCTTTATTCACATGTCTGGTGCTTGGCTGCCAGTTAGGTGGAGTGATGAAGGCTATTGGACTGAGTGTCTCCTGTCATCCATCAGGTAAGCTTAGGCTTGTTCATAGGTGGTGACAGTGTTTCCAGGAGTGAGAGGAATGAGACTCTACCTCTTGATAAGAGAGCCAGCAACATCACATTGCAAAGGGACCTGAGTATAAACAAAAGTAGAGAGTTGTGGCTATTTTTTGTAATTTATTGAAGAAAGCTACTTACATATGAATGAATGAATAAATGGCAGAATCAAATTTGTGTCTAGAGTAATCATTCTAACAGCAGTAGGAGAAATGGAAAGGAGATAGAGTGGACAAAAAGCAAGAGTAGCTGTGGACTTTGTAATTGTACTGGGAAAAATTATTGTATCAATATTCTGAGTCCTTTCTTTACCACTTAGCAAGGAAAGAAGATACTAATCTTGTTTACTTATTTTCTTCTCTACCCATCACCTCTAAGGAGATTTCTGCCATTTCCAGAGTCCCTCTGGGATGTTGTTAGGCAGAACAGGGAGAAGAGGGAAAGACTAGGGCTGAATGGGATTGGAAGAGTATATACAGAGTACGTTTTTACTGGTAGTTTGAGAGAGGGTGATATGGTAGGACTTGTGGTGTGAAAGAAAAGTTAATGGGAGAGAAAACAAAAGGAGTTATATAAATGTTGGCGTAGGCTACCACCTTTATGGTGTTCAAGAAACAGTGAAAAATGTCATGTGCCAAGTATCTTCCATTTGCCCTTCCAAATTCACTGTTTACTCTTTTCTACCCTGCTCTTTTCTCCATGAGGCTGACCTAATATGGATTATTTACATGGACAACTTTGACCATTGCCTTCTGATAGGGCAATGAGAGCCTAGAAGGACATAAGAAGAAGTGAAGAAAAGGAGATTGGAGTATTTATTCTCTCAGCCAGCCAGCCAGCCAGCAAAGAATGTGGACCGTCATTATACACATTTGTTAGATGTTGCTGTTATTTCCAACTCAATTTTTTTTAATTCTAGGCAAATCGACTATAATTTGTTCAGGTTTTAAAATATATATTGTTATGTTTAGTCCTTACAGAAACTCTTACGAGGAAGGTAATATTAGTTTTACTTTACAGGTCTGGAAACCAAAGTTCAGATATAGATTAAATGAGTTACTTACCACCCAAGGTTTTATTTCCCCCTGAGGCTTTTAAAGCTGCTTTGGAAGAAAATCATTTTTTGTGTCTAGAATTAATTTTGGAGCCCTGTAACTTCTCAGTAGAATAGAGAGGAAATGGTCAGGATTTAATTTTCTTTCTTAGTCTTCATTCCTAAGAATTGAGATTAAAATTATTCCTTAAACCTCTTTGTTACCATTCCTAAAAAGAAACTTAGGTAAGAGAACAAATAGAGATAGTAGCAAACTATCTCATTTTACATGTAAAAAAAGCAATACCAGTAATTTGTAATTTTTCTGCTTGATTGATTTACACAGGGAAATTCTATGTCCACAAACCAAGTTTGTTTTTTTTTTGTTTTGTTTTTTAAACCGGGGCAATAATAAACTTCCATTTGTTTAGGAAAACTCTTTCTATGACACCTAATTGTCAAATAATTTTCTAAGTACTGTGGAAATCCTTCCATAAATTCATGTAAGTAGCATCTAAAACACATTCTTGAGTGTTGCTATTTAAACATAGTGTATATATGGTTTAGAAAAAAAATTGAAAACAAAAAAGTTTTACATGTCTCTTTTTTTCATGTATAATCTAGGCCATCTAGTCTTCTTGATTTGTACCTAGTAATATCATTTGTATCTATGTCTATATCTATATCTTTCCTAATAAATATTTAAACCTTTACTTAAAATTTTTATTCTTGCCATTCCAGACTAGTATATGCTATTAACATTTGGAAAGCTCAAGAGGTAAATTGAGAACAGCTGTGGAATGATTAATATTGATGCCTTGGGTACGATGTTCTGTCAGTCTTGTGAGTGGCAGTAAATCACCAGGAAAGTGGAACTGAACTGTATCTTTTCTCATCTTGTTACATATATTAGCTGCCACAATGACTGACTAAAAAAGAACGCATCTCCCCCAACTCTCTGGCTAACAACTGCATGATTCTCGTTTATATAAGGTTATATTTGAGGATATATTTATATACTTTGCTATATAATGCATATTAATAACTCATTTAGCAATTGTCTATCATGGTGATTGGTTTGAAAATGACTTCGAATTCTTTCATCAAAGATGGAAACTGAGTAGTTTGTTTTTAAAATTTGGTCGTTTGATTTTATTTCAATTTGTTCTGTTTCAAAATGTCAGTGATCTTCAAAATGGCACCTTAAAGTTTTCAAAACAAAATGTCTTCTTTAGACTAGCATCAGTGGCTACACTGACTTTACAGGTGAGAAGCAATATCAAAGGTGGTCCATGTATTGTGCATGTGTTGTTCAGGCAGGGTTTAACCATGAGTAGTGTAGAAAACTACTCTCAAGGGTATTTCCCCAATCAAGAGATGCATTCTTTAAAAAGGAGGTGATGCTTCATTTATGTAGCAATTATGGAGTTCTTAATGCTATTAGCATTCAAATAATCACCCTTGTCTTCCTAATTTCACATCTTTAGATTAATATTCTATTTTATTCACTTATCTTCAATGGAGTGTTAGAAGCAGATAATTTGTTTTGGATGTTGGCAGGGGAGGAAATGGAAGACAAACTTTCCTCTTATCAGGCATTGGGCCTTAGCCTATTCAGTGCCCAATCAAGTCTCCTAATATTTTGCTCATGATAGTTTCCAGGAGTCATGTACCTCTGTATCACCATATATTAGGATAGATCCTGGTATATTTTACAGTTAAGCAATTCCATACAAGTTTGCAAATTTTAATGACTACAGCAAAAATCATTCCTATGCTATATCAGAAAAACTTTCCATCCTCTGGAATACATAATTTTGAAAATAGTTTCCACACTGATCATTACAGGATCTCATGATGTACTAGAAATTTCTCTATTACTATAGAAGGAGAAAACAATTCAATGAGTTCCTCAGACTTGACCAGATTTTACTTGACCACTTTCTTACTCAATTTACAACCACCCTCATCCTGGGTTTATTCCAACACTCCATTTCCAAGGGAAGTGTTCCATATGGATATGGAAGCAGTGTTACAGTAGCTTTCTGCAATAATTGGCATTTTGTTGTGTGGTAGAATGGTTTTAAAAATAAGTACAATTATTTGTCCTTTTTGTATCTATGCCCTTTGCAGTATGACTTTGCAGCTTCTCACATCTAGAGGTGGAGTCTATTTCCTCATCTCTTTAGACTGGGTAGGTCTTGTGCCTTGCTTTGGCCAGTATAATGTGATGAAATTGTGCCAGTTTCAAGCATTGGCCTCAAGGGGTCTTGAATGCTTCTACTTGTCCTCTTGATTTCCTGCCCTACCACATGAACTAGCCCAGGCTAGCTTGCTAGACAACCAGAGACACATTATCATTGGAATATAGTAGGTACTTGCTAAAAATGTGTTTAAATAAATGAATGGTATTCCATACGGTCTTTGCTCACTTCTGGCCATTTATCTTCCCTCTGGGTGTGGTAGATTGTATGCCTCAGCTTCACCAATATCTGCTTTTCTTCCCCTTCTTGAGGAAGGATTATATCTTCCCATTCATTGAAGTCAGGCTTAGCCACATGACTAGATTGAACAAAGAAACATGAGTGGAACTGGTTAGGGTTAGTATTAGGGTGTCACTTTCAGGCCGAAGCTTTAAAACTGGGTTATGGTTTGCTACATTGTCTTTTTCCTTACTATTACAAAAGGCAAATACTCCACATAGGGCCTGCTCTATCCTCCTGAGCTCATGAATGAAGATGAAATATGGTAGAGTTGGTTGGTTCAACCAACTCTTTATGGGCACGTTGCAAGAGCAGGAAGAAAATCTCTAATTATTATAAACCACTGACATCTTGGAATTGTTTGTTATTGCAGCATAATCTAGCCTATTATAACCAGTATGCTGGATGATCACTACCACTTATGTACTGTTTTTATTACTACCTAAATACTTATGACAAATATATATCACTATCCGTATATATTGCTGGTGGGCATTTAAGATGATACAGTCACTTAGTGAAAAAATTTGGCAGTATCTTAAAAAGTCAAACATACACATATGATACAAATGAGCCATTCTACTTCTACATTTATACTTGAAGGAAATGAAAGCATGTTTGTACAAAGACTTTTGCAAATGTTCATCATAGTAAAAAAAAATGGTCAAATGTCCCTCAACATGCTGGTGGGTAAACAAAATTAGTATATCTATCTAATGAATACAACTCAGCAATAAAGAGGAAGAAACTACTGATGTATGCAGCAAAATGGGTGAACCTCAAAATCAGTATTCTAAGTAAAAACAGCCAGACAAAAAAAGTATCTATTTTATATGATACCATGTCTGTGACATTTCCAAATCCATAGAGACAGAATGTAAATCAGTGGTTGCATGGGATTCAGGGTGATACTTTTCTAAAGCTGGATTGAAGCAGTGCAACAATTTAAAAATTATTGAGCTATGCATTTACAGTGAATGAATTTATGGTTTGTAAATTCTACCTCAATAATACTGAAAAGAAAATTAGACCCATTTTTTTCCCTGAGTTACAGATGTATATCTAACTACTGACCAGCTATTTCTGCCTAAACAGCTCACAAGAGCGCTTCAAAATTACACAAAAATAGACTGTATATTTCCTTTGTGCATCTCTCCAAATTATATTTCAGCACCCTATTACCTATAGTATTACCACACAGAAAGTTGCTGAAGCTAAAGAACTTTTTTAGACTCCTTGCAACTATTTACCTCTCTATTCAAGTTGTCTACACACTATTAATCCTATCTTTCGCATACCTCAAACTCATCAGCTCCTCTTATTTTCATTCACTTGCTAACTTTTTTTCTCATCTCCAGCATTACTCTAATGCTCTTAATTCTAATGTTGCCATATTTGGAATTTTTAAATTTTTTAATGTCTCTTGAATGGCCAGAGACTAAAGATGTTTTATAACAATGAGAATGAATATATCATAAGTTATTATATTCACTTTGTAAGTATATGCTGACATGCCTTCCCTACCTATATTATTGAACAAAAATACATGAGAACATTTTAAAACCATTCAATACAATTAACTACTTAAAATACTAAAAAGTGGTTAAGTTCCACAGTGATAGTAATTCTGGGTATTGCCAAGTGGTATAAAAACTCAGTTGGTCTGAAAGGGAAGTTTGGAATGGAATGCAGAGCTTCTATGTTTCAAGTCTGAGTCAGCATTAACTTAGCATTCAACTTCAATTTTCATTTACTCTAAGATAGTGATAAACAGCCCATAGCCCTTGGCCTCCCTCTATCCAGCCTAATTTCAAAACATGGTTTTGAGCTATTTTCAAGGGTAGTCTTTCAACTCATTCAAAATATTGAGTTTAAGGTGGAAAATGCTTACAGAAAAGTTCTGTTAGACAGTACAGGAATGGTCCAGGTTTGGGGAAAGGGATACTGCTCTCTGAGAGGGGAAAGGCTGCATCTCTTTCTAGGGCTAGAATAATATTACTGATTAAAACTATGAGAGATGTCTTACTAGAGGCACCTGGCATTCACCTACTCCACAAAGAAGGACCAAAACAGCAAATAGATAATCACACTTTAAATAGAGCGTCTAAGAAAGAATACTGGAATTCGGCATGGAAGTGACAGGGAACATCTGAGGGACAGAAAGTAAAGGAAGTGAAGCACACAGCCTGGCTAGGATCAGCTGGGATCTAGAAGAGGATCCCAGTACAGGGAAAGAGTAAGTGAGAGATTCCCAGTGGTCCACTTCCCCAGCATGAACTCCTGCAATCTTAGCCATGGGTGAGCCACTTGGCACTAATAGACCCTGAGAATAGTATAGGGCTCTACCTGGAGTCTGTGTGACGGTATTGTTCTAGAGAGGGAGTCTGCACGGGGTCCCACACATCCCCTGAGACCCAAGCAGGGGCAGGACAGCACCATTTTGAGAGCCTAGCCTTCACCAGGCTACATCCTGCCCAGAGGCCCAAAAGCACCTGCATCTCCGTATTTCCGGAGCCCCATAATATTCTCCTGTATCTACCTGGTAGGCTGCAGTGTTGTGATACTGTCTGAACCTAGTCATGCAGCCTAGTCCCCAGCACTTTAGCCAACACAGGGTGCTATATTTTAGGGAATGAGCAGTGCAGTGTAACAGGGAGGAGGCTGCCCTAGGGACAAAGGGAGCCAAAATGCATGCTCCCCATAGCCTGAGAGCCACCTGCCTGGGGCTGCTGCCACTGAAAACAACCTTACCCTTTCCTCCAGGAGCAGGGCTGTCATTCACCTACATTTGCCTTTAATGGGCCTGAAGACAGACCCACCTTGCCCTGTGCCATCGCCACCCGAGCACACCAGCTAGGTATCTATTGCAGTTGGTGCATATGAGAACCATCAGGAGGTTTGACAACAGGCCCAGGCTGCCTGCTACCAGTTCCTGAATGTATCTGCCAGGGGCCTAAGGATTGCCCCAACCTCCCTGCACAACACAGCTTGCACCTGTGCACATCATTGCGGCGGGGGGGTGGGGGGGGTGGGTGGGGGGGTGGTGGGGGGATACTGAGGATTGGCCCACCTGATATGCTTTGGCTCTGTGTAGCCACCTAAATCTCATCTGGAATTGTGATCCCCATGTGTGGAGGGAGGGACCTAGTGGGAGGTGATTGGATCATGGGGTTGTTTTCCCCCGTTCTGTTCTCGTGATAGTGAGGGAATTCTCATGAGATCTGATGGTTTAAAAGTGGCGGTTTATCCTGGACATACTCTCTCTCCTGCTGCCTTGTGAAAAAGGTGCCTGCCTCCCCTTTGCCTTCCACGATGATTGTAAGTTTTGTGAGGCCTCCCTAGCCACGTGGAACTGTGAGTCAATTAAAGCTCTTTTGTTTATAAATTACCCAGTCTCGGGCAGTTCTTCACAGCAGTGCGAAAACAAACTAATACAGACTATAGCAGTGTGAAAACAGACTAAAACAGTGTAAAACAGACTAGTGCCACCCTACCTGGTACTGCTCCTACCAGTGCCTGAGCATGCCATATGGGCACCTGGGGATTGATTGACCAACCCTGAATGTCACCACCGGCATGTGTGTGCACCATCAGAAGGCTGAAAACTGACCCAGCACATCTGCTGCAAGGATCTGAGTGTGCTTTCTGGGGACCCGGGTTTAACCCACCCCACCTGCTGTCACTGGCACCCATATATAGCTTCCAGGGTCCTAAGGACAGGTCTGAATAGCCTGCTGGTACTTGTACCCATCTGTTGGAGGCTGAGGGACCAACAAGCCCTACTACTGCAGCTTGTGCCTATGTGCACTACTGGGGGCCTGAGGACAGAACCGCTTCACCTGGTGTCATTCCTGCCAGTTCCCAAGTGCATTGTCTGGGTGCCTGGGGATTGTTCTGCCCTGCATTCCACTGATGGCACCCACACATTCCTCCTGGGAGCCTGAAGATAGGCCTACCCAGCCTGCCATCACCAATAACACTGGCATCCACCCACATACACCACCTAGGGGCCTGCGGACTGACATGCCTAGCCTACTGCTGCCTGTATGTGCAACTTGAAAGCCTGAGGGTTGGCCTGCCATTACTACTGCCATCAATGATGCCATGCACACCACCCAGGGAACTGAGGACCTGCCTACCTACCTGACCTACTTCTGCCACTGATGGCATCCAAACACATTACCTGGATGCTCAAGGATCAGTCCACCTAGATTTGCTAACACCATTGTCCATATATGCCACATGGGAATCCAAGGACAAGCACATTTGGCCTTCTGCCACTGCCACTGGGGCCTGAGGGTTAGCCTCAGCAATAAAGCCTCAACAAAGCCTCATCACAGCCTCTGTTAACAACCTAAACCTAAGCCACTTAGGAACTCACAGACACCACTGATGTTCATTACAGCTGAAGAAGTCATACAGAGACTACATTACCACATGTACTCAGAATCAAAACTAAAGCACCCTATGCAACCAACACTATGGTTACAGCTATAGGAAAAAGTCTTTCCCTATAAAAGCCAACTCAAAAAATGGAAAGATGTAACTATTACACCAGATGTGCAGATCTGAATGTAAGAACACAAGAAACATGAAAAAGCAAGGAAATATGACACCACCAATGGAACACAAAATTTCTCTAGCAACAGATTTTTTATTTTCTCCACCCTGTCAGCAGTTCACACAGCCCTGTGCTTTAAGCTGTTTTTTTTTTTTCTTTTCTTCACTGGGAGTTAACTTTTACATGGAAGGCTTTTTTTTCCCCCTTTAGAAGATGTTTTACTAAGCCAGGACCCCAAATATCACTGTTGACATTCTCTGTAAAGTTTTAATTATGATAAAGGATTTGTGAGGTTTGTCTTAAGCTATAGCAACTCTTTTATGATTTTCATGTCTTTCTGTATGGTTCCATCAGAAAGAGGGGTACCTTAGGATGAGATGTGGGCCTAGGATTTTATAAGCCCACTCTTCAAGCCAGCCTGGCAAATTAGTCAGTAGTAAACTTTGCTGCAGGCCTCCATCTTGTTTTATGTCCTTGGGAGAACCACGTGGCAGTGCTTTGTTTTAACCTCTCCCATTTTACAGTGGTGGCCCAGGTTCAATCTGGCTTAGGGAATGATTCCTTTCTGATTTGATGTCTGTGTGACCTTTGCCATTTGTTGATTCTCTACCCCTCCATGAACTGCCTTGAATTTTCCTTTCTCTGAGCACCTGGGAGGTTATGTTTGGTAAAGTTCAAAAGCCAGGAATATTAGCCACTTGGTGTGGCTAAAGACAGGTAATAAGGGATTTCCAAGGATTTTTCTTTAAGAGTGCTCAGCTTAAAGTGGATATCAAAATTACAGGTGTATTTTAAAGGCCTTTATGCTTTTCTCTTATTGGATCTTGTTTTGCTACAAAAAAGTTTTTTTTTCCAGTTGACTGAATTTTCTCCCTTTTGTCTTGCCACCCTTAATCCATGCAGAAGAGCCTCTAAGATAATTTCTGATGGTCTAGGAGTCCTTGGGAAAAGCAGAAAAGGCCCCATGGATTCCATTTTGGGAGAGACCTCTTTTTTTCTCATGGAGCCCCAGGAATTAGAGGCAGATGGATACCTCTCAAAATTTGTTTTTGTCTTCCAGCTATATCTGTTTATTAGGTCCTAGAAAATCACATGCTTTCCTAGCCTTGCTCTTAAAGGGCTCCACCCAGAGGCCAATAATTCAATTAGGAGCTTGGCAAACAAAAAATCTTACAGCTACTGGATCTTCTTCTGCCTGTCTGTGTAGTTCTATATGTGTTATGTGTGTGATTTCTATAAATAAGAGATCTAGTTAATTGACTTGAAGGATAAGTGCTTGGATCAAACATTTTTCACAGGGACGATAAAAGCTGTGGTACCTTTTAGTTCACATGACTTTAATCTTTGAAAAATAAAAACAGCCTTAAAGATTATTGGTAAAATGAAGATGCTGTCAAAATGTAAATTTTTGCCTACGGTTAAAGGGTTCTTTTGAATTAGATAAGATAAAGCTAAAAGTTTAAACAAGTTGTGGAAGGATTATAAAAATTAATCTTGAAAAAAATTGTGTGAACATTGACTAAATTGAAAAGGGTTATAAAATGTTTTTCCTTTTTTAAAATTTCTGAGTCATCATTTGACAAATAAATAACTTAAGGTAATCTGGAATTCTGTTTAATAACATCAAGTGTTTTAAACCTCTAATATGTTTAACAGACTTCCCAAAACCAAACTTTAGTTTCAAAAATTTCTCTCCCGACTCCTAGCTTTTAGATGTTACAGAGGGCCCCTGAAACATACAGAAGAGAAGTAAACAGGATTATTTGACATATTTAGGTACATGGGATTGCTAAAATGATCTTTAATCTTCTTCAGGTTATATTTTAATGAGTAATATTAATAATGTTCTGAATTTGTATGGGATTTCTAAAATTCTAATGTCTGAGTATATGCCATCAATCACAATTATGTTAAAGTTATAGTAAACTACAGAGATAACCAAATTGCTTTGATAATTGTGTTTCTGACTCTAACTACCCTGGACATTTCTTATTCAATTGTTGTCTTGTTTTAATCCTCTTCAAAAGATGGTTTATAATCAGCTATAGAACTATGACAGGTCCTCTCAAATGCAGTTTTTTTTTTATAACTTTGGAGATTGTTACACTGTAATAAAGGAAAAATATACCAGATTCAGGAAGAGCTGAAATGTTCATGAATATAAAGCAGAACAAGAGTTAACTGGGTCGACTGAACTAATAGAAAACTGAAGTAATATTTTTGACTTTTGCTTGGAACATTACTGATCCTTGTTTCATTTTTCAGAGTCAAGGGAACTTATTTTGAGCTATTTACAGCCTTTAACAATTGAGTAAGGTATACTCCTGTGACCAAAATTTGGAGCATATTTGTCTCTCTCTGGCTTCTACAGAATTTGGAAACTAGTTGTGAGAATTCTTAACTTCTGGCAATATAGTTGTTTGCATCAGTGCAATATGAATTTATTTTCTTTTGCAACAGGACACAAATGGAGAAACTGGTTGTTTTACCAAGGCTTTGACTGGAAGGGTGTGCCTCCCTTTAAGGAGTCAAGCTCGACTTGCAGAGCTTATAAAAGCCCTTGTTAGGAAACTGTCTTCATACCTTGTCTACACAGTCCCTGTACAGGGTTCCTAACCTGTGGTTAGTAGAGAAAGTCACGTTCTAACAGGCTCAGGAAACCCATGTTCTTTAGACCTCAGGAAAAGAGAAGTTTACCCAACTCACAGGTATTTAAGGATACAAACCTATGGCTGGGCTCAGCTTTAGAAAATCCTATCTGAGATTCCTTGTGAAATACAGTTCCATCAAAGCCAATCTAACAGGCTTATGTAGAAATAATTATTCTTGCTGCACTTTATGCAAACAATCAGGCCAAGTATAAGACTAAAGTCTATTTTGCAAACAACACAGTCCTGTCATAATTTGCTTTTAACAAAAATGAGGACTGGAGAGAGTAATTGTGTTTCAAAACTTATCATACATTTGTTATTAAACTCCAGACTCACTGATTGTTTTTAAGTTTCTTGCCTACATTTCAGACTAACCCTGCTTATTCCTGTGAACCAACCAGCAATTTCCAATTGCAGCTCAGAAGGAACAAAAGGGATAAGTAATGTAAAACTCTGATCGATATTTTAATTCTGAGCAATTATCCTGCAAATCCTGCCAGGTGATGGGAATAAATAGGGTGCCCATCACACAGAGGTGTCCTTTTTGAGAAAGTAAGGCCAAAGGAGCTAACCAAAGTCAAATCGTTTGCACTCAAATCTTAGCAAGCATTACGATAGCCACCAGTTATCTGAGCATACCACAGGACATACTTTTCTCTCTTGTTGTAGGAGGACTCAATTCCACAGATTTGCCTTAGCATTTGGCTTATGATAAGGAGTCTATGCAAAAATGAGACACATTTTTTTGTATATAATTTGTATATATATACATATATATATTTTTCTTATACTTTAAGTTCTAGGGTACGTGTGCACAATGTGCAGGTTTGTTACGTATGTATACATGTGCCATGCTGGTGGGCTGCACCCATTAACCTGTCATCCACATTAGGTATATCTCCTAATGCTATCCCTGCCTCTTCCCCCCACCCCACAACAGGTCCCAGTGTGTGATGTTCCCCTTCCTGTGTCCAAGTGTTCTCATTGCTCAGTTCCCACCTATGAGTGAGAACATGCGGTGTTTGATTTTTTGTCCTTGCGATAGTTGTGCTGAGAATGATGGTTTCCGGCTTCATCCATGTCCCTACAAAGGACATGAACTCATCATTTTTTATGGCTGCATAGTATTCCATGGTGTATATGTGCCACATTTTCTTAATCCAGTCTATCATTGTTGGACATTTGGGTTGGTTCCAAGTCTTTGCTATTGTGAGTAGTGCCACAATACACATACGTGTGCATGTGTCTTTATAGCAGCATGATTTATAGTCCTTTGGGTATATACCCAGTAATGGGATGGTTGGGTCAAATGGTATTTCTAGTTTAGATCCCTGAGGAATCGCCAGAGATTCTGGTATGTTGTGTCTTTGTTCTCATTGGTTTCAAAGAACATCTGTATTTCTGCTTTCATTTCATTATGTACCCAGTAGTCATTCAGGAGCAGATTGCTCAGTTTCCATGTAGTTGAGCGGTTTTGAGTGAGTTTCTTAATCCTGAGTTCTCGTTCGATTGCAGTGTGGTCTGAGAGACAGTTTGTTATAATTTCTGTTCTTTTACATTTGCTGAGGAGTGCTTTACTTCCAACTATTTGGTCAATTTTGGAATAAGTGTGATGTGGTGCTGAGAAGAATGTATATTCTGTTGATTTGGGGTGGAGAGTTCTGTAGATGTCTATTAGGTCCACTTGGTGCAGAGCTGAGTTCAATTCCTGGATATCCTTGTTAACTTTCTGTCTCATTGATCTGTCTAATGTTGACAGCGGGGTGTTAAATTCTCCCATTATTATTGTGTGGGAGTCTAAGTCTCTTTGTAGGTCTCTAAGGACTTGCTTCATGAATCTGGGTGCTCCTGTATTCAGTGCATATATATTTAGGATAGTCAACTCTTCTTCTTACATTGATCCCTTTACCATTATGTAATGGCCTTCTTTGTCTCTTTTGATCTTTGTTGGTTTAAATCTGTTTTATCAGAGACTAGGATTGCAACCCCTGCCATTTTTTGTTTTCCATTTGCTTGGTAGATCTTCCTCATCCCTTTATTTTGAGCCTGTGTGTGTCTCTGCACTTGAGATGGGTTTCCTGAATACAGCACACTGATGGGTCTTGACTCTTTATCCAATTTGCCAGTCTGTTTATTTTAATTGGAAGATTTAGCCCATTTACATTTAAGGTTAATATTGTTATGTGTGAATTTGATCCTGTCATTATGATGTTAGCTGGTTATTTTGCTCGTCAGTTGATGCAGTTTCTTCCTAGCATTGATGGTCTTTACAATTTGGCATGTTTTTGCAGTACTGGTTGTTCCTATCCATGTTTAGTGCTTCTTTCAGGAGCTCTTGTAGGGCAGGCCTGGTGGTGACAAAATCTCTCAGCATTTGCTTGTCTGTAAAGTATTTCATTTCTCCTTCACTTATGAAGCTTAGTTTGGCTGGAAATGAAATTCTGGGTTGAAAATTCTTTTCTTTAAGAATGCTGAATATTGGCTTCCACTCTCTTGTGGCTTGTAGAGTTTCTGCTGAGAGATCAGCTATTAGTCTGATGGGCTTCCCTTTGTGGGTAACCCGACTTTTCTCTCTGGCTGCCCTTAACATTTTTTCCTTCATTTCAACTTTGGTGAATCTGACAATTATGTGTCTTGGAGTTGCTCTTCTTGAGGAGTATCTTTGTGGCATTCTCTGTATTTCCTGAATTAGAATGTTGGCCTGCCTTGGTAGGTTGGGGAAGTTCTCCTGGATAATATCCTGCAGAGTGTTTTCCAACTTGGTTCCATTCTCCCCGGCACTTTCAGTTACACCAATCAGATGTAGATTTGGTCTTTTCACATAGTTCCATATTTCTTGGAGGCTTTGTTTTTTTCTTTTTATTCTTTTTTTCTCTAAACTTCTCTTCTCGCTTCATTTCATTCATTTAATCTTCAATCACTGATACCCTTTCTTCCAGTTGATCAAATTGGCTACTGAAGCTTGTGCATTCATCATGTAGTTCTTGTGCCATGGTTTTCAACTCCATCAGGTCATTTAAGGACTGCTCTCCATTGGTTATTCTAGTCAGGCATTCGTCTAATCTTTTTTCAAGGTTTTTAACTTCTTTGCGATGGGTTCGAACTTCCTCCTTTAGCTCGAAGAAGTTTGATCATCTGAAGCCTTCTTCTTTCAACTCGTCAAAGTCATTCTCCATCCAGCTTGTTTCATTGCTGGTGAGGAGCTGCATTCCTCTGGAGGAGGAGAGGCACTCTGTTTTTTAGAATTTTTAGTTTTTCTGTTCTGTTTTTTCCCCATCTTTGTGGTTTTATCTACCTTTGGTCTTTGATGACGGTGACGTACAGATGGGGTTTTGGTGTGGATGTCCTTTCTGTTTGTTAGTTTTCCTTTTAACAGTCAGGACCCTTAGCTGCAGGTCTGTTGGAGTTTGCCTGGGTATCAGTGGCGGAGGCTGCAGAACTGTGAATATTGCTGAACAGGAAATGTTGCTGTCTGATCGTTCCTCTGGAGATTTCGTCTCAGAGGGGTACCTGGCTGTGTGAGGTGTCAGTCTGCCCCTACTGGGGGGTGCCTCCCAGTTAGGCTACTCAGCGGTCAGGGACCCACTTGAGGAGGCAATCTGTCCGTTCTCAGATCTCGAACTCTGTGCTGGGAGAACCACTACTCTCTTCAAAGCTGTCATACAGGGAGATTTAAGTCTGCAGAGGTTTCTGCTGCCTTTAGTTTGGCTATGACCTGCCCCCAGAGGTGGAGTCTACAGAGGCAGGCAGGCCTCCTTGAGCTGCGGTGGGCTCTACCCAGTTCGAGCTTCCCAGCCGCTTTGTTTACCTACTCAAGCCTCAGCAATGGCAGGTGCCCCTCCCCTAGCCTTGCTGCCACCTTGCAGTTCGATCTCAGACTGCTGTGCTAGCAAAGAGTGAGGCTGCATGGGTGTGGGACCCTCCGAGCCATGCGCGGGATATAATCTCCTGGTGTGCCATTTGTTAAGACCATTGGAGAAGCGTAGTATTAGGGTGGGAGTGACCCGATTTTCCAGGTGTCGTCTGTCACAGCTTTGCTTGGCTAGGAAAGGGAATTCCCTGACCCCTTGCCCTTCCCGGGTGAGGTAATGCCTCGCCCTGCTTCGGCTCACACTCGGTGCTCTGCACCCACTGTCCTGCACCCACTGTCCAACAAGCCCAGTGAGATGAACCCGGTACCTCAGTGGGAAATGCAGAAATCATTCGTCTTCTGCGTCACTCATGCTGGGACCTGTAGACTGGAGCTGTTCCTATTCGGCCATCTTGGAACCACCACCTTGAGACACATTTTTGTCTCAAACTAAATTTCAAGCTTTGGGTCAAAGCCTTAGGAAAAAAACAAAACAAAACAAAACAAAAACTGGATTCAAGGAATCCAGAGGCAGACCATAACACAAGTTAAAAGGCACTGCACAGGTGAGCATGACTAATTCCTGCCAATTAAGCCAAGCCTCCCATTCCATGGATAAAGGTCATGCTAGTATTCATGGAATAAATGAAGTCTCGGGAACTCGAAGGCTACTCACAGCAGGCGAGACAGGTTGTATGTAGGTAAGAGTGGGTATTCCCACCCCTAGGCCCTCCTTTTAACATTGGCAAAAGCCACTTTGACACCCATGGGCAGCACCCTTTTGCAGTTGCTGGGACTTAGGGATATAAGGATGGAAGAAAGAAAGGATGCCTCACTTTCTCTCCCTTATGTACTCTGGGCATTCACTAGGAAGAGAAAGGAACCAGGGATGCTTGTTCCCCTCTTTCTAGGTGAGTAGCCATTCTTCTGCAGTCTGTACTCCTTTTGAATATATCCTGAACCCCTGGGATACTTTTGAAAAAAATGCCTTCTTTTTTCCTTTTCCTCCTCTGTCTTCTTTTCATAGATAGGTAATTGTGTCTCTGTACTATGGGACACTCCCCTCATATACATCCTTGAAACTTGGAAAAGTTCATTTCCCAAACCTTAAACTGGTTGGCTTAGGATTGGGCTTGGAGTAAGTGAAGCCAGAACACTGACATGTCTGCAAAAGGGTAAATATTTTTTTTGTTTATTTGTTTACCAGTCAGGCTTTTGGCCTCCCTCTCCCTGTGCAAACTGGTAAAAGCTTTGGGATTTTTGAGCTGTTCTTACCCCACCTTGTTTTGTTTTGATACATATTTTCTAATAACTTGGTTTGTCTCTTCTTGCCTTTGGGCCATAAAACTCCAAACAGTCATGCAACCGTAGCCTTTGATGATGGCCCCTTTTGTTGGGGATACTTAGATAGGTTTTTGAGGGAGCTCTGACTGCCACTTCCCCAAAACAGCACCCCATGTCATCAAGAAGCAGTTAATATCAGTCTTTGTCCTTATCCTTATCCCTATTCTAATGGCAGTTAGATGTACTTCTTTAGAGGGGGGAATGATAGATGCAGGAGGCAGATAAGGGAGGGTACTCAGAGAATCTCTGACCCACCCCACAAGTGTATACATCAGATGTATACAGATGCTTTTGTGCAGATGAGGGAACCTGCCCAGGGCCTTGTCTGGGCATGCCCTCAATGGACTGGGGGCCCACCTTCACACTGGGAGAGTGGGGTGGAACCACTGGGGATTTGCACCTTATGCAGCGGGGAGGAGCCTGGCCTCTTCAGCTTGTGTATGGTGGCTTGGTATTCAATCTGTGAGGTGGGAGCCTATTGGCAGGACCCCTCTTTTTTTTTGCTGAGAGCTTTCTTTTAATAAATTTTGCTCTCCTTGCCTTTCAATGTGTCTGTGTGCCTAATTATTCCTGGTCATTAGACAAGAACCTGGATTTTAGCAGAACTAAGGAACAAAAAAATCCCTCATTAGTATATCTAACTTTTTTCTTTTTACTTAGAAAATAAACATCATTTTGAAATATTTCAACAAAGGATCTGATGCAAGCCTGTTTTGTTCTCTGTTAGGGTTTAGGTATAAACCCTATCTGATGCTTCTTTTATAATGTGGTAAGTTGTAAGATATTTAATGTGACATTTAAAATTTTATCAAACACTCTAGAAATTGAGTTATTTTATTTCTTTTCATTTGTAATAGACTCATAGACACATTATTTTGTTTTGTTTCCGTAAACATAATGGAACTCAAAAGCACTGCTTTGTGGATGGCAAGATCTTTCCAGGGGAAGCATAAATCTAACAAAGCTGAAGATACATCCCTAGTTTTCTCTGTCCTGAAAATGCACTATGCATTTGGGATCCCCTTCATTAGAAAACAGCTTCTTTTGAAAAGATGATATATATAATGATTAACAACAGCAGGTTTCTTATTAAAATAAGCTTTTGGATAAAATAACAATTTACTTTTTGATTTGCACTATCCAATTGATTTCTACTGTTACAGAAAGTGATAATTTTCCCCCAAACATGTGACACAGGTGTAAGTTTTAAAAGTTTAAAAAACTTTGTTGTGAAATGTTTAAGGCAAATAAAAAGATGTAAAGGGCAAAAATTACCCTTTGTATGTATTCTACAAAGAGTATACAGCAAAAGCACTACCTTGACACAGGAATGTTTTTGTTGTTTAAATTTGTTTTCAATTTTTATGGACTGCTTTTTATTTTTTATTTTCGTTTTTCAATATGTAAAACATTTTCATGATTTCAAAGTATATAATAAGGTATATTGAAGAAATTCTTCATTGTATTCTTCCTTCTCCCATCTCTTCCTCTTTGTATAAGTTGGCATTTTTATTAGTTTTTATTTATCTTTCCAGTATTTTCTTTTTGCAAATATGAGGAAATGCACGTCTGTTTGCATTTTCCTCCTTCCTTACACAAGAGTAATATACATTGTTCTCTACTTTGTTTATTTTCACTTAGCAATACATCTTCAAAATTACTTTAGATAAAAACAGAGATTTTCCTCCTATTTATGGCTGCATAATACTTCATTTTAAGGATGTACCATAGCTTATTCAAACTAGTTCCCTATTTATGAGTGATTACAATATTCCTAATATTTTGCTAATATAAATAGTAACAACAACTAACCTGGTACACATGAAATTTTGCAATTTTTCTAGTTAAGTAAGGGGAATAGCAAGAATTGTTCCTGCATACTTTTTACTCAGTTATATATGAAGGATTTCAAAGAGATGTCAATTTTGGAAAATGCTTCTGGCCATCCCAAATGCTTGGCTTATATCTACTGTTTTTTAACTTGTTTTTTTCCTCATTCATTCCAACTCTTATTACTAAAATACTACATCAAAAGAAATTAAGGGAATCTACAAATATATTTGAATAAGTGATTTTGCCATGTATACTGACCAGAGTCACACTTGCTCTTGCCCCAAAAACAAATCATTGCACTGCCTGAGAGGAAAATGGATTGATGGCCAAGAAAGTCTGATTGTTACTTCTCTATACCTCATGATTTCCTTTCTTTTTACTGCAGTTCTGAAATTTGGATGGCCAGGTCATTCAGCCCTGATCAGTCCCAGAGCAAAACTTACAGTCCCTAAGCTCACAAGAATGTAATGTGTATCAAAAGGTAAATATAGACCTATGAAACGAGATGATTGCTACAGATGCTGCTAATATTAATTTCGGCCATTCTGTGCATTTTTTTTTTTTTTTTCTGTAAAGAAGTCTATTTTGGGGCCAGGCGTGGTGGCTCACCCCTGTAATCCCAGCAGTTTGGCAGGCCGAGGCTGGCAGATTACTTGAGGTCAGGAGTTCGAGACCACCCTGGCCAACATGGTGAAACCCCATTTCTACAAAAATACAAAAAATTAGCTGGGCGTGGTGGCTTGGATCTGTAATCCCAGCCACTCGGGAAGCTGAGGCAGGAGAATCCGTTGAACCTGGGAGGCAGAGGTTGCAGTGAGCCGAGATTGTGCCACTGCACTCCAGCTTGTGCGACAGAGCAAAACTCCATCTCAAAAAAAAAAAAAGAAGTCTATTTGGGGAATTGCAGTTAGGTCAGACACCAGCTATATAAACTTGCAGTATCAGAGCTGTAAGAAGAAGACTTCTGATAAACATCCCTGACAGGACCTTCTGTCTAAGAGGCATCACTTTCCTGGTTCTATACACAGATGGCCCTCATTTCTCTCTAAATTCTTTGTCCATACAGCAGTCTTCCTTACCCTCAGGGGGATACATTCCAAGATCTCTAGTAGATACCTGAAATCATGGACAGTATTGAACCATATATATATATATGTGTGTGTGTGTGTGTGTGTGTATTTATATATATTTAAATATATATGCTTTTTTCTATACATTTAATAAAATTTAATTAACAAATTAGGCACAGTAAGAGATGAACAACAATAACAAATAATAAAATAGAATAATTATAACCATATACTGTAATAAACATTGTGAATGTGATTTGCCTCTCAAAATATCTTATTGTATTGTACTCATCTGTTTTTGGATAGCAGTGGACCCTGGATAATTGAAACTGTGGAAAGCAAAACTGTGGATAAGGGAGACTACTGTATTATTTCTCTTTAACTTCTGATAATATCAAATTTCTTATAAAATTATTCCTGACAGCTTTAAAGACACAAGGCAAGCAGTTGAGACAAATAGCACTATAAAATCTCAATCAAATAAAATAGTTTATGCTATTAGAAGATAAGGTTTTCTCCACGAACACCATTTATTTTGTGCAGTAGTGATAGGTAAGAGGTAGATCCAAAAATTTGCTGTTCCTGAGCTACCTGTAAGAAAAACAAAACAAACAAACAACAACAACAACAAAAAAAAAAACAAAGAAAATCCTATGATTGAGGGAGGAAGTCTAAACCATGGAAAAATGTTCTTAATTAAACTCATGGAGGTTTTTTGAATTTGGAAATAAATCATTTAGAGGAATCTGAAATAAAATTGTAGCAGTTGATTTATGGCTTCTGTGAATAATTTGTTTTCATTCTCAATAGTTGCTTGCATTTTTGATTCATCTTTGTTTACACTTATAACTGCAAAACACCTATTTTGAATAGAGCTCGAAAGACTTATTTATTTGATTCACTCTTTCCTTTTTTCCTTCCTTCCCTCCCTCTTTCCCTTCCTTCCTCTACAAATATTTATGGAGTGATTACCAGGTGCCATGCACTGTGCTAAGAATTGGGTATCTTTTCATTTTTCCTCTTCCCCCAAATAGTCTGGTCTTTATTAACAAAGTAAGTATTCTCTGATCTTGTCAAAAGGGCATGTGCAAAGTACAATGCTAAATACATGTAGTGCATAGTTATTTAATATATTTAACTAGTTTTAAACACATACGCTACCTACATAGGTCAGTAGGATTCCCATATCACATCTAAAGAAAATGAAATGAAGCAAGACCTTCTCTCTACAAAAAATAACAAAAATTAGCTAGCCATGGTGGTGCACACCAGTGGTCCTAGCTACTTGGAAGGCTGAGAGGCAGGAGGATCACTGGAGCCCAGGAGTTCGAGACTGCAGTGAGCTATGATCACACCACTGCAACAATGCACTCCAGCCTCAGCAACAGAGTGCAGAGTGAGACCCCCAGCTGTGAAAAAAGGAGAAAATGAATATTTACTGATAATGAGCATGGATCTCTCCACTTTGGGAAATACCATGTTATTGGTAAAAGGCTTGATTTTCTTTTGCATATTTTGTCATTTAAAAAAAAATTCTGTGCCTTAGAACAGTAATTAAAAAGTATATTTGGAAGTGTGTTTGGCACAAGACACTGAGTTTTTAGTTGAAGTTCATTATAGATAAATGTCCTTTTTTTTCAGCTTTTGAGTTCCATTTCTGACAAACTTCTCAAAACTATTGACCTTACCATCTGTGAGATGAATGAAGGCAAAAATTATATTACCTGTCCCTACAATTCCATAATTATGCTTTGGATTCTAATAGTACACAATTTTGTGAAGCATCAGTTTAGTAATTTCCCTTGATAGGAGAACTAAAAGAGCGTTTTGAATTTCAATTGGAAAAGAAGAGATACTGTTAATTATATTTTTCTATTTAGAAAAGTGTCATATTTGCTTTACTTAACTGCTATAGTCCTTTGGTTATGTGAAGCCACTAAAGCACTAGATGCCTGTAAAAAGAGTTGAGTGGCAGTTAATGCCTCATTTGAATTTTAACAACTATGTCAGCATAAGGTGCACTAAACAGCAAAAGGTGCCTAAGTGAATGAAATGAGTAATCCAGTGCTTTTAGATGACAGGCCAGGTGAAATGTTTCTCCAGTTCAGCAGCAAATTTCTATTTTGTTTAAGAAATATTAATTGATTACCAGCTTTATACAGGGTCTTAGTTGGGTGTTGCTAAGAAAAGATAGCAACTCTTCTCGGGAATTTTAACTAAACAGGGAGAAGGAATTACAAAAGTAACTGTTACATACCACAGAATATTGTTGGTATCAAAAAATTACAAAGATAGTGGAGAAGTCACTAAATGAAGAGATCTTTCCTGGATGGGAAAATGAGAAAAGGCTTAAAGCTGGGACCTTGAAGAAAGAGGAGGGTTCCAGAAGTTGATATATGGAGATGAATGTTTCCTCTAAAATGTGTTGAAATATAATACAATAAATCAAACAGTGAAATATAAGAGCAAAACAAAGACGTTTAAATACAGGAAAGAACTTGGGAAATTTACCATTTATGCTCTTCTTCTAAAAAAAAAATCATTCAGGACTTGTTCACAATCTTAAGTGAAAACATTCAGTGTTTTGTCACTAAGTATGATGTGAACCAATTTGTTTCAGATGCTTTTTATCAGTCTAAGAAAATTCCCTTCTGTTACTAGTTTGTTAATAGGTCATGAATGAATGTTGAATTTTGTCAAATATCTTTCTGTATCAGTTGAGATGATCACATTGTTTTTCTTCTTTAAATCATCTGTAAATATGATGGATTATATTGATTGAGATTTGAATGTTTAGACAGCCTTGCATTTCCAAGACAAATTCCACCTGGTAATAAGGTAGTATTCCTTTTACATGTTGCTAGATTCCCAATTTATGTCCAGAATATGGTCAGTTTTTGTAAATGTTTTCTAAGAGTTTGAAAAGAATATGTATTTTGTGTAAGTTTATTAAAATGATTTTATATATTCATTACATTTTTTGTTAATCACACTGATAAATCTTCTATCCTCTTAAAGATTTTTGTCTGTTTTCTCAATGAGAGAGATGAGTTAAAATTTTCTACCATGAGTGTGGGTTTGTTTACATATTTTTATAGGTCTGTCAATTTTTGAGTTGTATATTTTGAAGCCATTATAATTTTAAATGGATAAAATATAAAATTTCTAGGAGGCCGAGGTGGGCGGATCACCTGAGGTCAGGAGTTTGATACCAGCCTGACCAATATGGTGAAACCCTGTCTCTACTAAAAATACAAAAATTAGCCGGGTGTGGTGGCGTGCACTTGTAGTCTGAGCTATTCAGTAGGCTGAGACAGGAGAATTGCTTGAGCCTGGGTTGGGGAGGTTGCAGTGAGCCGAGATTGTGCCATTGCACTCCAGCCTAGATGACAGAGCGAGACTCCGTGTCAAAAAAAAAAAAAAAAAAATTTATCCTGGTACCCAGTTTAACTCCAGTGATGTTTTTAACTTTGAAGCCCATTTTGTCTGATATTTATATAGATAACGGCAACTTTTAAAAAGAATTTTAATGATTTATCTTTTCCTGTCACTTAAATATTTATATCATTTAAATATTAATATTATTTGGGATATATTTTATATATAATAAATGCAGCACTAGCATACATTTTAATGGTCTTTGAAAAATGTATACTCCTGCGTAACTTTCACTACATCAAGACATAGAACACTTCCATCATCCCCCAACATTCAAGTGAATCCTCTGCCATTCCTATACCTAGACAAACACTGATACATATTCTGTCATTATAGTTTTTGGCTTTTCTAGAGTTCATATAAGTGGAATCATACAGTATGTAATACTTTTGTGTCAAGAATCGCTTTTTTTTTTGGCTCGGCATGTGCTTAAGATTAGCCATGTTGTTGCATGTTTCAGTAAATTGTCCCATTTTTATTACTGAGTTCATGATATGGATATATCATTATGTATTTCAATTGGAATTTCAATTTGAATTTCAATTCATGGGCATTCAATGGGCATATCACAAGTTATTTACTCATTTGCCTTTTGGTAGGCCTTTGAGTTCTCGCTAGCTTTTGGCAATTATGAATAAAGCTTCTGTGAACATTCTTAAACAAGTCTCTGTGTAAGCATACGTTTTCATTTCTCTACGAGTAAAATTACTAGGTCATATGGTAGGTGTATGCATGACTTTATGAGAACCAAAGTGGTTGTACAACTTAATGTTTTTACCAGCAATACATGAGAGTAACAGTTGTTCCAAAACCTCACCAAAACATGGTATTTTTAGTTCTTTTAATTTTAGCCATTCTAGTGGGTGTGTCATGATATCTTGTTGGTCTTCCAACTTGCATTTCCCTAATGAATAAATGTTGGGCATCTTTTTGTGTGCTTGTTAGCCATTCATATATCTTCTTTGATAAAGTATATATTCAAATATTTTGTCCATTTTAAAATTTAATTGTTTATCTTTTTATTATTGAGTTTAAAGCGTTTTAAAATACAATCTACATAAAAATTCCTTGGCAGTTAAATGGTTAGCAAATATTTTCTTCCAGTTATTGGCTTGACTTTTCATTTTATTAGTGGTGTCTTTCCAAGAGCAAAAGTCTTAAATATTGAAAAGTCAAATTTGCCAATTTTTTTCTTGTGACGGTTTATATTTTTGTGCCTATCTCAGACAATGTTGACTACTGAAAGATTATAAAGATTTTCTTCTATGCTGTGTTCTGGACATTGTATAATTTTAGCTTTTACATTTCTGTCAATAATTCATTTTAAGGTAAATTAAAATGAGTTTTTAATTTACTTACTTTTTTTTAAGAGAGGAGTTTTTAAAAGAGGATCTTTTCCTCCAAAGACATCTTGTTATAAATAGGGTACCTATATGTGTATTGCTCTTTTTCTGATTTCTGTCTTTCCATTAATCTGTAGGTCTAGCTTTATACTAATTCTACACTGCCTTGATTACTTAAGTCTTTCAACTTTGTCTTATGTTTTGAAATAGTGTTTTTCTGGTTCTTTTGCATATCTATATACAGTGTAAAATTAACTTGTCTATTTCCACCAAAAAAAACTTTCTAGAATTTTGTTTGTGATTACATTGAATCTATAGCTCAATTTAGAGAAAATTGACATCTTAACAATAATGAATCTTTCTATTAATGAACATGGTGTATTCCTCTACTTACTTAGGTCTTAATTTCTCTCATTAATACATTATAATATTTGGCATATATATTTTGTACATATTTTATTAAATTTTCCTTAATAATTTTACAGGTTTGGTACTTAAAACTTTCAGTTTTCAAATTTTCATTGTGAATATTTAACAATACAATTGATTTTTGCATAGTGAGTGTATCATGTGATTTCCAAAATTTAATTATTGAGTCTAATAATTTTTGGTATATTTCTTAGAATTTTCTGCATTATCTTATCATTTGGAAATAATGACAGTTTACTATTTTGGTTACAATGTGTGTTACATTTATGTTTCTTGCCTTATTTCACTTGTGTGTCTGCTGGTGAAACCTCTAGGACCAATAAATATATTCGGTTTTATGATTTAGGATTAGATAGTTGTGGGGAAACCAGAGTTAATGACTAACCTTTAAAAATCGTTTCGTTTAGTAGCTGAGCACTTATTGATTCAAATCCTCTAACTTTTTTGATAAATTTAAGTTTACCCACTTTAGTCTGTGTTTGGTTTAAGTTCAAAGCTGTACAGAAGATGTACAATATTATGTGCAAATGGCTTGTCAGAAACCTGCCTTCTTCTCCTTCTTTTTGTCCTTCTCCTTCTCCTTCTCCTTCTTCCTCTTCCTCTCCTTCCTTCTTTCTCCTTCTTTCTTCTTTCTTCTTGCCAATTTGTTATGTACATGGCAGTTTGAACCTTCTGGGTAGGTTCTTAGGCCTGATTCACCACTCATATACCTGAGTCTTTACTGTGTAGGATGACTTTGATTCCTTCCGGACAGAATGAATTATGTTGCATGGTTTATTTTCTTTTACTGTGTTGAGCTCACACTGGAGAAAATATTAATATTTTCAAAGCTTGTATCACAAAATACTCAGTTTTGAATAAAAGATTAAATTCTAGTAAACTCTTTCACAGTAGGTGAGGTATTTGCAGTAATAAGGTCTAGAAGAAATTATCTATAAATACAATGTGGGATTTGTAATTCTAATAACTTTGGACAATGAAAGCATACAGTAACTTCAAATGTCCTTCTTAATAAATATGTAAGGCTTATTCTATGTTTTGCTTTTCAAATTGAAAAATGAAAGGTAATTTTGAAAACAGAAGTCTGAATAGTTGATATGTAAATTTGTTAAAATATTTTATTTTAAAACCATGTTATTTTGATTTGATGTTATAAATATAGACTTTACTGATTAAAGATTTGTGTTTGCAAGGAAGTAGACAAGACAAAAATTAGTTTTAACATTATTTGAAACATACCCTTTTAAGGAAACAACATAACTAAGGGGAGCTTTATTTATGAAGGATTTTTTCAAGATATTTGAAGATATTCTTGTGCACAATTATCTATTTGCATTCAAAAACTTAACTTGCTTATACAAACAGGTTGATCTAATCCAAATTACTATGTACATTTTTTTTTTTTTTGAGGTGGTGTCTCGCTTTGTCGCCCAGGCTAGAGTGCAGTGGCGCGATCTCCGCTCACTGCAAGCTCCGCCTCCCGAGTTCACGCCATTCTTCTGCCTCAGACTACCGAGTAGCTGGGACTACAGGCGCCGCGCCCGGCTAATTTTTTATATTTTTAGTAGAGACGGGGTTTCACCGTGTTAGCCATGATGGTCTCGATCTCCTGACATTGTGATCTGCCCGCCTCAGCCTCCCAAAGTGCTGGGATTACAGGCGTGAGCCACCACGCCCGGCACTATGTACATTTAAAACAGCAAATTTTCAACAAATTTGGAAATTCTTTCAGTGATACTATAAATTTAGTGTTATTTAATGTACACCTATTTAACAATGTTATATTTTCTTATGTTATTCACAAATTTTAAATTCAATATAGACTTTTTCCTCTTAATTCCCTCATTGTGTGCTTGTGAATTTTAAAGCTTGATGAGAGTTATAAAATGATTTTGACTTGACTTTTTTTGGTTAATGTAAATGAAGCAATAGGTGTTTTTGCTTTTTATAAACATTCAGGTGCTTCTCTACATGGGGCTGCAGTAGAAGTAGGAACAATCTTCAAAGGAGAATTGCAGGAATTCTGGAGTTTCCTAGATACCTGGTTGGCAATAGTCAGGGAAATATGGGTAATTTTAATTCAGTAAGTTTAGCAATAAAATGTCTACTGATAAAAGGGAGGAAATATGCACATAAATAAGACAATGTATGTAGTCTTTCAGTTGAATGTGTCTTCTTTACCTGCATACTATGGGCCAATTATGATTTAGGAGACGCTGGATGTTGTTAACCTCCTTATGTACAGTTGGTGAGTCTTCTAAAAACTGTTCAGGTTGAGAAGTGGGGCTAATCTAAACCTATTAAGATCAGAGATAAGGTCTACTTTAGATGACTAACAAAACAAACGGATCAAATATTGCAAGATTCCAAGATTGAAAACTTTTTCTGAAAATAAAATCTTAAAAACAAAAAGCTATACAAAAAAGAAATTGTAACAAAAAATGCATTGCATGGATCAGCTCTTTAGAAAAATGCAAACTGTATAGTGATTTAAGAAAGAAACCATAATGATACTGGGGCAAAGGGTACGTGTGTGTTTGTGTTTTGTGTGGTGTGAGAGAGCCATATCTTAGCTTTCTGTAATAGAAAATCAATAGCGAATGTAAACATTGACAAATGGAAACTTGTACCTTAACCAAAAAGAAAAAGATCTTTACACTGGAATTCACTGGAGTCGTCATAGGCCTGTGAGGAGAAGCTGCCTTTTTTGACTGGCTAGCATGATAAATTCTTGGCTCATATTAAGGGCTCGGTAAATGTTGATTGAATGTTTAAATATTCTAGTTGTCTCATTTACCTAGTGATACCCTTTCCCACTGCATGTAGTCATTTTAGAACCATGGACTGTCACCACTCAAAACAGGTTACATGACTGATTACTTGGTATCTACACGCAGGAAAGCATTGATCAAGTACTCATTATCAACAGACATGCCAGGGGGTCTTGAAACTGGTGGAGAATTATGAATTTATGTAATATTATAAAAAAGAAAGAAGAATAAACTGGGAAAATCCTGGAAGATGGTGCTGAAGGCACTATGCAGACTGTATGTGGTGAGATTAAGAGACTGCTCAAACTGAGAACTAGGTGGAAAAAGCACACTGGAACTCCCAAGAGTTGGGGGCTGAAGTTGTAGTATCGGCCCTAAAGAAAATCCTGGATGGTTTCTGTGTTGATAACTAGGGGCCACATGACCATAGGGAAATTTTGGGTGGCCTATGTTTAGAAATGAAGGGAGTTAACTCGGGGGATGTATCCCTGGAGGTGCCGAGAGGCCCTATTCACTCAACTTCACTGCTGTTTCACACAGATTGTGAGTGGCAGAGTGTGTATCATATGTTTGTCATTCCTGGTCTAGGATCTGGGATATTGGTCAATTAAATGTCCAATTTAATTGGGATCAAGGCAGGGAAGGCTTAGGAATCTACTTTAAGAAATTCAACGATACAGAATTAAGGAATACTATTAGGTTGAACCATATGAATAGCAGTTTATTTGACCTTTTTCCAACATTCTATTATGAAAAGTTTCAAATATCTAATAAAGCTAAAAGAATTTTGAGGGGGAACAGCATTCAATTGTTTTTTTGACTGCAAAACAGGAATTTCATTTCATTTACTTTGGACACCTTGACCAGGTATGGTTAGGCTGATGATGGAGGCAGTTTGTTTGTTGGCCTCCTAAGTACTACACACTCCAAGCACCATAGCTAGAACCTATGAATATAACTTGTTATGAAAAGTGCAGAGAATGGTTGTAGGTGAGATCTTGATGCATAACACAAAAAAAGCTATCCAAATATATTTTATTCACTGTCGCTATAAACCCAGGTAATAAAAATGCTTCATAAACAACAAAATACAAACCAACAAAAAAGTTGATTGTTTTGAGTATGAATATATATTTGCTTATTCAGAAGTTTTGATACTTTTATGAGAAAAGCCTTTAGCAGGTGATTATTTTAGTTTTTTTAAATATTTGCGTAGACTGTATTTTCTCATTATTTTCACTTGTGAAAATGGAATTTCTGAAAGAAGCTGTATGCAGACTAACAATGAAATGGTAATCAATTTGAATGTAAAATAATCTCTTATGATTTGCCATGTTGGTAGATATGATTCAGATTGGAGATTTTGAGCCACAAAAGATGTCTTTCATGTATCTCCCTAGTCTATTAATCTTTCACATTAATCAGTATTCTTTAAATCAATTGAAACATTTTTTATCCCTGCCTAAAGGTGGCTTCTTGAAAACCATAACAGTAATTGAACTATGACAGATATCTTGATTAAAAAACAAAAATGAAAACAAAGAATAAAATCACCAAGCTCTAGGCCATGCTGTTGTTTTCTGTAAAATGAACTTGGGCATAACACAGGTAAGTCACTTTTTTTCCTGGAATATTATTAGGTGATTTAACATAATTACAGCAACGTTTATGGGAAACTGTTGGCATTTCAAGTTTATGAAATGGCTTTTAAATGTGCACAGAATAGAGCACCTTTGTTTCTAAGGCTATAAGCATTGAACCAAAACAAACAACTGTAAGCTACCCAGTGCCACACCTGACAAATTGTGATTTGCTACATAACTTACTGTTTGGACAGACTTGCATATACTAGAAAATGCATATATTTGTGTATGCACACACAAACACACACACCTCAATTTGATATTTTTCTTTCAATTCATAAGAATTAACATTTTAGTCTTAAGGGTTAAAAGGAGGGGTATGAAAGATAGGCATTTTATAGAAAATCACAAATTACATATATATAAAATACATATATGCACACATATATGTCTATACATATACATGTGATTTTTACTGTGTATAAATTGATAATGGCTTGCAAAATTATTTTATAATTAATTCTTTCACCTCGTGATCCCAAATTACAACATAAGACTTCATAGATTTCAAATGGACATTTTTGGGCACTCATCAGGGAGTCAGAATACAACTCTGAAGGCCATTAATTTTAATTATGAACATACAGCTATGCTATTTATTAATCTTTTCTATCATTTTTCTTATCAAACTTACATTATCACAGAGTATAGGATAGATTTTAAAAAAATTTTTCTTTTGCTGCATGCACCAGGCAGGTGGCTGACTTTTGATCTCAAAATATGTGTCATCATTTGTGATGAGCAACTATTGAGGTTTTTTTTTTTTTTTTTGAGGTGTAATTGGAGATTTAGCACCTACTTCCACAAAAGACTTTCTCAATATAGCACTTACTTTTATCTGCTTTAGAGTGCTAGGCTGAAATCTGAGGGAAATAACAGCTTCCCCTCTGTTGAATTCTGTTTTTGATTGACGCTGTAAAGTTCAACATTTTTGTCTTAGTTCTTTATAATATTGTTAGTATATGTACATTAGACCCCCCCATGCCTTATTCTGTAAGAACCCTACAGATGTAAATTATATGAATCATGTCTTTCATGGGCTTTAAAAACATTTAGAAAGAGAAAAGGTTTAATTGGCTCATGGTTCTGCAGGCTGTATAGGAAGTGTGGCACCAGCATCTACTCCACTTCTGGGGAGGTCTCAGGGAGCTTACTCATAGTGGAAGGTAAAGGGAGAGCGTGAATAGTGGAAGGCAAAGGGAGAGGATTCCACATGGTGGGAGCAGAAGCAAGTGAGTATTGGGGTGGAGGTGTCATATATATATAATACTTTAAGTTCTGGGATACATGTGCAGAATGTGCAGGTTTGTTACATAGGTATACATGTGTCATGGTGGTTTGCTGAAGCCATCAACCCATCATCTACATTAGATATTTCTCCTAATGCTATGCCTCCCCTTTCCCCCAACCCCCTGACAAGCCCTGGTATGTGATGTTCCTCTCCCTGTGCCCATATGTTCTCATTGTTCATCTACTTATGAGTGAGAACATGTGGTGTTTGGTTTTCTGTTCCTGTATTAGTTTTCTGAGAATGATGGTTTCTAGCTTCATCCATGTCACTGCAAAGGACATGAACTAATCTTTTTTATGGCTGCATAGTATTCAATGGTATATATGTGCCACATTTTCTTAATCCAGTCTATCATTGATGGGCATTTGGGTTGGTTTCAAGTCTTTGCTATTGTGAACAGTGCTGCAATAAACAAACGTATGCATGTGACTTTATACTACAATGATTTATAATCCTTTGGTATATACCCAGTAATGGGATTGCTGGGTCAAATGGTATTTCTGGTTCTAGATCTTTGAGGAATTGCCACACTGTCTTCCACAATGGTTGAACTAATTTACACTCCCACCAACAGTGTAAAAGCATTGCTATTTCTCCACATCCTCTCCAGCATCTGTTGTTTCCTGAATTTTTAATGAATGCCATTCTAACTGGCATGAGATGGTATCTCATTGTGGTTTTTATTTTCATTTCTCTAATGACCAATGATGATGAGCTTTTTTTCATATGTTTGTTGGCCTCATAAATGTCTTCTTTTGAGAAGTGTCTGTTCATATCCTTCACCCACTTTTTGATGGTCTTGTTTGTTTTTTTCTTGTAAATTTGTTTAAGTTCTTTCTAGATTCAGGATATTAGCCCTTTGTCAGATGGATAGATTGCAAAAATTTTCTCCCATTCTGTAGGTTGCCTGTTCACTCTGATGATAGTTTCTTTTGCTGTGCAGAAGCTCTTTAGTTTAATTAGATTCCGTTTGTCAATTTTGGCTTTTGTTGCCGTTGCTTTTGGTGTTTTAGTCATGAAGTTTTTGCCCATGCCTATGTCCTGAATGGTATTGCCTAGGTTTTCTTCTAGGGTTTTTATGGTTTTAGGTCTTATGTTTAAATCTTTAATCCATCTTGAGATAACTTTTGTATAAGGTGTAAGGAAGGGGCCCAGTTTCAGTTTTCTGCATATGGCCAGCCAGTTTTCCCAATGCCATTTATAAAATAGGGAATCCTTTCCCTATTGCTTGTTTTTGTTGGGTTTGTCAAAGACCAGATGGTTGTAGATGTGTGGTGTTATTTCTGAGGCCTCAGTTTTATTCCACTGGTCTATATATCTGTTTTGGTACCAGTACGATGCTGTTTCAGTTACTGTAGACTTGTAGTATAGTTTGAAGTCAGGTAGCATGATGCCTCCAGCCTCGTTCTTATTGCTTGGGATTGTCTTGGCTATATGAGCTCTTTTTTGGTTCCACATGAAATTTAAAGTAGTTTTTTCTTTTTTTATAGCATACATATGTACACATGTGTAAAGGCATGTCAATTACTCAATCTACACAAAATGCCAATATTTTTATAAATTCAAGAATCCTTTGTGATAAATTCAGGACCACCAGGAGCTCAAAAATTCCAAGTTTTTGTTTGTTTGTTATTTTAAATTGGTGGGGGTTTGTTTGTTTATTTTATTTTATTTTTAAATTTCTTCCTTCTTTTTTGAATTATACTTTATGTTCTGGGATACATCTGCAGAATGTGCAGGTTTATTACATAGGGATACATATGCCATGGTTGTTTGCTGCACCCATCAACCCATCATCTACATTAGGTATTTCTCCTAATGCTATCCCTTCCCTAGCCCTCCACACCCCCGAGAAGCCCCAGTGTGTGATGTTCCTCTCCCTGTGTTCATGTGTTCTCATTGTTCATCTCCTACTTATGAGTGAGAACATGCAGTGTTTGGTTTTCTGTTCCCGTGTTAGTTTGCTGAGAGTGATGGTTTCCAGCTTCATCCATGTCCCTGCGAAGGACATGAACTCATGCTTTTTTTTTTTTTTTTTTTTTTTTTTTTGAAACAGAGTCTCGCTCTGTTGATCTCTGCTCTCTGCAAGCTTTGCCTCCTGGGTTCATGCCATTCTTCTGCCTCAGCCTCCCAAGTAGCTGGGACTACAGGCGCCCACCACCATGCTCAGCTAATTTTTTGTATTTTTAGTAGAGACAGGGTTTCACTGTGTTAGCCAGGATGGTCTCGATCTCCTGACCTTGTGATCTGCCCACCTTGGACTCCCAAAGCAGTGGGATTACAGGCATGAACCATCACACCTGGCCCAAACTCATCCTTTTTGATGGCAGCATAGTACTCCATGTTGTATATGTGCCATATTTTCTTTATTCAGTCTATCATTGATGGGCATGTGGGTTGGTTCCAACTCTTTGCTATTGTGAACAGTGCTGCAATAAACATATATGTGCATGTGTCTTTATAGTAGAATGATTTATAATCATTTGGGTATATATCCAGTAATGGGATTGCTGGGTCAAATGGTATTTCTGGTGCTAGATCTTTGAGGAATTGCCACACTGTCTTCCACAATGGTTGAACTAATTTACACTCCCACCAACAGTGTAAAAGCATTGCTATTTCTCCACATCCTCTCCAGCATCTGTTGTTTCCTGAATTTTTAATCAACGCCATTCTAACTGGTGTGAGATGGTATCTCATTGTGGTTTTGATTTGCATTTCTCTAATGACCAGTGATGATGAGCTTTTTTTTCATATGTTTGTTGGCTTCATAAATGTCTTCTTTCATATCCTTCACCCACTTTTTAGTGGGGTTGTTTCTTTTTTCTTGTAAATTTGTTTAAGTTCTTTCTAGATTCTGGATATTAGCCCTTTGTCAGATGGATAGATTGCCAAAATTTTCTCCCATTCTGTAGGTTGCCTGTTCACTCTGATGACAGTTTCTTTTGCTGTGCAGCAGCTCTTTAGTTTAATTAGATTCCATTTGTCAATTTTGGCTTTTGTTGCCGTTGCTTTTGGTGTTTTAGTCATGAAGTTTTGCCCATGCCTATGTCCTGAATGGTATTGCCTAGGTTTTCTTCTAGCGTTTTTATGGTTTTAGGTCTTACATTTAAATCTTTAATCCATCTTGAGTTAAATTTTGTATAAGGTGTCAGGAAGGGGTCCAGTTTCAATTTTCCGCATATGGCTAGACAGTTTTCCCAACACCATTTATAAAATAGGAAACCCTTTCCTCATTGCTTGTTTTTGTCTGGATTGTCAAAGATCAGATGGTTGTAGATGTGTGGTGTTACTTCTGAGGCCTTTGTTTTGTTCCATTGGTGTATATATCTGTTTTGGTGCCAGTACCATGCTGTTTGGTCACTGTAGCTTTGTAGTATAATTTGAAGTCAGGTAGTGTGATGCCTCCAGCTTTGTTCTTTTTTCGTTGGATTGTCTTGGCTATGCAGGCTCTTTTTTTGGTTCCACATGAAATTTAAAGTAGTTTTTTCTAATTCTGTAAAGAAAGTCAGTGGCAGCTTGATGGGGATAGCAATGAATTTATAAATTACTTTGGGCAGTATGGCCATTTTCATGATATTGATTCTTCCTATCAACGAGCATGGAATGTTTTTCCATTTGTTTGTGTCCTCTCTTATTTCCTTGAGCAGTGGTTTGTACTTCTTGAAGAGGTCCTTCACATACCTTGTAAGTTGTATTCCTAGGTATTTTATTCTCTTTGTAGCATTTGTGAATGGGAGTTTGCTCATGATTTGGCTCTCTGTTTGTCTATTATTGGTGTGTAGGAATGCTTGTGATTTTTGCACATTGATTTTGTATCCTGAGACTTGCTGAAGTTGCTTGTCAGCTTGAGGAAATTTTGGGCTGCGATGATGGGGTTTTCTGAATATACAATCACGTCATCTGCAAACAGAGACAATTTGACTTCCTGTGTTCCTATCTGAAAACTCTTTATTTCTTTCTCTTGCCTGATTGCCCTGGCCAGAACTTCTAATACTATGTTGAATAGGAGTTGTGAGAGAGGGCATCTTTTTCTTGTACCAGTTTTCAAAGGGAATGCTTCCAGCTTTTGCTCATTTAGTATGATATTGGCTGTGAGTTTGTCATAAATAGCTCTTATCATTTTGAGATATGTTGCATCAATACCTTGTTTATTGATAGTTTTAGCATTAAGCATTGCTGAATTTTATCAAAGGCCTTTTATGCATCTATTGAGATAATCATGTGGTTTTTGTCATTGGTTCTGTTTATGTGATGGATTACATTTATTGATCTGTGTATGCTGAACCAGCCTTGAATCCCAGGGATGAAGCCAACCTGACTGTGGTGGATAAGCTTTTTTATGTGCTGCTGGATTTGGTTTGCCAGTATTTTATTGGGGATTTTCACATCGATGTTCATTGGGGATATTGGCCTGAATTTTTTTGTTGTTTTTGTCTCTCTGCCAGGTGTTAGCATCAAGATGATGCTGGCCTTATAAAATGAGTTAGGGAGGATTCCCTCTTTTTCTGTTGATTGGAATAGTTTCAGAAGGAATGATACCAGCTCCTCTTTGTACCTCTGGTAGAATTCGACTGTGAATCCTTCTGGTCCTGGGCTTTTTTTGGTTTGTAGGCTATTAATTACTGTCTCAGTTTCAGAACTTGTTAGTAGTCTAGTCACGGATTCAAATTCTTCCTGGTTTAGTCTTGGAGGGTGTATGTGTCCAGGAATTTATCCATTTCTTCTAGATTTTCTAGTTTATTTGGTTAGAGGTGTTTATAGTATTCTCTGATGGTAGTTTGTATTTCTGTGGATCACTGGTGATCTCCCTTTTATCATTTTTATCTTGGCTATTTAATTCTTCTCTCTTTTATTTTTTATTAGTCTGTCTAGTGGTCTATTTTGTTGATCTTTTCAAAAAACCAGCTCCTGGATTCATTTATTTTTTGAAGGGTTTTCGTGTCTCTATCTCCTTCAGTTCTGCTCTGCTCTTAGTTATTTCCTGTCTTCTGCTAGCTTTTGAATTTGTTTGCTCTTGCTTCTCTAGATTTTTTAATTGTGATGTTAGGATGTTGATTTTAGATCTTTCCTGCTTTCTCCCATGGGCATTTAGTGCTATAAATTTCCCTCTAAACACTGCTTTAGCTGTGTGTCAGAGATTCTGGTACATTGTGTCTTTGTTCTCATTGGTTTCAGAGACCTTATTTATTTCTGCCTTCATTTCGTTATTCACCCAGTAATCATTCAGGAGCAGGTTGTTCAGTTCCCATGTCATTGTGCAGTTTTGAGTGAGTTTCTTAATCCTGAGTTCTAATTGTATTGCACTGTGGTCTGAGAGACTGTTTGTTATGATTTCCGTTCTTTTGTATTTGCTGAGGAGTGTTTTACTTTCAAGTATGTGGTCAATTTTAGATTAGTTGTGATGTGGTGCTGAGAAGAATGTATATTCCATTGATTTGGGGTGGAGGGTTCTGTAGATGTCTATTAGGTCTGCTTGGTTCAGAGCTGAGTTTAAGTCCTGAATATTTTTGCTAATTTTCTGTCTCATTGATCTGTCTAATATTGACAGTGTGGTGTTAAAGGCTCCTGCTACTATTGTGTGGGAGTCTAAGTCTTTTTGGAGGTCTCTTAGGACTTGCTTTATGAAAATAGGTGCTCCTATATTGGGTGCATATATATTTAGGATAGTTAGCTCTTCTTGTTGAATTGATCCCTTTACCATTATGTAATGCCCTTCTTTGTCTCTTTTGATCTTTGTTTAAGTCTGTTTTATCATAAACTAGGATAGCAATGCCTGCTTTTTTTTGCTTTCCGTTTGCTTGGTAAATATTCCTCCATCCCTTTATTTTGAGCCTATGTGTGTCTTTGCATGAGAGATGGGTCTCCTGAATACAGCACACTGATGTGTCTTGACTCTTTATCCAAATTTTCCAGTCTGTGTCTTTTAAATGTGGCATTTAGCCCATTTATTTACAAGGGTAATATTATTATGTATGAATTTGATCCTGTCATTATGATGGTAGCTGGTTATTTTGCCCATTCGTTGGTGCAGTTTCTTCATAATGTCGATGGTCTTTACAATTTGGCATGCTTTTGCAGTGGCTGGTACTGGTTTTTCCTCTCCATATTTAGAGCTTCCTTCAGGAATTCTTGTAAGGCAGGCCTCGTGGTGACAAAATCCCTCAGCATCAGCTTGTCTGGAAAGGATTTTATTTCTCCTTCACTTATGAAGCTTAGTTTGGCTGGATATGAAATTCTGCGTTGAAAATTCTTTTTCCTAAGAATTGTGAATATTGGACCCAACTCACTTTTGGCTTGTTGGGTTTCTGCAGAGAGATCTGCTGTTAGTCTGATGGGCTTCCCTTTGTGGGTAACCCGATCTTTCTCTCTGGCTGTCCTTAACATTTTTTTCCTTCATTTCAACCTCGGTGAATCTGACTATTATGTGTCTTGGGGTTGTTCTTCTTGAGGATTATCTTTGTGGTGTTCTCTGTATTTCCTGAATTTGAATGTTAGCCTGTCTTGCTAGGTTTGGAAAGTTCTCCTGGATAATATCCTGAAGTGTATTTTCCAACTTTCTGCCATTCTCCCCATCAGTTTCAGGTACACCAATGAAACGTAGGTTTGACCTTTTCACATAGTTTCATATTTCTTGGAGGCTTTGTTGGTTCCTTTGTATTCTTTTTTCTCTAATCTTGTCTTCATACTTTATTTCTAAGTTGATCTTCAATCTCTGATATCCTTTCTTCTGCTTGATCAATTCAGCTATTGATACTTCTGTATGCTTTACGAAGTTCTTTTGCTGTGTTTTTCAGCTCCATCAGGTCATTTATGTTCTCTAAACTGATTATTTTAGTAAGCAATTCCTCTAACCTTTTTTCAAGGTTCTTAGCTTCCTTGCATTAGGTTAGAACATGCTCTTTTAGCTCGGAGGAGTTTATTATTACCCATCTTCTGAAGCCTACTTCTGTCAATTTGTCAAACTCATTCTTCATCCAGTTTTGTTCCCTTGCTGGCAAGGAGTTGTATTCCTTTGGAGAAGAGGCGTTCTAGTTTTTGGAATTTTCAGGCTTTTTGTGCTGGTTTTTCCTCATCTTCATGGATTTATCCACCTTTGATCTTTGCTGTTGGTGACCTTCAGATGGAGTTCACGTGGTTGTCCTTTTTGTTGATGTTGATGCTATTTCTTTCTGCTTGTTAGTTTTCCTTCTAACAGTCAGGCCCCTCTTCTGCAGGTCTGCTGGGGTTTGCTGGGGCTCTACTCCAGACCTTGTTTGCCTGGGTATCACCAGCAGATGCTGCAAAACAGCAAAGATTGCTGCCTCCTTCTTCCTCTGGAAGCTTCATCCCAGAGGGGCACCTGCCAGGTGCCAGCCAGAGCTCTCCTATATGAGGTGCCTGTTGACTCATGCTGGGAGGTGTCTCCTCGTCAGGAGGCACAGGGTTCAGGACCCGCTTGAGGAGGCAGTCTGTCCCTTAACCGAGCTGGATCACTGTGCTGGGAGATCCGCTGCTCTCTTCAGGGCCAGCAGGCAGAAATGTTTAAGTCTGCTGAACCTGCGCCCACAGCCACCCCTTCTTCCAGGTGCTTTGTCCCAGGGAGATGGGAGTTTTATCTATAAGCCCCTGACTAGGGCTGCTGCCTTTCTTTCAGTGATGCCCTGCCCAGAAAGTAGGAATCTAGAGAGGCAGTCTGGCTACAGCAGCTTTGTGGAGCTATAGTGGGCTCCACTCAGTCTGAACTTCCTGGCAGCTTTGTTTACACTGTGAGGGGAAAACTGCCTACTCAAGCCTCAGATATGGCAGATGCCCCTTTCCCCACCAAGCTCGAGCATCACAGGTCGACTTCAGACTGCTGGGGTGGCAGCAAGAATTTCAAGCCAGGATCTTAGCTTGCTGGGCTCCATGGGGGTGGGTTCCGCTGAGCAGGGCCACTTGGCTCCCTGGCTTCAGTCCTCTTTCCAGGGGAGTGAACGTTTCTGTCTTGCTGGCATTCCTAGTGCCTCTGGGGTATGAAATAAAACTCCTGCAGCTAGCTCGGTGTCTGCCCAAACAGCTGCCCAGTTTTGTGCTGGAAACCCAGGGCCCTTGTGGTATAGGCACCTGAGGGAATCTCCTGGTCTGTGGGTTGTGAAGACCCTGGGAAAAGCGTACTATCTGGGCTGGATAGCACCATCCCTCACAGCACGGTCCCTCATGGCCTCCCTTGGCTAGGGGAGGGAGTTCCCTGACCCCTTGCACTTCCCGGGTGAGGTGACACCCTACTCTCCTTCTGTTGGTCCTCTGTGGGCTGCATCCACTGTCTAACCAGTCCCAATAAGATGAACTGGGTACCTCAGTTGGAAATGCAGAAATCACCCACCTTCTGCATTGATCTCACTGGGAGCTACAGACTGGAGCTCTTCCTATTCGGCCATCTTGCCTGGGAATCCCCCACATATGTTTAAATGACCAGATCTCATGAGAACTCACTGTGGTGAGGATAGCATCAAACGATGAGGGATCTGCCTCCATGACCTAGACACCTTTCACCAGGCCTCATCTCCAACACTGAGGATTACTTTTCAACATGAAGTTTGGGAAGGGAGAAATATCCAAGCTATATTATTCTGTCCCTGGCCCCTCCCAAATCTCATGTCCTTGTCACATTTCAAAATACAATCATCCCTTCTTAATAATCCCTCAAAGTCTTAACTCATTTCAGCATTTGAGACTCAAGCCAAGTTCTTTCCACCTATGAGCCTAAACAATCAGAAAAAGTGATTTACTTCCAAATACAATGGGGATTCAGGCATCGGGTAAACATTCCCATTCCAAAAGGGAGAAATTGGCCAAAAGAAAGGGGCTACAGGCCCCATGCAACTTCAATACCCAACAGGGTTGTCAGTAAATCTTAAAGCTCCAAAATAATCTTTGATTCTATGTCCCTCATCCAGGGCACACTGGTGCAAGGGGTGGGATCCCAAGGCCTTGGGTGGCTTTGCTGGGTTCAGCTTCCACAGCTGCTGTCATCATTTGGCATTGAGTACTTGCAGTTTTTCCAGGTGCATGTTGCAAGCTGGCAGTGGAGCTGCCATTCTGGGGTCTGGAGGACAGTGTCCCTTTTTCCACAGCTCTGCTAGACATTGTTCCAGTGGGGACTCTGTATTGGACTTTCAGCCTTACACTTCTCCACACTGCCCTAGTAGAGGTTCTTTGCGAGCCCCAGTGGCAAGATTCTGGCTAAGCACCCAGACTTTCTCATGCATCCTCTGAAATCTAGGCAGAGGCTGCCACGCCTCCTTCACTGTCACACTCTGTGCACCTGCGGGCTTAACACTACATACAGGCTGCCAAGGCTTATGGCTTGCATTCTCCAACATGGCAGCCTGAGCTGCGCCTGGGCCCCTTTGAGCCACAGCTGGAGCTGGAGTGGCTAGGACTTAGGAAGTAGTGTCCCAAGGCTGCACAGAGCATCCAGACCCTGGGGCTGGCCCACAAAATCATTCAGTCCTCCTAGACCTCTGGACCTGTGATAAGAGGGGCTGTCGTGAAAGTCTCTGAAATGCCTTCAAGGCAGTTTTCCCCAATGTCTTGGCTATTAGTACATGGTGCATAACTAAAGTTATGCAAGTGGTTGCTCACAGCCTGCTTGAATTCCTCCTCTGAAAATGGTTTTTCTTTCTCTGCCACATGGCTAGGCTGCAAATTTTCCAAAATTTGATGTTCTGCTTCCTCTTTAAATATAAATTTCAACTTTAAATTATTCTTTTGATCCCTCTCTGAGTGTAGGTTGTTAGAAATCAGGCCACATCTTGAATGTTCTGCTGCTTAGAAATTTCTTCCACTAGATAGGCTAAATAATCATTTTGAAGTTCAAACTTTCACAGATCCCTAGGGCATGGACACAATTCAGCCAGGTTCTTTGCTAAGGCATAACGTGTGTTACCTTTGCCCAATAAGTTCCTAATTTCCATCTGAGACCTTGTTAACTTGGACTTCATGGTACATATCACTATTAGCATTTTGGTCACAATCATTTAAGCAGTCTTTAAGAAGTTCCAAACTTTCTCTTGTTTTCCTATCTTCTTCTGAGCCCTCCAAACTCTTTTAACCTCTGCCTGTTATCCAGTTCCAAAGCTGCTTCCACGTGTTTAGGTATATTTATAGCAGTGCCCCACTCCTTGGTACCAATTTTCTGTGTTAGGATCTTCTTGCATTGCTATAAAGAAATGGGTAATTCATAAAGAAAAGAGGTTTAATTGGCTTATGATTCTACAGGCTGCACAGGAAGCATGGTGCCAGCATCTGCTTAGCTTCTGAGGAGGCCTTAGAGAGCTTTTACTCATGGCAGAAGGCAAAGTGGGAGCTTGCACATCAAATGGCAGGAGCAGGAACAAGAGGAACTTTTGTGAACTTTGGAATGAAATGTTTATTAACTAGAGAAACACATTTGTTTCCCTTTTACCAGATCATTTGAAATTGATGCTGTGAAGGACCCAGGTAATTTGTTTTTGGTTCACACTCTTTAAGATCCAGGAGATTTATGGGAATTAGATATCACTAAGGGGGTCGTAGTTACCATGTGGCCCCCTCAGCATTCATGGCCAGTCTGAAAATTTGTTTCAAGCCTCTTAAAGATACGCTCACTGATGTTTAAATGGGACAGATGGGAAAAAAGTAAATGAAACAGATGGTTGAATTGTTCCTTTCTGTGTGGTATTAACAGATCCCCTATTAAAGCATACTGTTCTCAGTATGGTTCTGAAAAAGCATTTATCAGTAGCTAATATTTTATACAACATTGTTCTAGATAATACAGAAAATTATTAAACATTGACTCTGTCTTCTAGGATCTTAGTGATATCATTTCATAGGACCTCTGAGAGATGAAATCTTCTTCAATATGATTAGAGTCTTGTGGACAAAATCTGAGATACCTTTAAGACCCTGTGTATTTCATAGTTGTTTCTAAGGACATTGTGAATTCATATTATAGAGAGGCTATTACATTATAGGTAGGCTAGAAGCCAATTCACACTTTTCTTGGATTGTGGGGATCTTGGATTGTGGAGATCTCCTTTTTGTATGGGAATCTTGAGATTCCCTGGGATTCCTCCCTTGGAAGGAGATGAGGTTGGAAAAGTTGGTTGTCTTTGCCCTTTGCAAATGCTGTCTCTTAGTCTATATTTTTCTTATTCTTAGTTCTTCTCTTTTATTCCCCTTTGTTCCCCTTCATTTTGCCTCTCATTTTTTCTGTCTGCTATAACTTGGGATATTAGGTGGGCAAATGCCAAATATTCCATTATATCACTTCTATGAGTTGTTTTTATCATTGATACACTTCATTTAGAGAGAATACAAATGAAACAATATTTCTAGTGAGTATAGCAAAGAAATCAAGTGAGCTGGTATAGGCATAGGCCTACTTTAAGAAATAGACATGAACTAACATGATCTTAGAACATTTGTACTAGAAGGACCACCAGAGTCTCCTCTAATAATTCATGTAATTTTATAAATTATGTACGGAGATTTGGGCCTCATGTAAAATGACACAATGAATTAGTGGCAGAGGTAGAATCTGCACCTGAATATTCTGACTGACTCTTAGTCAGAAGTTATGTAAGTGCATAAATTCCCTTCTATTCACAAATGACAATCTAGAATGGGCCCACATCCAATTTTTAGATTCAAATCAGTGGTCACATCCTAATGAGCTAAATTGGATAGCTAAATCTCAAACCTGCTTTTGGACCAGCTAACTGGAAATAAGTACCATGTAGCATAGTGGAATACTTTGCCCTCATATTACTCTCAGCCCATGTTGGTTTCAGTCATATTGGTAAACATGAGAGGTATATCTAAGGAAATGAATACATTATGAGATCAGTTCCTCAAAGCTACATAACACCTCATGATGAACTATGGAGCATGCAGACAAAGAAACAAGGAGACATTAATTAATTTCTCTAATCAGAAAAGTATTTACATAACTAATTGAATGAAAAATGGGACTAGATGACTTCTACTGTTCTTTCCACTCAAGAATGTTCTATTAAACTTGGCCAACAATTTGCTGGGTCTATTACTTTTTAGTGCTGTGTAATAAATTACCACAAGTTTACCAGCTTAAACCAATGTAAATTATCTTTTTACAATTTCTGTGGGTTAGGAGTGCAAGTATGAGTTAAGGTCCCACCACGTTGAAATCAAGGTATCATCTGGGGCTATAATCTCATCTGAGCCTTGGAATCTTCTCCCAGGCTCATTCAGGCTGTTGGCAAAATCCAGTTGCTTGAGCTTGTAGGACTGAGGCCCTTCATTCTTAGAGGCTGGCTCTTTCCAAATGCAGTTTACAGCATGTCTGTCTGTTTCTCAAGGCCAGCTGGAGAGTGGTGGCTTTTATTATTTTTTTTGCTTCAAATCTCTCTGAAGTCTGTCTCTGATCTCTAAACCCCCTTCTTTTGAAAGGTCCTGCCTGATTATGTCAGGTCCACCTAAGATAATCTTCCTTTTAATTAACTTAAGTTTAAGTTATTAAAGACCTTAATTGCATCTGCAAAATCCCTTCACCTTTGCCATATAACATAATCTAATTACAGGAGTGATATCCTGTGATATTCATAGATCCCACACTCAAAGGGAGGGGATTATACACAGTGTGTACAGAAAGGGGGATCATTTTAGCATTCTGCCCACCACATGGGGAGCAGGAGAGTCCCATGTCTGTTAAAATATTGAGAATAGTAAATTTATAATATCCAGGAGAAAATATTTTTCTAGCTCAGTTTGCAAGGACTTTTTTTAATAATTTTAAAATGACATATATTTTCCTTATATGAGATTAAGACATAGCCCCCACTTCAGAAAAAGACAAAAACAACAAAAGCCCTATAGCCAAATGAATTAGGCTTTCTCTGCATTGCGCTGGCTTGTCTGAAGGATTGTTTTTGAGAATGTTTCTTTTTCCAACTGCAGTTAAAATACATAATAGATTTATCCTCCTAGTTCCAAAAAATTTACAACTTAACTCCTAAGTCACATTAGTAATAAAACAACACCTGTATCCCAGCACTTTGGGAGGCTGAGGTGGGTGGATCACTTGAGGCCAGGAGTTTGAAACCAGCCTGGCCAACATAAAGAAACCTTGTCTCTACTAAAAACTAAAAAAAAAAAAATGGCCCGATTAAAAATAAAAGACAATAAAAAATATATTTTGTCCTGAAAAATAGAAACAATAAGGAATATGTGAACGAAATCGATTTCAGTCCTTCCTCCCCTATGCATAATTCATTGATTTTGAACATTAGTCCTGTTTTAGACCAGTGTCTGTATGTGCTGGTGTTTTTTTCTGAGAATAGAAAAGGAGTCTTTTGTTCTTTTGATTTCCCTTTATAAAACTATTGCTAATACTTTGCTGTATGACTGGTATATGATTTTCTTTATGAGTATAGCTGAAGGTGGGTTCTTACTTAGGGAATTTGCTATTTACATTTTATTCCTCGGCTGCTAACTTCTAGTTCTCAACTCTATTGAAGGCAATGGTTAATCGAAAAAAAAAAAAAAGAATTATTTGTCAGCAAATGCCTGTCACAAATACTCACTCTTCGTAGCCCAATTGTATATGCCTATAAACTGAAGTTTTTATTTATATTTACGAACGTGCTTAATGAAACAATGAAAGTATAAAAAATGCCAATTGTAGGTCTGCAATTTATCTGTATTTGATCTGATAAATTCTGGAGTGTGTACTTCCCATAAACCTTGCTTTAAAATAGTTTTATGTTATTCCAACATCCAAACTCTTAATGTTTTAAGGACTGGCAAGTAGGTCACCCCATGGGGGTGTGCAGTGGTGAATGAGGACATGTAGGGTCAGTTTTAAAAAGCTGGCAGAGTCAGCTCCTTTTCTCCCCATTTAGCTGATGATAACACATGGATTTGGATATACCAAGCCAGGGGGGCGGCAGATGTCTCACCGACTCTCTGTAAACACTGGTCATATTGACCTATCATCTGGCCATCACTCACCTTTCTCAGCTCAGGCTGTCCACCTGACTCATCATAAGGGGCTCAGCGGCAAAACTGCAAACTTCACTAAGATGCTAACAATGTTTCTTTTTCTCTCAAAAACAGTGAGCTTGTTTCATTTTTGGGATTGTTCCAAGTCCTCCTCACAACCCGGTGTGAAAGAGCGTCCATATTCAATTTACTCAGTACAGCATACTGACCTTCAATGTGTTTCTTATAAAAAATAAACTTTAATGAGGGCTCAAGGAGGTATGGGATTGCTTGAAGGCCATCTGCAGTAATAGCTTCGCTTTTTAGGGCCATTTCTTTCTCATCTATGTTACAAGCTTTTAGCTTTTTAAAAATATATGTGCTGATTCTTGGAGGAGATAGTGAAAAAAATCTTGCTCTTAAGAAAAGAGGTTTAAAAATTCAGCGGTTAAAAGAATATATATTTATGTTTTTTGACATGATATGACACTAATTAGTTACTTAGAATCTCACTTATTTAACAATGTTTCTTACTGGTAAATTTTAGTTAAATAAAATTGAAGCAGGAAGATCAGTGTTTAATATGTTCTCCCACTAAATGGAAAGATCATATATTCTACTATAACTGCCAGTTTGTTTTCCAAAAAGTTAGTAACAACTGAGACTTTTACCAAAGGCATATGAAAATATCTGTTTTTCTACAGCTTATCAATCTTTTACATTTTTGTCAATTTTTTAGGCCATAAATGAGAACATTATTTGTAAAGTCTCAAAGATGTGAGGCAACATGGCACATTAATAGAATGTTGAGTTGCAGTTACAACATAAGGAGTATGTGGAGGTGACAGGAGATGAGGTTACATATGGGAAGAAACCAGATGGTTCTGGGTGGTGTGTGGTGTGTGTGCACGTACAATGCTGTGCCAAGGATTGGACCTTATCCTGGGGAAACAGGAAAACCGTGGAAGCATTTTACAGAATAGAGTTGTGTGATTAGATATGATTTTGAAGCTAATTTTAGTAGGTTTTTTTTTTGGGTTGATTTCAGATTGCGGGCAGAAAGAACAGTTAGGAAACTTTGATCATATTCCAGAAAGGAGATAATGAGGACTGGAATTGAATCAGTACTGTGGGGATGGAGAATAAGGCACAGTTGTTACAGAGCTGAGGTAGACTACACTCATTGCCTTTGGGTGTTTTGTCTAAATAATTTTCAGATTTGGGTGCCCGAAAAACTGAGAAAATGATGATGCTGTTAATATGGAGAAAATACAAGAAGAGATAAGAGTTGAGGGAAAAGATAATAAATTCAATTTTAGACAGGTAAAGTTGGAGGGGGCACAAGGAATACTTCAACCAAGAGGCCTAGAAGATAGGAGAATTGGGTATGGAACTCAGGAAAGAGCTCTTTCTAAAGATGTGAATTTAGGATATGGTCACATGTAGGCAGTAGTAAATGCCATCTTCTGGATGAGATCAATGGGAGAATATAGCTACTGAGAAGAAAATACGACTGAGATTGGAACTCTGAGGGGTATAACATTCAAGGGACAGATAGAAGAAAAATAGTCCACATAATGAGTGCTTAGAAAATTACTCATTTGAAAGATGACAGTGGAGATTATATGAAAAAGTTGGTACTGTAATGTTATATATAAAATATATATATATATATATACACACACACATACATATATATGTGTATAGTAAGTATTCGCTTCCTTCTAGATTCTGGACCCACCCATTTATTAGTTTATTCTCATACCAAAATCCTGAATGATTACAGTGCCAGTTAACATGACATTCTTGTTAGAACCAGAGTTACAAATCAGTCGCTTCCAAGATGGCCAAATAGGAACAGCTCCGGTCTGCAGCTCCCAGTGAGATTGACTCAGAAGATGGGTGATTTCTGCATTTCCAACTGAGGTACCTGGTTCATCTCATTTGGACTTGTTGGACAGTAGGTGCAGCCCACGGAGGGTGAGCTGAAGCAGGGCAGGGTATTGCCTCACCTGGGAAGCACAGGGGGTCGGGGGATTTCCCTTTCCTAGCAAAGGGAAGACATGACAGACTGTACCTGGAGAAACGGTACACTTCTGACCAAATACTGCACTTTTCCCACAGTCTTAGCAACCGGCAGACCAGGAGATACCCTCCTAAGCCTGGCTCAGCAGGTCCCACATGCATGGAGCCTTGCTCACTGCTAGTGCTGCAATCTGAGATCAACCTGCGATGTTGCACCTTGACGGGGGGAGAGGCATCCACCATTGCTGACACTTGAGTAGCTCACAGTGTAAACAAAGTGGCCGGGAAGCTCAAACTGGGCAGAGCCCACTGCAGCTCAGCAAGGCCTACTGCCTCTATAGATTCTACCTCTGAGGGCAAGGCATAGCAGAACAAAAGACAGCAGACAGCTTCTGCAGACTTAAACGTCCCTGTCTGATAGCTCTGAAGAGAGCAGTGGTTCTCTCAGCACAGTGTCCGAGCTCTGAGAATGGACAGATTACCTCCTCAAGGGGGTCGCTGACCCCCATGTAGCCTGACTGGGAGACATCTCCCAGTAGGGGCCGACAGATGCCTCATACAGGCGGGTGTCCCTCTGGGATGAAGCTTCCAGAGGAAGGATCAGGCAGCAATATTTGCTGTTCTGTAGCCTCTGCTGGTGATACCCAGGCAAACAGTGTCTGGAGTGGACCTCCAGCAAACTCCAACAGGCCTGCAGCTGAGGGTCCCGACTGTTAGAAGGCAAACTAACAAACAGAAAGGAATAACATCAACATAAACAAAAAGGACATCCACACCAAAACCCCATCCGTAGGTCGCCAACATCTAAGACCAAAGGTACATAAAACCACAAAGATGGGGAAAAACCAGAGCAAAAAAGCTGAAAATTCCAAAAACCAGAGCACCTCTTCTCCTCCAAAGGATCGCAGCTCCTTTCCAGCAATAGAACAAAACTGGATGGAGAATGAATTTGATGAGTTGACAGAAGTAGGCTTCAGAAGGCAGGTAATAATGAACTTCTCCGAGCTAAAGGAGCATGTTCTAACCCATTGCAAGGAAGCTAAATACCTTGAAAAAAGGTTAGACAAATGGCTAACTAGAATAAACAATGTAGAGAAGACCTTAAATGAGCTGATGGAGCTGAAAACCACAGCATGAGAACTTCATGACGCATGCACAAGCTTCAATAGCCGATTCGATCAAGTGGAAGAAAGGATATCAGTGATTGAAGATCAAATTAATGAAATAAAGTGAGAAGACAAGATTAGAGAAAAAAGATGGAAAGAAATGAACAAAGACTTCAAGAAATATGGGACTATGTGAAAAGACCAAATATACGTTTGATTGGTGTACCAGAAAGTGACGGGGAGAATAGAATCAAGTTAGAAAACTCTTCAGGATATTATCCAGGAGAACTTCCCTAACCTGGCAAGGCAGGCCAACATTCAAATTCAGGAAATACAGAGAACACCATAAAGATACTCCTTGAGAAGAGCAACCCCAAGACACATAATTATCAGATTCACCAAGGTTAAAATGAAGGAAAAAAATGTTAAGGGCAGCCAGAGAGAAAGGTCGGGTTACCCACAAAGGGAAGCCCATCAGATAACAGCAGATCTCTCAGCAGAAACCCACAAGCCAGAAGAGAGTGGGGACCAATATTCAACATTCTTAAAGAAAAGAATTTTCAACCCAGAATCTAATATTCAGCCAAACTAAGCTTCATAAGTGAAGGATAAATAAAATCCTTTACAGACAAGCAAATGCTGAGAGATTTAGTCACCACCAGGCCTTCCTTACAAGAGCTCCTGAAGAAAGCACTAAACATGGAAAGGAACAACTGGTACCAGCCACTGAAAAAACATGCCAAATTGTAAAGACCATTGATGTTATGAAGAAACTGCATCAATTAATGGGCAAAATAACCAGCTAATATCATAATGACAGAATCAAACTCAAACATAACAATATTAACCTTAAATGTAAATGGGCTAAATGCCATAATTAAAAGACACAGGCTGGAAAATTGGGTAAAGAGTCAAGACCCATCACTGTGCTGTATTCAGGAGACCAATCTCATGTGCAAAGACACACATAGGCTCAAAATGAATAGATGGAGGAAGATCTACCAAGCAAATGGAAAGCAAAAAAAAGCAGGGGTGGCAATCCTAGTCTCTGATAAAACAGACTTTAAACCAAAAAAGATCAAAAGAGACAAAGAAGGCCACTGCATGATGGTAAAGGAATCAATTCAATAAGAAGAGCTAACTATCCTAAATACATATGCACCCAATACAGGAGCACCCAGATTCATAAAGCAAGTCCTTAGAGACCTACAAAGAGACTTGGACTCCCACACAATAATAATAGGAGACTTTAACACCACACTGTCAATATTAGACAGATCAATGAGACAGAAAATTAACAAGGATATCCAGGAATTGAACTCAGCTCTGGACCAAGCAGACCTAATAGACATCTGCAAAACTCTCCACCCCAAGTCAAGAGACTATACATTCTTCTCAGCACCACATTGTACTTATTCTAAAATTGACCACATAATTGGAAGTAAAACACTCTTCAGCAAATGTAAAATAATATAAATCATAACAAACTGTCTCTCAGACCAAAATGCAATCAAATTAGAACTCAGGAATAATAAACTTTCTTAAAACCAAACAACTACATGGAAACTAAACAACCTTCTCCTGAATGACTACTGGGTAAACAACAAAATGAAGGCAGAAATAAACATGGTCTTTGAAACCAATGAGAATGAAGACACAATGTAGCATAATCTCTGGGACACATTTAAAGCAGTATACAGAGGGAAATTTATAGCACTGAATGCCCACTAGAGAAATCAGGAAAGATCTAAAATCAACACCCTCACATCACAATTGAAAGAACTAGAGAAGCAAGAGCAAACAAATTCAAAAGCTAGCAGGAGGCAAGAAATAACTAAGATCAGAGCAGAATTGAAGGAGGTAGAGACACAAAAAAACCCTTCAAAAAATCAATGAATCCAGGAGCTGATTTTTTGAAAAGATCAACAAAATTGATAGATGGCTAGCAAGACTAATAAAGAAGAAAAGAGAGAAGAATCAAATAGATGCAATAAAAAATGATATAGGGGATATTACCACTGATACCAAAGAAATACAAACTACCATCAGAGAATGCTATAAACACCTCTATGCAAATAAACTAGAAAATCTAGAAGAAATGGACAAATTCCTGGACACATACATCCTCCCAAGACTAAACCAAGAAGAAGTTGAATGTCTGAATAGACCATTAATAAGTTCTGAAATTGGGGCAATAATTAATAGCCTACCAACCAAAAAAAGTCCAGGACCAGAAGGAGTCACAGCCGAATTCTACCAGAGGTACAAAGAGGAGCTGGTACCATTGCTTCTGAAAGTATTCCAATTAATAGAAAAAGAGGGCATCCTCCCTAACTCCTTTTATGCGGCCAGCATCATCCTGATGTGTCTGGAATTGGTGGGTTCTTGGTCTCCCTGACTTCAAGAATGAAGCCACGGACACTCACAGTGAGTGTTACAGTTCTTAAAGATGGTGTGTCTGGAGTTTGTTCCTTCAGATATTCAGATGTGTCTGGAGTTTCTTCCTTCTGGTGGGTTTGTGGTCTCACTGACTTCAGGAGTGAAGCTGTAGACCTTCGTGGTGAGTGTTACAGCTCTTAAAGGTGGCGCGTCCAGAGTTCTTCATTCCTTCCATTGGGTTCGTGGTCTCACTGGCTTCAGGAGTGAAGCTGCAGACCTTCGTGGTGAGTGTTACAGCTCATAAAGGTGGTGCAGACCCAAAGAGTGAGCAGCAGCAAGATTTATTGCGAAGAGCAAAAGAACAAAACTTCCACAGCATGGAAGGGGACCGGAGCGGGTTGCCGGGGCTGGCTTGGGCAGCCTGCTTTTATTCCCTTATTTGACCCCACCCACATCCTGCTGATTGGCCCATTTTACAGAGAGCTGATTGGTGCATTTACAATCCCTGAGCTAGACACAGAGTGCTGATTGGTGCGTTTACAAACCTTGAGCTAGACACAGAGTGCTGATTGGTGTGTTTACAAACCTTGAGCTAGACATAAAAGTTCTCCAAGTCCCCACTAGATTAGCTAGACACAGAGCACTGATTGGTGCATTTACAGACCTTGAGCTAGACATAGGGTGCCGATTGGTGTGTTTATAAACCTTGAGCTAGACACTGTGTGCTGACTGGTGTATTTACAATCCTTTAGCTAGACATAAAGGTTCTCCAAGTTCCCACCAGATTAGCTAGATACAGAGTGCTGATTGGTGCATCCACGAACCCTGAGCTAGACACAGAGTGCTGATTGGTGCATATACAATCCTCTGGCTAGATATAAAAGTTCTCCAAGTCCCCACCCAACTCAGGAGCCCAGCTGGCTTCACCTAGTGGATCCCACGCCAGGGCCGTGGGCAGAGCTGCCCGCCAGTCCCGCGCCATGTGCCTGCACTCCTGTGCCGTTGGGTGGTCGATGGGACTGGGCACCGCAGAGCAGGGGGTGGCACCCGTCAGGGAGGCTCGGGCTGCACAAGAGCCTACCGTTGGGGGGGCTCGGGCATGGCAGGCTGCACTGATACCAAGGCCTGTCAGAGACACAACAAAAAAAGAAAATTTTAAGCCAATATCCCTGATGAACATCGATGCGAAAATCCTCAATAAAATACTGGCAAACCAAATCCAGCATCACATCAAAAAACTTACCCACCACGATCAAGTCAGCTTCATCCTTCGGATGCAAGGCTGGTTCAACATATGCAAATCAATATACGTAATCCATCACATAAACAGAATCAATGACAAAAACCACATGATTATGTCAATAGATGCAGAAAACACCTTCGACAAAATTCAACAGCCCTTAATGCTAAAAACTCTCAGTAAACTAGGTATTTTGATGGAATGTATCTGAAAATAATAAGAGCTATTTATGACAAACCCACAGCCAATGTCATACTGAATGGACAAAAACTGGAAGCATTCCCTTTGAAAACCCGCACAAGACAAGGATGACCTCTCTCACCACTTCTATTCAACATAGTGTTGGAAGTTCTGTCCAGGGCAATCAGGCAAGAGAAAGAAATAAAGTGTATTAAATTAGGAATAGAAGAAGTCAAATTGTCTCTGTTTGCAGATGACATGATTGTATATTTAGAAAATCCCATTGTCTCAGCCCAAAATCTCCTTAAACTGATAAGCAACTTCGGCAAAGTCTCAGGATACAAAATCAATGTGCAAAAATCACAAGCATTCCTATAAACCAATAATAGACAAACAGAGAGCCAATTCATGAGTGAACTTCCATTCACAATTACTACAAAGAGAATAAAATACCTAGGAATCCAACTTACAAGGGATGTGACGGACCTCTTTAAACAAAACTACAAACCACTGCTTAATGAAATAAAAGAGGACACAAACAAACGGATTAACATTCCATGCTCATGGATAGGAAGAATCAATATCGTGAAAATGGCCATACTGCTCAAGGTAATTTATAGATTCAATGCTATCCCCATCAAGCTACCACTGATTTTCTTCACAGAATTGGAAAAAACTACTTTAAAGTTCACATGGAACCAAAAAAGAGCCCAAATTGCCAAGACAATCCTAAGCAAAAAGAACAAAGCTGGAGGCATCACACTACCTGACTTCAAACTATACTACAAGGCTACAGTAACCAAAACAGCATGGTACTCATACTAAAACAGATACACAGAGGCCTCAGAAATAACACCACACATCTATAGCCATCTGATCTTTGACAAACCTGACAAAAGCAATAGGGAAAGGATTTCCTATTTAATAAATGGTGCTGGGAAAACTGCCTTGCTATATGTAGAAAGCTGAAACTGGATTCCTTCCTTACGTCATATATAAAAATTAACTTGAGATGGATTAAAGACTTAAATGTAAGACTTAAAACTATAAAAACCCTAGAAGAAAACCTAGGCAATACCATTCAGGTCACAGGCATGGGCAAAGACTTCATGACTAAAACACCAAAAGCAATGGCAACAAAAACCAAAATCGACAAATGGGATCTAATTAAAGTAAAGATCTTCTGCACAGCAAAAGAAACTATCATCACAGTGAACGGGCAACCTACGGGAAGGGAGAAAATTTTTACAATCTACCCATCTGAAAAAGGGCTAATATCCAGAATCTAAAAGGAACCTAAACAAATTTACAAGAAAAAAACAACCCCATCAAAAAGTAGGCAAAGGATATGAACAGACACTTCTCAAAAGAAGACATTTATGTAGCCAACAGGCATAAAAAAAAAATGCTCATCATCACTGGTCATCAGAGAAATGCAAATCAACATCACAGTGTGATACCATCTCATGCCAGTTAGAATGGCGATCATTAAAAGTCAGGAAAGAACAGATGCTGGAGAGGATGTAGAGAAATAGGAATGTTTTTATACTGTTTGTGGGAGTGTAAATTAGTTCAACCATTGTGGAAGACAGTGTGGCGGTTCCTCAAGGATCTAGAACTAGAAATGCCATTTGACCCAGTAATCCCATTACTGGGTATATACCCAAAGGATTATAAATCATTCTACTATAAAGACACATGCACATGCACACATATGTTTATTGCGGCACAATTCACAATAGCAAACACTTGGAACCAACCCAAATGTCCATCAATGATAGACTGGATTAAGAAAATGTGGCACATATACACCATGGAATACTATGCAGCCATAAAAAAGGATGAGTTCATATCCTTTGCAGGGACACGGATGAAGCTGGAAACCCTCTTTCTAAGCAAACTATCACAAGGATAGAAAACAAAACACCGCATGTTCTCACTCATAGGTTGGAGTTGAACAATGAGAACACATGGACACAGGGTGGGGAACATTACATATCAGGGCCTGTTGGGGTGTGGGGGGCTGGGGGAGGGATAGCATTAGGAGAAATACCTAATGTAAATGACGAGTTGATGGGTGCAGCAAACCAACATGGCACATGAATACTTATGTAACAAACCCACACATTGTGCACATGTACCCTAGAACTTGAAGTGTATATCTATATATAAAAAAAGAACTTAAGTTACAAATCATAATTCATGATTAGGTCATTATGAGTCATTAAATAGCAAAAGCAAAGCATTGTTATATGCAGAAAGTGCCTTCACTCCATGGTAAGATCCTTGCCAAAATTGAGACAGTGCTGTTGCAGGGCCCCATTTCCTTAGCATACACTGTGAATGATTCCCCCCACCCCCCCACTGCCTGGATTGGTGTGACACTGAGGCCTTGCTGGCTGCTGTCAATCTTTTTGTTCACCTTTCATGAGGAGGCTGGGGTATATAATGGGAAGCCTGCATATGGACAGGAAAGGGTTTTCAGGACAGGACAGCAGCAAAAATCATCTAAAGGGCATGCTTTTCTGATAGTGTTCCCATGTCCTAAGGATGGCAGCATAGTCAAACTATTTAGGCAGTCAAGGAAAAAGTGGTTCAGGGAAGAGTTGAATTAGCTTGGTGAAGCTAGGGCTAATTTTTCATGAAGAGCTACATATATGTTTCCATGGAGGTTGGGTGGCTTGGAGAATGCCTTTTAAGCTTAAGCTCTTTTTTCAAAAAATTATTATTTTCTCGAGATGAAGTCCCACTTTGTCGCCCAGGCTGGAGTGCAGTGGTGCATTCTCAGCTCACTGCAACCTCCACTTCCCAGGTTTAAGTGATTCTCCTGCCTCAGCCTCTGGAGTAACTAGGACTACTGGCGTGCACCACCATGCCTGGCTAATTTTTTTGTATTTTTAATAGAGACAGGGTTTCAACATGTTGGCCAGGCTGGTCTCGAATTCTTGACCTCTGGTGATCCCCCTGCCTCGGCCTCCCAAAGTGCTAGTGAGAGGTGATGGTGTGCTGGCAGCCCTTGCAGCCCTCGCTCACTCTTGGCACCTCCTCGGCCTCGGCACCCACTCTAGCCGTGCTTGAGGAGCCCTTCAGCCCACTCTTGCACTGTGGGAGCCCTTCTCTGGGCTGGTCGAGGCTGGAGCCAGCTCCCTCTGCTTGCTGGGAGGTGTGGAGGGAGAGGTGCGGGTGGGAACCGGGGCTGCGCTTGGTGCTTGTGGGCCAGTGCGAGTTCCTGGTGGGCGTGGGCTTGGCAGGCCCCGCACTCAGAGCAGCCAGCCAGTGCCACTGACCCCAGGCAGTGAGGGGCTTAGCACCCAGGCCAGCAGCTGCAGAGGGTGTGCCAGGTCCCCCAGCAGTGCCGGCCCACTGGCACTGCACTCGAATTCTCGCCGGGCCTCAGCTGCCTCCCTGCAGGGCAGGCCTTGGTACCTGCAGCCTGCCATGCCTGAGCCTCCCCTGCACCGTGGGCTCCTGCACGGCCCAAGGCTCCCCGACGAGCACTGCCCCCTGCTCCGTGGTGCCCAGTCCCATCGACCGCCCAAGGGCTGAGGAGTGCGGGTGCATGGTGTGGGACTAGTGGGCAGCTCTGCCTGTGGCCCTGGTGCAGGATCCTCTAGGTGAAGCCAGCTGGGCTCCTGAGTCTAGTGGGGACTTGGAGAACTTTTATGTTTAGCTAAGGGATTGTAAATACACCAATCAGCACTCTGTGTGTAGCTCAAGGTTTGTAAATACACCAATCAGCACCCTGTGTCTAGCTCAAGGTTTGTAAATGCACCAATCAGTGCTCTGTGTCTAGCTAATCTAGTGGGGACTTGGAGAACTTTTATGTCTAGCTAAGGGATTGTAAATACACCAACCAGCACTCTGTGTCTAGCTCAAGGTTTGTAAACACACCAATCAGCACCCTGTGTCCAGCTCAATGTTTGTAAATGCACCAATCAGTGCTCTGTGTCTAGCTAATCTAATGGGGACTTAGAGAACTTTTGTGTCCAGCTCAGGGATTGTAAATGCACCAATCAGCACCCTGTCAAAACGAACCAATCAGCTCTCTGTAAAACAGAACAGTCAGCTCTCTGTAAAATGGACCAATCAGCAGGATGTGGGTGGGGCCAGATAAGGGAATAAAAGCAGGCTGCCCAAGCCAGCAGTGGCAACCCGGTCTGGTCACCTTCCACACTGTGGAAGCTTTGTTCTTTTGCTCTTTGCAATTAAATCTTGCTGCTGCTCACTCTTGGGGTTTGCACTGCCTTTATGAGCTGTAACACTCACTGTGAAGGTCTGCAGCTTCACTCCTGACCCAGCGAGACCACGAACCTACCAGAAGGAAGAAACTCTGAACACGTCCGAACATCAGAAGGAAAAAACTCCGGACACACCATCTTTAAGAACTGTAACACTCACCACGAGGGTCCACGGATTCATTCTTGGTCAGTGAGACCAAGAACCCACCAATTCCGGACACACTAGGCTTAGAGGTGTGAGCCACTGCACCCGGCCCTTTTAAGCTCTTTCTTGAGAAATTTCTTACAATTTCTATTTGGTGGAAGAAAACACTTTCTGTTCTAGGATTTTCACCGTACTATAGCTAGTGAAAAACATGCCTGCTTCTGGCCGGTTGCGGTGGCTCACGCCTGTAATCCCAGCACTGTGGGAGGCTGAGGCGGGTGGATCAGGAGGTCAGGAGAGCGAGATCATCCTGGCTAACACGGTGAAACCCTGTCTCTACTAAAAATACAAAAAAAAAAAAAAAAAATTAGCCAGGCGTGGTGGCGGGCTCCTGTATTTCCAGCTACTTGGAAGGCTGCATCAGGAGAATGGCATGATCCCAGGAGGCGGAGCTTGCAGCGAGCCGAGATCGCGCCACTGCACTCCAGCCTGGGTGACAGAGTGAGACTCCATCTCAAAAAATAAAAATAAAAACAAAAAACCGTGCCTGCTTCTTTTTCTATTGTGAGCTCATTAAGGGCAGGGAGTGTGTCTTGTGTTTTCCGTGCTTAGCTAGTTGTGTGGTGCTCAACAGATGCTACAGAAATAAATCCCTGCATGTCACAGAAGCTAAACTCCATTCTTAGAAAGACATACTGCAACTAGACTTAAATATTCAATTTTCTCTACATTTGCTTATACAAACAGTAGTTTGGGGATTTGAGTGATATACGCATAATTGATGTGTTAATTGATGTGTTAGTATACATATAGGGGTCTTCAAACAATTACAATATAATATTTCTTGTTCAAAATTATGCACTATGTTGTCTGAAAGAAAAGCCAATTGGGGTCTAATTGCTTTTTTAGGCAGTAAATTACCTCAAAATCATAAATTGAATAAAAATCTTCAGAATTTAGATAAATTTTTACGATTATTCTATTGGGTTTAATAATTGATCAATATGATGAAAGAATTACCACACCAACTAAAAGTTTCTCCTATGAAATGTTTTCTATAACCTTAATAAAAAGAAGAAAAGAAAAAAGGAAAAAACCAACAAAGTCTGAGGAGAATCAGAATAAATGCTGAGGAAATATCTATTTCTGGTTCTGCCACTAAATTATTTTGTTTTTTAAAAACCTTTTTAGTCTTTAGATTGTATGAGATCCAAAGCCATAACAGTGTCAAACATATTCTTAGAACCTGAATCCTAGACCTTAAGGCAACATTAAAATTCTATGCTTTTAAAGTTGAACATTCCTAAGAAGTTGGCAGAGGTCATTAATTATTTCTAAGGATCTTGAGGTATATTGAAAAAAGAGATTTAAAGAATATTACTGTGGGCAGGCATGGTGGCTCACACCTGTAATCCCAACACTTTGGGAGGCTGAGGCGGGCGGATCACGAGGTCAGGAGTTCAAAACCAACCTGGCCAATATGGTGAAATTCCATCTCTACTGAAAATACAAAAATTAGCTGGGCGTGGTGGCGTGCACCTGTAGTCCAGCTACTTGGGAGGCTGAGGCAGAATTGCGTGAACCTGGGAGGCGGAGGTTGCGGTGAGCCAAAATCATGCCACTGCACTCCAGCCTGGACAACATAGCGAGACTCAGTCTCAAGAAAAAGAAAATACTACTGTGGTATATTGATTTTAAAAATGGCCTCAGTGTTCTACCCCTCCTTGTAGCCAACCTTTTGTAATATGACCTCAAAGAGTAGGGTCTATTTCCTCATGCCTTGAATCTGGACTGGCCTTGTGACTTTGGTCAATTTCATGTTTTGATAGTATGCCATCTCTGAGCCTAGACCTCAAGAATAATTGTCCTCTTCTGTCTCTTCTGCAGTATTGCTACCATAGGTTGGTCTAGTGGAGTGGGAGAGACCAGTTGTCCCAAGTAAGATTATCTTAGGCCAGCCTATCTCCATCTGACTTGCCAGTAGCCACATAGTTGAGCTCCACTGAACCCAGCTCAAAGCAGCAAAATTAGTCAACCCATAAGACTACTGAGCACAAATGTTTATTGTTGTACGCTACTATGCTACTGAGATTTTGTGGTTGTTATTTTTATTTTACAGATAGTAATATTTTTGTAAATACAAATCAGAATAACAATTATAATAGTGTATTTCTTTTATGCTTTTGGGGGACCTTGGGCAACTTAACAGAATAACATGAAGCAGAGCCCAACAGTTCGCTTTCTAAATGTACATTGTGTGTCTCTGGCTATTCTGGCATCTAAGTGACTGAATATATTGAATATTTGCTTTGAAATAAAAATTATAATGACTATTGTTCAATATTCTTGAAAAAATTGCAAGCTAATCTATGCAATCAATTTTAAGGAAACTCCATTTATTGTAAAAATCTGAATACATACATTCTAAATTTGAGGTTGCAAACTGACATGCCTGTGGAAGTTTGGCATGCAATATAATTGAGACACTCATGTTTGGTATAAAATACTAGGCAGTAGGGGGGAATTGGCAGAGTGAAGGACACGTTTCCAATCCAAAGGAATTAAATTCAAATTTTAAGAACATTGTGCAGGCCAAACAACACATATATGAGGATCAGCTCAATCCATGGGTTGCCAGTTTACAACCTCTATTTCAAAATTTTGATTTCTGACCTATGTTCAAGCATTACCTCACATTTTATCTTTGTCAGGTTTGGGGCTGAATTTTGCAATTAGAAGAGACTGAAAGAAGACTGAGATGTTGTATGTTATTTGCCTCCTCCATCTGCCTTCAAGTACTACTCAGTATATATTAGATTGGTTCCAGCATCTTTCCGTTTTATTTCCTGTCCAGGTGTAATGAGACAGAATTTACTCTTCTAGAAAAGTAAAATATTCCCATTCCGGAAGACCTGTCTGTGCGATAGTATTTGGAAACAATGATTGTAACTGTGGTATACACACCTCCCCTTTGGTGTAAAGGAGAGGTTCACCAAGGCACCAACCTGGCACCAACTTGCAGTGCTTTATCACGAGCTGTCACAGCCCACCTTGAAATGAGTCTTATAAGTAGGCTGAAAGCATTGGCTTTTCAAGATTTTAACACACACACACACAGTTTCAGGGTAGCTGCAGGACATATTTCTCCCTGAATATTAGGAGAGGTAAAACCAAACATCCATTAAAATGGCCTTTTGAGCATGGTTCAGAGATTCAGGCAGAGTGAATACCCAGCCAATTTAAAGTGAACTCATTAATAATATATTTCAGTCTCTACCAGCATTTTATTCTCTCTATTCCCCACTTTATCTCCTGTATACATATATGCATGTACATGCACATCATAACTCTGACAGTAAGAGAGGTTTATGGAAAGAACATATATAAAAATTACTACATTCTATATGAAACAGTTTTAGAGATCTAAAGAGGAAAGATGAAGAAAATACTGAAGAAGAAAATTATCTTGCAGTTTAACTATATAGTACTAGTAATTGTAGAATAAACTGAAGAGAGGAGCAGTGGTAGCCATAACACTTACTGATTTAAGTAAAGAACATGAATGGGTGCTTGTTTTCAAAAGCTCCCATGGCTTCTCGTAATTTGCAGAGAAAAGCTGTTAACAGAGTGTAATAGCCACTCAGCAAATACTTGTTAAATGATTGACATGGTTGAAAATCTGTCACAAAATTTAGATATGGCTTCTTTAAACTTTATCAACCCCATTAGGAGGAACATTCTTACTCTTTGCATTAGCGATACATATATAGAATAAAATGTTCTCCACAACTAAGTGTATTACTTATGATTTTTTAGTTGTATTTATTTATCTCTTCCTGGAAAGCACCTTTCAAATCTCCTGGCTGATTATGATCATTTTATTCATTCAGTCATTCATTATTCACTCAAACAATAGTAATTGAGTATTTTAGGCATAATCCTGGGCACTTGGATATAGTTATAATCAAGGGAGTCATGTTCTTGTTATCATGTAACTTATATTCTAGTTGGGAAAGGCAGACAATTTTTTAAATAAAATCATTAATAAATACACAAGTAATTAAACAGGATAATTTCGGGTTGTGATAAATGCTCTAAAGGAAATAAGATAATATGAAGGAAAGTAAAGGAATGAGGATGAGGGTGAATTTGGTTATCCATGGTAAAATAAGGCCTCTCTGAACACTGTAATATTTTTATAGTCATCTAATGCTTAAGAATAAGCCATCTTCCATCAATAAAAACTCAAAAAAAAAAAAAAAAAAAAAAAAAAACCACAGATGCTGGAGAGGTTGCCAAGAAAAGGGAACGCTTATTCACTGTTGGTGGGAATGTAAATTAGCTCAGCCACTGTAGAAAGCAGTTTGCAGATTTCTCAAAGAACTTAAAATATAGCTACCATTCAACCCAGCAATCCAATTAGTGTGTATGGATCCAAAAGAAAATAAATTATTCTGCAAGAAAGACACATATACCTGTATGTTCATCATAGTAGTATTCACAACAGCAAATTCTTGGAATCAACCTAGATGTCCGTAAATGGTGAACTGGATAAAGAAAATGTGGTAGACATATACCATAGAATACTACACAGTCATAAAAAGAATGTAATCATGTCTTTTGCAGCAAAATGGATGCAGCTGGAGGCCATTATCCTAAGTGAATTAACAAAGGAACAGAAAACCGAATAACACATGTTCTCACTTATAAGTGGGAGCTAAATATTGGGTACACATGGTCATAAAGACAGCAACAACAGACACTGGGGACTACTAGAGGGGGAAGGGAGAGAGAGAGGGAGACAAAAGTTGAAAAACTATTGAGTACTGTGCTCACTACCTGAGTGACAGGATCAGTAATACTCTAAACCTAGCATCATGCAATATACACATGTAACAAACCTGCAGATGTGCTCTCTGAATCTAAAATAAAAGTTAAAATTAATAAAAAATAAAAAACAATAAATCATCCTGAGAGCAATTTTTAATAATGGCAGACTAGTTTGTTTCTGAGCAACTCTGCCATGGAAGCAATTATAAAATTAGAATAAATATTAAAAATACATTTGATAACACGAGAGAAATATCAAGATAGGATATATAAAAAAACACACACACACACACACACTGAAATGATCCAATATTTGGTACCAGTTTTCCCCTTGAGACATTTACTGATTCAAAAGGGGAAGCTGAGAAACTGAAGTTAAAACCTTGGCTTAGAGGATAGGAGGGTAAGCAAAGACTTCAGCAATCTCTAGGCACTGGGAGATAAAAATCAGAGTTTGGGGCTCTCTAAGGAGAAAGGATTTTGGTAAATACCTGAAACTTTCAGTTGGGACTCCTAAGGACTGAGCTCTAGGAGTAAGGTTATGCTAGTAATAAACCATCCCTCGAAATGTTAGAGGCTTAGTTTTGAATTAGCTCAATCCCTGATTAGATATGGTGATCTCTTCCTGCCTAGCCTAGTTGCCTGCCAAGTGCAATTGTAAATCCTCTCTGATAGAAAAGAATATCATTCAGAGCTCTCAAAATATTTGGCACCCAGTGTAAACAAATTAGATGTATAAAAAGATAAGAATTGAATGAGAGTTAAAATAAAACCTAGACCAATAGAACATACAGAAGATTCAAATATTAGATTGATGGCAATTTTAAACTTGGAATTTAAAGTAAAATAATTAGTATGTTTTATAAGTTAAACATGAAGGTGAAGATTTTGGTAAAGAAGTGGAAATTACACAAAAAGAATAAATAGAATTTCTAGAACTGAAAAGACTATATCTGAAATTAAGAATTCAATGAATTATTAGATTAATCACAGCTGAGGAGAGAATTAGTGACCTGGAAAATAGGTCAAGAGAAAATATCCAGGCTGAAACACAGAAAAGTAAAAGAATGGAAAACACAGAAGAGAATATGTATGATATATGGATTCAACAGGTGTATAATTGGAGTCTCAGAATGAGTGAAGAAAGACAATAGGTGGCAGAAACTACATTTGAAGAGATAATGGTTAAGAAAGACTTTGAAGCACATCCAGAAAGCTTCTGCCAACCCCAAACAGGATGACTAGTTAAAAAAAAAAAAAACATAGGCACAGCATAATTAAACTACAGAGAAAGACAAAAAGGCAATGTTATAAACAGAGGAAAAAGGTATATTATCTTCAAAAGAACAACAATTAGGCTAACATTGTAATAGCCTCTTTAAAGTGCCAAAAGAAAACAACATCCAACCCATAATTTTATATTCAGCAAAAATATCCTTCAAAAATTTAGGTAAAATTAAGACTTTTTAAACAAAAAGTGGGAAAAAAAAGTCTCTAGCAAATTCAAATGAAAGAAATACTATGAGAATTATTTAAGCAATGGAAATAATCACAGATGGAAGCATGAAGCTACAGAAAAGTATAAAGAACATTGGAAATGAAAAATACATGAGTAAACGGATATTGATTTGACAAAATATTGCTTTTGACAACACATATATGTACACACGTATGTGTATAATCACACTATACAATAACAAGTGTACAATTACAATGTGTGTACCAAAAATCTCTTCCAGTTGCGATGGCTGCATAATGAATTACCCTAAAACTTAGTGGCTTAAAATGATTACATTTATTTTGCTCAAAATTTGGACAGGTGTTGGCAGAGATAGCTTATTTCTGCTTAAATTGGCATCAGCTGGAGTGGCTCAAAGGCTGAGGACTAGAAAAATCTGAAGGCTTGTTCACTTGTCTAGCGGTTAACACTGGCTGTTGGCTGAGACCAACATGTTGCACCTGACTTCTAAGAGAAACTGCCAGACAGACAGAGAGGTAGGGAGGAGGGAGAGAGAGAGGAAGAAAATGAGCCAGCTGTTTGAAGATTTTTCTAGGCAAAGAAACAGCAAGTACAAGTGTCCTGAGGTAGGAATTGTGCAATGTGTTCAAAAGACAGAAATAGAAAGAAAGGCAAGTGAGGCTGAATGAGGGACCCATTGGTATTAAATAATGTTAGAGATAGGCAGGTGAGAAAGGTAGAAGTGTATCATGTTTCAATCAGTGAAATGCTATTGTAGAAGATACTATATAATGTGCTGGCTTGAACATCTCTGTATACATAAGCATTTCCAACATAAGGATCCCCAGCAAAGGTAGATAATGTATCGCATTTAGGAATACTCTGTGAACCTACTGTAGAAAATGATCATTAAAATTTGTCATCATGGACATTTTGATTTCTATAATTTTAAAATAGCTTTATGTTTAAGAATAAAGATGTTTTATGGGTACACTATATTGGATAAATGTCTGCTATGGTCTAAATGTTTCCCCCAAAATAATGTGTTAAAAACTGAATCCCTAATGCAACTATATAGGGAGGTAGGGCTTTTGGGAGGTATTTAGGTGATGAGGGCTTTGTCCTCATGAATGGATTAATGCCACTATAAAAAGGGCTTGCAAGAGTGAGTTCACCCTCTCTTGCCCTTCTGCCTTCTGCCATGTGAGAACACAGCAAGAAGGCCCACAGCAGATGCTGGCACCTTAATCTTGGACTTCCTAGCCTACAGAAGTGTGAGGAAATAAATTTCTGTTCTTTATAAATTACCCAGTCTGTGGTATCATGTTATAGCAGCACAAAATAAAGACAATACCCTAGTCCTTAATTTTACTAATGGCATATAACGTCACATATCGAACACATTTTACAGTCATCACTGAAATTTCAGTAAGTGAGATCTTATTGGGCATGATATGTGGAGGATTCAAAAATAACCTGATCTGCATACAAACCATGGGAGATTACTGAAAATTTGCTCAACATGGGAGATTACTGAAAACTTTTTCACCATGGGAGATTGCTCAAAACTTGCTATTTTTTTCCAAAAAATTTTTTTAGAGACAGAGTCTTGCTCTGTCACCCAGATTGGAGTGCAGTTTTATAATCATAGCTCATTGCGGCCTTGAACTCCTGGACTCAAGCAGTCCTCCCACCTCAGCCTCCTAAGTAGCTGGGACTACAGGTACACTTTCCCATGCCTGGATAATTTATTTTTAGTTTTTGTAGATATGGGGTCTCCTTATATTGTCCAGGCTGATCTCAAACTCCTAGCCTCAAGCGATCCTCCTGCCTTGACCTCCCAAAGTACTAGGATTATAGGCATAAGCCACCACATCCAACCTGAAAACTTGCTATTAGTATCATTTGCCACTTTTTTTTTAATATATAATTCTGACTAAATAATAGCTAATCAAATGGTACTGGAGATAACTTCCCTTCCTTTCCACTCTCCTTCACCCTCATCTGACTGTTCATGCAGGCTAAATCACACAGAGATAAGATCATACTCTATTCAACAAAGACTTGTAATATCAGGTTGGAACAAAAGAAAACATTTGGAACTAAAAGAAGAAAGTATTTTTTTCCTTTCATAGGTTCTAACTCTGTAGCTTTTAATTGGATTACTAAAAGCAGAGACAAAGGCCCTTTAGCAACTTTCAAAGATCACTGACATAAACACTTTGTAATTTTGCTGCTTAAGTGCCTTGCCTTAATGGCTTTAATAATAAATTCAGTTTTCTGGCAGGAGATATATTCCTTTGGAATGTTCCTCCAATCCAAATAAATGCAGAATTACTAGAGTGCCCTGATCCCATTATTTGATTTACAAACTGAAAATAATATAGTCCTTTGGGGGATATTTGGTGTTAGAACAAGATAACGTTCTGCTTTTCCAGAGATTCCATGTTTTGGGGGGTCCATCATGCCCCTCCTCTGCTTGTAATCTCTGTTCCCCTCTTACATGCCAACAGAACCCTATTCACCTGTAAAAAGACTCCACACATGGGTTACCTCCAGTGGTTTCTTAAATCCTCCAAGTAAATCACTGTCCGCTCTGGATTCCCACAGCAAATAAGTCATAAAAAACTTTACATGCTTTTTAAAATTGATTATTATTTTTAACCTAAGATGCTACCTTTTTAAGTACAAAGATTGTTCCTTATTCTTAACTTTTCTTGTGTACCACTAGCCACAGTCCCTGGTGCACACAGGACACCTGAAGTAAGCCTGCAGAGTGTATTGCCTTAAGTCCAACATGCACAGTCACCACATATCTTCACATATTCCAGGCTTTCTGTTACACAATATCTTTTATTAGCTATAAAATGATTCATAGAGTTGCAATGAGTATTTAGGAAAAGTACAGATTAATTATCTGACAGAGCAAAATGTCACGACACTTTCAAAATGATTCATTACAGACAAAAGTAGTCAGAATAAGTACTACAGCTGAAATCCATTCTTTGCAGTGGATGTGTTGATGAAAAAAAAATGATACTGGATTTTCCCACAGCAATAAAGCATATGTTATTTGATTTCCTGTCACAATTAGGGGAATTGATATGTGTAAAATTGCCCAACTTACATTCAACACAAGTAGTTTAAACTAATGAATAAATATATTATGACAGCAAATATTATTTGATGTATTCCAGCTATGAGAGATGATTTGAGCTTCAAGTTAAAAATAAAAACAGACAGGTTGTTTATAGGCATCAGACTCTTGGGAACCAGTCTTCTGTATATTGATTCACCTAATTTTATGAGGATTAAAGCCAAGACTAAATAATAAAAGATCTCACAGGAACAGTTCTTATATTCATATGAATAAAGTAGAAGATGTAACAATCAAAATGACGACAAAAGGTGTTTATTTGCAAAAAAGTATCTTTCTTATTTATTCAGAATAGAAATAAAAATTTTGCTTATAGTAGAACATTTCATTTATTAGTTTTTCCTCTGAATCTTTTCAATTATTTTTAAAAATTCTTTAAAAAGTCACTTTATTTATATTCTACGTTAATGTAGAAATAAATTGTAATGAAAACATTAAGGCAAAAAAAAAACCCACTGGAAAAATGTATAAAAATAAAGAATGAGTGAGCACAAAGAATGCAGCTATAATGGACTGAGCAGTTGTCACAACGCCAACAGGAAAGGCAGAGGGCACTAAAATAAATAATTATTGGTTAATGCCCTTATTGTTAAATTAAATGTATACAATTTGATGGAAATTTAATTCAGCTTATTACAATTTCATCTAACTGTATTTTTTATTAATTACATTATAGTTATGAGTACGTCAAAGAAATACAAAGTATGTTTCTGTGTCCTTTTAGAAGTCTAGTTAGAAATGGCTACTTCTGTTTTTCTGTTATTCTTATCTGAGAGGACAAGTTACATTTGTGAGAACATATTCTGCTATTTTGGGAATATTCGTAGGAGTGAAATTTCTGGATCTTGGGATATGCACATATTCAGCTCTAGTAAAAACTGACTTTCAAACACATACCAACTTATACTCCCACCAGAATCGTATGAGAGTTTTGTCTTTTCCACATTATTGACACACTTGGTGTATATACATATATATTTTAAAATTTTTATCTTGCTGGTGGGTGTATAGTGATACAGTATTGTACTTTCAATTTGTATTTTGTTTTAGAGAGATAGTTCTTACAGTAATATATTTTGGATTGGGGAGAGAACATAATGGATTTAGGCTTAATGGGACTTGGAGCCTTGATTTGAGAGGGTGATCACAAAATAACTCTGAGGTTGAGAACCTAGGTAACTGGAAAAATGACAATGCCATTTGTAAAGATGGGGACATAGTCAAAGTAAAGGCTTTTGGGGAGAAGATGATGAATGCTCTTGAATTTAAGGTATAATTAGTACTTTACATAGGGTTGCCATGGTTTTGGACTTCTCAGAGGTTTGTCATTTTCAGATCATTAAAAACCATAGTTTTCTTTTTTCAAAGTGCAAGTTATATCTCTCACTAGCCATGTTGTGATAATGAATCAAAGTAGGCTTTTTAAAAAGGTACCAGAAACCAGTGAAGGGATTTTAAAAAGACATGGTTGCTAAAAGGCTATGTGTGTATGCTACTACGCAGTATTTTGTAGCATGTTTTTACTCTCTTAATGGCAAATTTCAAACGATCATACACATTTTATGTAAAACTAAAGTCATAAAGATGGGAAAATGGGTAAATTGTCATGTGGTTGGATACAAATATTCTAAGATAATTGTCTACTGTAGAAATAGATATGTGGGCCGGATGCGGTGGCTCATGCCTGTAATCTCAGCACTTTTGAAGGCCGAGGCGGGTGGATCACGAGGTCAAGAGTTCGAAACCAGCCTGACCAACATGGTGAAACCCCGTCTCTACTAAAAATACAAAAATTAACCAGGCATGGTGGCACACACCTGTAATCCCAGCTACTCAGGAGGCTGAGGCAGGAGAATCGCTTGAAAACAGGAGGCGGAGTTTGCAGTGAGCTGAAATCATGCCATTGCACTCCAGTGTGGGTGACAGAGTGAGACTCTGTCCCTGCCCTTCAAAAAAAGGAATAGATGCGTGGGCAAAGTTCTTAATATTTTCAAAAGACTTCAAGAGACTTTATTCACGTTTTAACTGATTAAAACTTCTACAGATTAAAGAAGTATTAAAGTTTGTTAGGGAAAATGCCATTAATCAGCCTATTTTAAGTAAAATAAGTTTTACTTGCACAAATATGGGTCCTTAAATAGAGAAATTTTAAGCAATTTATTGACATATTGACTCTAAATGTAAAAATGGAATTTTGTGTTCTTTTTTCCTCCAACATTTATTCCTATATACAACTATTTCTGTTTTTTTTCTGTGATAAAGATCTATTCACTGAGTTATGGGTAATTACTAGCTGTTGACAATAGACATTTTGTTCTAGATTTTACTGGGCTAAATAATTAAATTTAGAAATAACGTGCTTGTAGTTGAAAATTACTGGAAATTTGTTTTTCAGGTTGAAAGGTGTTTGTCTTCCTTCTTTTGTACACTGTGTAAATTTCAACGAGTTCTTTCAGGGTAAATTAGTTGGGAAAGGAGGGAGGTGGGTATAATCGAGTAACAAAAACCTCCCAAAGTTTTAGAGCTTGTTACACTGAAGGTTCATTACTCACTCACATTGCAAACCTGTGGGGTCATTTGCAGGGATTTATTTCAAGTAGCTGGGACTTGTGAGATCGTGAGAAAAAATGAATGAAGTGCTTGGTATCTGGATGTATTTACACATCTTTAGAAGAATTCAGTCAACAACGGCTGTTGAGTGTCTTATTAGTCATAAGAAAAGCAAACAGGAAATTGTAGTCATTATATAAGAAAGATAATTTCTTCTTGGGGTTTTGTGTCCATAAAACCAGCCATCTAGTACAATGGGCAATGTCCTTTATTCCTGACTCCAGGCCTGATCTTACTCTTCTTAGGGAGTTTACTTTAGAAAACCTATAATTGTAAATTCTTTCTTTGCCCCATTGAGATGTAAATCTACACTTTCCTGAGGCTGGAGGAAGTGAGGGGCTGTCTTTCTGAAAAAAACTGGGAGTCATCCCTTTGAAATGAAATCGTCAAGAAAGATAGTGTTTCTATCTCTCATTCTCTCTCAGAGGTAGGAGCCTGATTTCCAATGTAACAAACACAGATTGCCTAATGACATGGACTAACCTCTCCTCTAAGGTCCTTCAGTACTTTTTCACTAGCTCATTCCAGTGCCTAAGAACTCTTCTTCTTTTGTTTCAGGGGTATTGAATTTAATCTCTGATCCATTTTGCATTAGTTTTAAATAAAGTCTTTCTTTTATGTTTTACTTTATCCAGTGCAATTTTTCTTTGTCGAGAGTAGCCAATATATAATTCAAAAATAATATTCAATTAAAAGGCTTTTTAAAACCCTGTTTCAATTACCCTACAAACTTTGTTCTTATGAGAGTTGTTCAGAATTTTCAGTATTTTTTTTGAAAATTTTGAAATCTAAAACCATGGAATAAATAATATTTTTAGACAACAAGGGACTTTTCATTCTAAAACCTTAACCATCGTGTGTCTCTCTCAAGTGTTAAAGTTTTCCTTTTTTCAGTATTACAACTCAGTAGTAAGGAGATTTTCAAAATGCAGACAAAACTTTAATCAAAAGTATTCAAATTAAGATGTTATTTCTAATTGCTAAATTATGACACATCTAAGTCACAGAAAAATACTGATGACATATGTTAAATAATAAGACAGGAATCAAATGTATAATCAGTACCAAAACATAATGAGTTGCTGTCTTTGGTTGGCTTATTATGGATAATTTTTATTTTCTTTTTTATATTTTTCTATAATTTAAAATTCAAAAACCATTTACTTATCAAATGATAAATATTATTTAAAAATATATCTTCATGAAACAATTTTAGTGACTCTCCAAGAACTTTGCTTTTCATGATCATAGGTTGAGAGAAAATGAATAATGCATTGTAATTGGGAGTTTCAAAACATTTTCTCTCAGAATAAATGTTTTTTCAACTTGATATTTGAATGTATCTATACATTAATTTTCACAAGCTTTAGTATTTATTGTAATCATCTACCTTTAAAATTTATATTCTTGGATTTTGAGAATTTTTATAGCTTTTTTCTGTAAGAATTTTTTCTTTTTGTATTATGAGTCAGATTCCAATGTGTAGGAAAATCTGCTTTTTAAGTGACTCCAAATGAGCACTGTTTCTTATTCTGAAGATTTTTATTGTCATATTTGTTAATAGCTTAATTATACTTTGCAAGCTGGAGCATCATATTTTTCCAGGACCAAGAGGAGAGTATTTTAAGGTCAGCTTGAGTACTTTCCCATATTAAGTTATACTTAATATCAGAAGTTATTAAGTATAACTTCTGATAACACATAGAAGAGGTTATGAGCTTCCACCACAGTCCAGATGGTTTATGTCCTTGTCATTCTCTTCAGTGTTGGGTATAACACATTTTCTGATAGGTTTGGTTTTACTAACCCGTTTATCATTCAGCCTTTCTCAGTGAGGCAAAGTTGTGGTCGAGTAGATTAGGGTCAAATTTGTTCTGGCTTTAAAAGGGTTTGTTTTTCCACCTGGAATGCGGCCCCTCTCATTTTTTTCAGGATTGTGGTTTGTGAAAGAGTGAACTAACCAACACAAATAGGGTACTTAATCTTCATTTGTCAAAGCTGTAGGTGCTCTGCTTCTTTGATTTACATAATGAAAAGTTAAACAAATTTCTGCAAGATTCAATTTCCACAAGTTTTGTATTTTTATGTTGTACAAATAAATTTTTATAACTTAGCTGGTAAACACAATAAGTAAGGAAAACAATTTAATGTTTATTTGAATTTGCTGTGGAATAACACTATTTGCCTTATTTATGTATTATTTTCCTTTCCAATTTAGTTGTAGTAATTACTAAAATATTTTAAGATGGACATTTCTAATTTTGTAAATACACAGATACATGAGATGGAAAATATATGTTGTAGTTAAAGCCACCTGTTTAAGAAATTTTCTTAAAACACATATAAAGTTAATTTATTCCTTAAGAAAAGACTAAATGCTGTTCATTAGTAAAAATATGCAGTTACTAGACTTGTATTTGATTAAAAATTGTGACCTCTTTTCTATATAGCTGCTTTATTCAGTTTCACTGATTATTCCCAAAGGTGGTCCTAGAAATTTCAAAAGCTTTTGAGTTCTTTTCTATTTGATTGATAATATGATTTTTTTTTTGTTAATTTTTTTTCTTTTTTTTGCCTCAGGTAACATTACTGAGGTAATTGGGATCATAAAATAATCACAGAAATTGCTTAGGTTAGATTTCACTGTATGAAACCAACAACCATTTGATGATTGCCCAATAAATGCACATTACTATAGTCATATCTAGTAATCAGGGGACTGTGATGCTTGATAGGTCCCAAACAAATATAATTTAGAGTCCTTAATGCTTGAGAAATGTGGTTACTTCTCAAAAGAACTGTTTCTCCCTAATAAGCTGGAATAGTATATGAACAGATAATTAAAGTCTAGCAGGAAGGAAGCAGGGAAGAAAATTTTCTAAAGTAGTATTCTGCTTTATTACTTGTATCACTTGCAGGAAACGGAGTGGTTACTGCAGCTGAAGGAGAGGAGGACCAGAGAGGAGCTGTGAATTTAGGCTGAGGAATGTAGCTACTGCTAACCTGCACTTCACAGGGAGGAGTGCCCCATCTCTCTTTCCTTCCATTCTCTGATCAGCTACTAGTGCTTCTTGCTGGCAAAGCCAAATAGGATCACAAGGCATAGAGGTCAGCCTCCTGGGCACAGAGCAGAGCAGAGAAGGCTGGAGAGCATATCTGCAGCTTGTCCCTTCACTGTTGATTACTTCTTTTGCAGTGCATAAGCTTTTTAGTTTAATATAGTTCCATTTATCTACTTTTGTTTTTGTCGCCTGTGCTTTTGAAGTCTTAACCATAAATTATTTGTCTAGATGACCAATGTCTAGGAGAGTTTTCCTTAGGTTTTTTTTTTTTTTTTTTTTGTAGTTTTATAATTTTAGAGCTTACATTTAATCTTTAATCCATTTTGAGTTGATTTTTGTACACAGTGAGAGAAGGTTCCATTTTCATGTGGCTATTAAGTTTCTCCAGCATCATTTATTAAAGAGGGTGTCCTCTCCCCAAAGTAATTTCTTGTCGGCTTAGTCAAAGATTAGTTGACTGTAAATACGTGGATTTATTTCTGGGTTCTGTTTTCTATTCCATTAGCCTATATTTATTTTTAGACCAATACCATGCTGTTTTGGTTACTACAGCCTTTTAATAAATTTTGAAGGCAGGTAGTGTAATGTGTAATGCCTTTTACTTTGTTCTTGTTCAGGATTGCTTTGGCTCTTAGGATCTTTCTTCTTCTTCTTCTTTTTTTTTTTTTTTTTTTTTTTTTTGAGATGGAGTCTCGCTTTGTCACCCAGGCTGGAATGCAATGGCGTGATCTTGGCTCACTGCAACTTCTGCCTCTGGGTTCAAGCGATTCTCCTGCCTCAGCCTCCCAAGTAGCTGGGACTACAGGTGTGCGCCACCACGCCTGGCTAATTTTTTGTATTTTTAGTAGAGATGGGGTTTCACCATGTTGGCCAGGATGGTCTCTGTCTCCTGACCTCGTGATCTGCCCGCCTCGGCCTCCCAAAGTGCTGGGATTACAGGAGTGAGCCACCTCGCCTGGCCTCTTTCTTCATTTTACATGAATTTCATAATTGTTTTTTCTAATTTTATGAAGAATGACTTTAGTATTTCATAGGAATCACATTGAATCTGTAGATTACTTTGGTCAATATGATCATTTTAATATTAATAATATTAATTCTTCTATTCCACGAGCATGGGTTATCTTTCCATTTTGGGGGCATCCTCTTTAACTTTTTGTCAGTGTTTTGAAATTTTTCTTGTAGAGATCTTTAACCTTGGTTAAATTTTTTCCTAAGTATATTTTTGTAGCTATCATAAATATGTTTGCCTTCTTGATTGCTTTCTCAACTGGTTTGTTATTGGTGTATAGAAATGCTACTGGTTTTTGTATATTGATTTTGTATTCTGCAGCTTTACAAAATTTATTTATCAAATCTAGGAGTTTCTGGTGGAAACTTTAGGTTTTTCTACATAAAACATCATATCATCAGCAAAGAGGGACAATCTTCCTTCTTCCTTTCCAATTTAAACCTCTTTTATTTTTCTTTTCTCTTGCCTAACTGTTCTGTTTAGAACTTCCAGTACTATGTTGAATAGGAGTGGTAAAAATGGACGTGCTTGTTGTGTTCCAGATGTTAGAGGAAAGGATTTCAGCTTTTCCTCATTCACTATGATGTTAGATGTAGGTTTGTCTTACTTAGTCTATTATTTTGAGGTATGTTCCTTCTATTTATAGTTTGTTGATGGTTTTTATCATGAAGCAATGTCAAATTTTATTAAATGCTTTTTCTGCATCTATTGAGATGATCATGTCATTTTTATCCTTCATTCTGATGATGTGGTGTTTCATATCAGTAGTTTTGCATATGTTGAACCATTCTTGCATATCTGGGATAAATCCCACTTGATTATGGTGTTTTATGATGTGCTGGTGGATTTGGTTTGCTAGTATTTTGTTAAGGATTTTTGCATCTGGGGTCATCAGGTATATTGGCCTGTCATTTTCTTCATTTATGTGTCCTTGTCTGGGTTTGTTATCAGAATGATGCTGGCCTCATAAAATGAGTAGGAAAGAATTCACTTGTTTTTAATTTTTTGGAATAGCTTCAGGAGAATTGGTTATGTTTATCTTTTGTACATTTGGTGACTATCAGCTGGGAACACATCTGGTCTTCATCTTTTCTTTGTTGGGAGATATTTTATGACTAACTCAATCTTGTTATTCATAATGGTCTGTTCAGGTTTTCGATTTCTTCCTGATTCAATCATGGTAGGTTGGGTTTCCAGGAATTTATTATCCATTTCCTTTAGATTTTCAGTTTGTTAATAAATAGTTATTCCTAATAGTTTCTGATTATCTTTTGTATTTCTGTGGTATATGTTGCAATGTCTCATTTTTCCTTTCTGATTTTGTTTGTTAGGGCTTTCTGTCTCTTTTTATTGGTTAATCTAGATAGTGATTTATGAATTGTGTTTATATTTTTAAGGAACCAACTTTTTTGCTGATCCTTTGTAATTTTTTTTAGTCTTTATTTCATTTGATTTTACTCTGATTTTTATTTTTTCTTTCCTTCTGCAAATTTTGGGTTATGTTTATTCTTGCATTTCTGGTTCCTTGAGGTACATTGTTAGGTTATTTGAAATCTTTCTGCTTTTTTGATGTAGGCGGGGGGTTATTAATATAAACTTTCCTCTTAGCACTGCTTTTGTTGTGTCCCTCAGGTTTTGGTATGTTATGTTTCCATTTTCAATTGTTTCGGGAAATTTTTTGATTTCTATCTTTATGTCTTCATTGTTCAAATGGTCTTTGAGGACATGTTGTTTAATTCCCATGCATTTGTAGTTTCCAAAGTTAATCTTGGTATTAATTTATAGCTTTGTTTTATTGTGGTCTTAGAAGATACTTGATATAATTTAAAATTAAAAAAATTGTTGAGGCTAGTTTTGTGGCCTAATACATGGTCTATCTTGGAGAATGTTCTATGTGCTAACGAAAAGAGTATATATTCTGCAGTTGTTGGATAGAATTTTCTATAAATGTCCATTAGTTCCTTTTGCTCTAAAGTCCAGTTTAAATCTCATGTTTCTCTATTGGTTTTCTAGATCTCTATCTAGATGATCTGTCTAATGCAAAAGTGAGGTGTTGAATTTCCTTACTATTACTATATTGGAGGCTATCGCTCTCTCTTTAAACCAATAATGTTTGCTTTATGAATCATTGTGGTCCTGTGTTGGGTGCATATATATTTAGAATTGTTATATCCTCTTGCTGGATTGTTCTTTCCCTTTATCATTACATAGTGACCTTCTTTATCTTTTTTTTTTCACTTTTTTTTCACTTTTTTTTTTTTTTTACCTAAAGTCTATTTTATTTTCTGTAAGTATAGCTACTCTTGCTCACTTTTGGTTTCCATTTGTGTGGAATATCTTTTTTATCCCTTTACTTTGAGTTTATATGTATTTTTATAGGTGAAGTGTGTTTCTTTTAAGCAGCATAAAGTTGAATCACATTTTGTCATTCATTCAGCCAGTCTATATATTTTAAGTGGAGAGTTTAATCTATTTACATTCAAGATTATTATTGATATTTGAGGTTTTGGTAATGTCATACTGTTAATTATTTTCTGTTGTTTTATATTTTCTTTGTTCCTTTCTTTTTCTCTTATTGTTTGTCATTGTGGTTGGTGGTTTTCTATAGTGGCACCATTTGAGTCCATTGTCTTTCTCATTTGTGTGTTTGCTTTACCAGTGAGTTTTATACTTTTTTGTGTTGTCACGATGGTAAATGTTGTTCTTTCAAGTTTAGGAATCCCTTGAGTATTTCTCATAGGTCTGTTCTAGTGGTGATTCATCCCCTCAGCATTTGCTTGCCTGAGAATGACTTTATTTCTCCTTCATTCATGAAGAATAATCTTAATGGAAATAATATCCTTGGGTGACAGGTTTTTTTCCAGCACTTTCAGTATGTCATTTTATTCTCTACTGGGCTTTAAGGTTTCTTCTGAGAAATCTGCTTTTATTCTGATGATTTGTTAGAAAATAGATGACTAGATGCTTCTCTCTTGTTTGTAGAATCCTCTCTTTGAAGCTGTCTGTGGACAGTTTGACTATAATGTACTATAGAGAAGACCTTTTTGCATTGCATCTTTTTAGGGATCTTTGTGCTTCCTGTATCTAAATATCTAAGTCTCTTGCTAGGCTTGGGAAGTTTTCATCTATTATTTTGTTAAATAGGTTTTCTAACACTTTTGTTCTCTCTTTGGGGACACTTATAATTCGAGTATTCTATTGCTTTATGTTCTTCCAAATATCTTGAAGTCTTTACTCATTCTTTTTAATTCTTTTTTTTCCAAAAAACCTGCCTTCATGTTCTGAAATTCTTTCTTCTGCTTGATTTAGTCTATTGAAGTTTTCAAGTATATTTTGTATTTCATTTGATAAATTTTTTTGTTCCAGGATTTGTTTGGTTCGTTTAAAAACATCTATCTCTTTGGTAAACTTATCATTCATATCCTGAATTGTTTTTCTGATTTCTCTGTATTGTTTTTCATATTTCTCTTGTATTTCACTGAGCTTCTATAAAATCAATATTTTTAATTCTTTATCTGAGAATTTGTGACTTTCCTTGTGATTGAAATCTGTTGGTGTAGAATTATTCTGTTCCTTTGGAGGTTTTATATTTTCTTCCCTTTTCATGTTCATTGTGTCCTTACTTTGATATCAGCACATCTGATGTAACAGTTGCATTCCAATTTTTAAAATTTGTTTTCATAGGGTATGACTTTTTCCTGAAGAGGTATCTATGGTGTTCACTGGGTAGGGCACTTGGGCTTTGATTTTTAGTCCTGCAGAAATATAGTCTCTATATGTTTTCTTTGGATGTATATAGTTCAGTTATATCTGTGATTTCTTTAGTGGCTTAGGATGGGGTTATTCATGGAAGCTGTGGTGAAGATCTACTGGAGAGTCGGATGCTAGTTGGGTCAGTCTTTTGGCCCCTGTGGTGACAGCATTAAGCTGAATGTACCTGTTAATGATCCCCAGAAGAGAGTATGTTGGCTCTGGTGTTAGGGGTCAGGTGGGCTGATTCTTGGGCCTCGAGGCAGCTTACCCAGATGCCAGTAGTGGCAGAGCTGGGCCAGGTGTGTGGGTGGGCTCTCTGGCCCCTAAGCAGTGGGCATGATGTCAGCAATGGCAGTAGTTGTGGTGGGGCAACCCACTGAAACCCAAGCAGTTGATGCTGATCTTGGCAGTGGCTGCAATGAGTTAAGTGGGGCAGTCTTCTGGCCCACAGGTAACTTGTGTAGGTGGGTTCCTGCTATGGTGGCATTGATAGTTTGGGTCAGCCTGACCTCAGACTCCAGGAAGAGTGCTCAGGTTTCAATGGTGCCGGGCTGGATTGGGCAATTCCCAGGTGCCTGGATGTTGTGCTGAAGCACTAGGGAGACAGGACTGGGCTGGTGGATGTGTCCTCAGGCCTCTTGGTAGTAGTTCAAGTGTTGGCCATGATAGGCAGGAGCAAGGTGGTCACCATGTCACTGGCAGTATGCTTAGGTGGGAGCAGCTGCAGCTGCACTGCAGACCTGCCACCAGAGAGGGTGTGGCCACTGTCAGTCAGACAGCATAGGAAGGTAGCTGTGGGGCATAGCTTGGTTTGCTTGCACCTTGGTCCTGCATCCTAAAGCAGCATCAGTGGAATTGGCAGCATCAGAAGTGTTGGCCTCAGGGCATAACATAGTCCTCTTGGGACTAAGCTCTCAGAATGGCACCATGTTGCAGTTGCTCAGGTCTTGGAAACCTGTGGGACTCACCATGAGCTCCCCCTCTGGGTCAATGCCTTTGTGCAATGTTTAGCAACTCCCTTTGTTAGTCTCAGGAGCCATGAGGGTCAAAGGGCTCTCTCACAGCTAGGATTGTAAAAGTCCATGGCGGGAATGTGGAGCCCTTGAGGTCTCTCACTTACTCTCTTTACGTATCTGAGAGCTTCACCTGGCTCCCAGTGGATCGTGGCCAAGAAGGCTGCTTTGTTTCCCTTTCTTTTTTTTTTTTTTTTTTTGCTTTTCATGCTTCTTTTAACTTTTCTGTTGAATTCCAGTGTTCTGTCATAGAAGGTCTATTCAAAATGTGAATATCCACTTGCCATTTTGGTTCCTATCCTTGGAAGCAGTGCATACTAGCTGCATCCAGTCAGCCATCTTGCCCCATATCTCAGTAAACTTGCTAAAACAATTGCCTTTATATGAGGCAAATTCTAGTAAACCAGTCACTGCCATTGTCTGACTATTGGTATATAAGGTGAAAGTCCCACAGCCCTATGAACAGAAGCACCATCTGTTGTTTTCTGACTTGAACATTTTATGCTCCCCTTTCTTTATCCTTCTACCTTATGAAATTCAGATGCATTATAATTTTAATGTGAAAATTCCAAACTACTTTATTAACTATTTAATAAAGCTAAATGTATGGACAGATACAATTTTAGCATTCTAACATTCTTACTTACCTTTCAAAACCCAGTTAATTCCTTTAAACTGCCTCTATCCAATCATTCTATGACTTTTTACCCAGTCAAGTTACTATTTATTCATGTACTCTGTAAACATTTATTGATAAACCACTAACCTACCAGAAACTGAGCAAAACTCTGGGAACCCAAAATCTTTATACACAGAATTAAATACAGTTCTGTAGTCATAGTCCAGTGGTGGAGTTAGATATAAAACCAGATAAATACAAGAACATGCTTCCAGAGCCATTACAGCAGCACAAACGAAAAACAGAGAGGTAAAATAAGGGATATAAACAGATGAAATAAGGTATCAACTCTGTATTTGAAATCTAGGAAGGAAAAAGCCAAAGAATTCTTGAAATGGATCTTGAAGGATGAATAGGAGTTTTCCAAACACAAAGAGTTATGAAGTACTTTCCAGGTAGGAAAACTCAAACTATTGTGTGAAATGTGTGGGAGCTGGGCTTATTTGAGGAATAGCTTGAAGTTGGCTAGGAGCATGGGATGAGATGGAGTGCAGTGGGAGATTTTGATTGGAGGTGGAGGGTGGGCCCATTTATGAAATAAGGCAGTTGGGGAGAGAAAATTATCCTCTCATATTCCCTTTACTCCTGACTCTTCCAATATCATTTAATCTTCCACAAATTGTCATGGAAACTACATGTCAGAAGCTATGGGAAAAGCAAGATAATTTACACTAAAGAAATTAATGACTAATATTTACTTAACTCTTCTATAGGTATCTGATAAATAAAAAGTTTCAGAGAGTCTATGGGTTACAGAAGGCATTTTTGAGGGACTATCATTCCATAAATCATGCTATGCAATCTACTTTTCTTAGATGCTTAAATTATAAAATGGAGATAATAAAACACATCTTAAAGCATTCTATTTGATCACACAGCAGAGGGACTATAGTCAATAATATGTTAATTGTACATTTTAAAATAATGAAAAGAGTGTAATTGGATTATTTGTATAACACAAAGGATATACATTTGAGGGGATGGATACCCCATTCTCCACGATGTGATTATTTCACATTGCATGCCTGTATCAAAACATTTAATACAACCTACAAATACATACATCTACTATGCACACACAAATATTAAAAATAAAAAATGAAAAAATAAAACACATCTTACCAGGCTGTTGTGAATTTCAACTAAGATAATATATGTGAAAGTCTTTAGTAACCTGTAAAGTGCTGTCTACCAATAGAATTTTATCTAAATTGGCCCTGGATCCCAGCCTTCTATTACTTTCAGAACCAGCCACAAAAGTTTCTTTTTTCTTTCTATAACTGAGTCACTTTTAGGCCTTTTTTGCCGTTTTTGCTGGATGTGGTGTTGTCATGGGGTGTCTGCAAACAGCTCTGAGATGGAAAGTTGAGTAAATTAAGAGAAAATTTGTTCCTTGGAAGAATTCTCTGGAGATACCCCTATATGGAAATGAGGAAGGCCTTTCAGAATTTTTTCCATTTGAGGAAACAGGCCAACTTTTGGCCTTTTATTAGCCAATTATCAGCTTGGCGCCATCTCTGGGTGAGGTGGTTCCTGGCCAAGGGCCTTTGCATGTGAGCAGGGAGCTCTGAAGCATCAGTAGCAGATAGCCTCAGTTGCTGGGGGATGGGTACTTCCACCTGAAGATGGAATATAAGCAGACATCACAGCACCCACTACCCTTTCCCTTCCTTCACTGGATTCCAAGATGAAGTCTGAAGGTGAGCTACCCTTGTCAGTGAAAAGACAAAGAAGTTCAGATAGTTCCCACTGAAAAAGCAGGAAGGTCCTAATCTTGGGGACTCTCTGTGTTATGCATTCAGAGATTTCAGAGAGATTTTCATTGTCAAGTTGTCTCTTCACTACACACTTTTTCTCTTTGTTTTATTTATCTGAGCCCACAAATGCTGGTTTTGAATGTGAAAAACTTTAAATATGTAACCCACTGTCATTTATATCTAATGATGACTTAAATCTGTGTAGTATATTACTATATTAAAAAAACTTCTAACTCACTAAGTGTAGCATAACTCAAAATTTAAAAAGATATTTATGTGTATACATGCATATAGAAGAAAAACTGCAAAGTTACACTCTGAAATAGTAATGATTATTGGATGATAGAATTATTTGTAATTTGAATTTTTTTCTTTTTTAAAAAATTTGCATTTCTTATTTTCTTTGACAAAATATTATTTTGCAATTATAAACAAGCAAGAAGTGTTTTGAATAATTATATGGTTCTTTATAATTTACAAAATGCTTTTATATACATTATTATATGTAATACATCTTGCATCTTACCATGTCAGATAATAGAAGGTCTTATGGGAATCATTTTATAGATGTGAAAACTGATCTTTAAAGAAGTTTACATAGAAGTTTACACAGCTATTACATCGTTAGAATCTCTCCTAGAAATATGCAGGGCGCGGTGGCTCATGCCTGTAATCCCAGCACTTTGGGAGGCTGAGGCGGGCAGATCACGAGGTCAGGAGATCGAGACCATCCTGGCTAACATGGTGAAACCCCGTCTCTATTAAAAATACAAAAAGTTAGCCGGGCGTGGTGGCGGGCACCTGTAGTCCCAGCTACTTGGGAGGCTGAGGCAGGAGAATGGCGTGAACCTGGGAGGCGGAGCTTGCAGTGAGCCGAGATCATGCCACCGAACTCCAGCCTGGGTGACAGAGCGAGATGCCGTCTCAAAAAAAAAAAAAAAAAAAAAAATCGCTCCTGAAAATTGGGTCTTAAAAGTCCAAATCTAGTGCTTTTTTTTGTCCTTATTTCTTCCAAACTATTACGCATCTCTCTGGTACTCTGCTACTTGCTGATTCTGCAAGTAGAATATTGGGATCCATGGCCACTTTAGATAAAATTCTATTTGAAGATAGCACTTTGCTTTTTATTTCAACAATTAACTACATTCTTCATACATATACAGCCTCCTTGGTTTGTTTCACGTGTTGTGTAGCTATCTTCTCCCGCCTTAAAAAAAATTTAAAGTGTCTATGATTATAGCAGCCAGCAGAAAATTTTCAGGCAAGAATATTCATTAAATTCAACTGACTCCTTTCTAAGTGACATACTCAAATGTAAGCCTAAGGGAAGTATAAAGTTGAGCTTTTCCAAAAACCATAAGGTGTATTTCATGCCTCACCTATTAGAATATTTTAGATATTCCATCTTGCCCATAGTATAGCAATATGAAATAATTTAAGAATCTCTACTTTAAAAGTATTCTGTATAAATTTTATATTACCTTAATACTTCTTATACATACATTATAATTTTATACTAAAATAATGTTTTATATTAAAATATGTATGTACATGAGAAATTTGGTAAATAAACTTGGTCCTTTAGTTTTCCTTAAAGAACTGTGCTTAAGGATATATTTCTCAGTAAAAGATCAGGTAATTCACCTGGAGAAATATAAAATAGTAGGATTTCTATTTTATTTTATTTTAAGTTTTGGGATACATGTGCAGGATGTGCAGCTTTCTTACATAGGTAAACATGTGTCATGGTGGTTTGCTGCACCTATCAACCCATTACCTAGGTATTCAGCCCAGAATGCATTAGCTATTTATTCTGATGTTCTCCCTCACTCCCCACCTCAACCAAGCCCCACAGGCCCCAGTGTGTGTGATTCCCCTCCCTGTGTCCATGTGTTCTCATTGTTCAGCTCCCACTTATAAGTGTGGTGTTTACTTTTCTGTTCCTGCATTAGTTTGCTGAGGACAATGGCTATAAAATAATTTGATGGCATAATTTATGAAATGCTGAATAATTGTCTTATTGCCACTTCAAGGGATTGGTGATAATATAATAGTATATTGAATGCAAAATAACTAGATATTTCCTTCTCTCTGAAGACAAGTGGGTACAAACAATTCTCTGTGGTCATAAATAGACAAATATCTGCTTTGTAGTGAATACAGTCATGTCCTTTAGGAGAAGACCATGAGTTCTCTGGGCATTTTGAGGCTTTTAGAGGAGGAGCTGGTCAAAGAGGTTGTAGTTGTTTTGTTTGAGGTTATAGCAGAAAGTGAGGAGAGTCTTTAAGGAGACATAGCATTGAAATATGTGGAATGTCAGGGAAATAATTCCCAGGTGAGGAAACAATGTGACCCAAAGACACAAATGTAGAATCAACTCTGGGCTTTTGGTCAGATTTTGAGATTTAGGATGTGGTGAGATATTAAAAAGTGCTGTATTTGCTCAGACAAGTGTTGTGATGACTTACTGTGTACCACATAATTAGTCTGGCAATAAAACCAGCTAGGTTTTGGTAATATAAACTTGAAATTAGAAGATTTTCATTAGGCTACTAGTCTTAAAAATTCCAAAGAAGGAATACACATAATATTTTTTAAATTTAGTAACGCTTTTTCATAAAGACATAGGGTATAAAGCTTCATTGATAATTTGATTTCTAATTTATTTAAACATTTTTTAAAATATGTATTATAAAACAGAAAGAATTTAGACCCAGAAGGACTGGAGTGATAGTGGCTGTGTATTGTAGAAATGAGGGAACTGAGTCCTTAGAGAAGTGAAATTTTTGGTCCAGACTAATGCAGTGATGTAGTGGCAAGACCCTGGATTTTGTACCAGGAGGCTGGAGTTCAACCCTAGGTTTTGCCACTCACAGGCTTTGTGACCTCAGGCAAGCCTATATATATATATATGTATATATATATATATATATGCAAATATACGTATATATATAAAGGTAAATATATATAAAGGTAAATATATATATTTATAAAATATATATATTTTTATAAATTTATATATATATATATACACACACACACCTGTGTTTACTCTTTTTTTTATTATTATACTTTAAGTTCTGGGATACATGTGCAGAACGTGCAGGTTTGTTACATAGGTATACACATGGCATGGTGTTTGCTGCACCCATCAACCCATCAACTACATTAGGTATTTCTCCTAATGCTATCCCTCCCCTAGCCCCCCACCCCCAGTAGGCCCCCATGTATGATGTTCCCCTCCCTGTGTCCATGTGTTCTCATTGTTCAACTCCCACTAATGAGTGAGAACATGTGGTGTTTGGTTTTCTGTTCCTGTATTAGTTTGCTGAGAATGATGATATCCAGCCTCATCCTTGTGCCTGCAAAGGACATGAACTCATCCTTTTTCATGGCTGCATAGTATTCCATGGTCTATATGTGCCACATTTTCTTTATCCAGTCTATCATTGATGGGAATTTGGGTTGGTTCCAAGTCTTTGCTATTGTGAACAGTGCTGCACTATACATACATGTGCATGTGTCTTTATAGTAGCATGATTTATAATCCTTTAGGTATATACCTAGTAATGGTATTGTGGGGTCAAATGGTATTTCTGGTTCTAGATCCTTGAGGAATTGCCACATTGTCGTCCACAATGGTTGAACTAATTTACACCCCCACCAACAGTGTAAAAGTGTTCCTATTTCTCCACATCCTCTTCAGCATGTGTTGTTTCCTGACTTTTTAATGAACAACATTCTAACTGGCATGAGTTGGTATCTTATTGTGGTTTTGATTTGCATTTCCAATGGAACAGAACAGAGGCCTCAGAAATAACACTGCACATCTACAACCATCGGATCTTTGACAAACCTGACAAAAACAAGCAATGGGGAAAGGATTCCCTATTTAATATATGGTGTTGGGAAAACTGGCTAGCCATATGCAGAAAACTGAAACTGGACCCCTTCCTTACACCTTATAGAAAAACTAACTCATGATGTATTAAAGACTTATATGTAAGTCTTAAAGCCATAAAAACCCTAGAAGAAAACCTAGGCAATACCATTCAGAACATAGGCATGGGCAAAGACTTCATGACTAAAAACACCAAAAGCAATGGCAACAAAAGCCAAAATTGACAAATGGGATCTAGTTAAACTAAAGAGCTTCTGCACAGCAAAAGAAACTATCATCAGAGTGAACACGCCACCTACAGAATGGGAGAAATATTTTGCAATCTACTCATCTGACAAAGGGCTAATATCCAGAATCTACAAGGAACTTAAACAAATTTACAAGAAAAAAATCAAACAACCCCATCAAAAAGTGGGCAAAGAATATGAACAAACACTTCTCAAAAGAAGACATTTATGCAGCCAATAAACATATGAAAAAAGACTTTTAATCTCTAGAAAGATGGGCTTTCTTTTGTGCAACAAGTACAAATAGTAGAACCTGCCCTGTCTATATGCAACCTCATGTGGCTAATGTGAGGATTAAGATGCTTTGCCAGTTGCACAGCTGTATGGTATGATGATGATCCATAGCCAGGCTGAACTAGAATTCAGGTCTCCATTATTCTCTGTGATCAAATCCTTTTTGCTTGCTTTACTTTTTGCTCATGGATATATAAAGTTTGTTTCTGAAATCCGATAGCATGTCATATTCTTTATGGGAAAAAATCTCAGAAAAACCACTCTGTAGATCTAGTGTCCCCACAGGCCTCAATCCCAATTTTTGGAAATATTTTCAAAATTTTTCTGAAGATTTCTAATAGGCAATCCTATTACTTTCAAATAATGACAAATTTATCTTCTGCATTCCAATATATGTAACTCGTTATTTAATATTTTTTAAAGAGAGAAACATCTTGTTTCATTCACTGGAATTTGTAGAAAAGTAAGGGTATAGCAGGGATATGGTAGGCTTCCATTCTTGTTCCTGACTTTGAGAATGTCTCCTCTTCATTGTTTCACTGTTAAGTGATATTGGCTTAGATGATCACATATCTTTTTAAATAGCCTTCAATTTTATTAAATAACATGCTGGCAGCTGTTAATATGATGGTATAATTTTTCGTCTTTGACTTCTTAGTGTTTTATTAATTATGTCAAAATATATTAGCATAATGTTATATTAATTATTTTAATAGAGTTTCTTGTGTTGAAGCATCTTTACTGGAATCAGCTACTAGAATATATTTTTTTCCTGGATTACTTTCCACTTTTTTTTCTTTCCTTCTCAGTCTCAGTCTCCTTTGCTGATTGCTTTTCTTTCCTTTTCTCCTTTTTTTTTTTTTTTACAATAGATGTCTTGAACTTATTCCTCCCATCTAACTGAAATTTTGTATCCTTTGATGAACATCTCTCCAATTTCTCTTTCCCTACCAGCCCCTGGTAACCACCATTCCACTCTCTATTTCTGTGAGTTCAACTTTTTTACAATCCACGTATGAACAAGATCATGCATTATTTGTCTATTTGTGCCTGGCTTATTTCACTTAACATAATGTCTTCCAGGGTCATCCATGTTGTTGCAAATGACATGATTTCCTTCTCTTTAAAGGCTGAATAGCATGCCACTAAATATAAATACTATATATAAAATGTATTTTCTTTGCCTATTCATCTGTTGAGGAACATTTAGGTTGATTCCATATCATGGCTATTGAGTATAATGCTGCAATGAACATGGGAGTGGAGATATCTCTTTGACATATTGATTTTATTTTTTTTGGATATATACCTAGTAGTGGGTTGGCTGGGTCATATGGTAGTTCTATTGTTTTTTGGAACCTCCCCACTGTTTTCCATAATGGCTATACTTTACTTTTCCACTAACAGTGTTCAAAGGTTTTCTTTTTTCCACATTCTCTCCAATACTTATCTTTTGTCTTTTTGATAATAGCCATTCTAACAAGTGTGAAGTGATATCTCATTGTTGTCTTAATTTGCATTTCCTTGATGATGAGCCATGTTGAGAATGTTTGCCTATACCTGTTTGCCAGGTATATATCTTCCTTTGAGAAATGGCTGTTCAGACCCTTTGCCCATTTTTTAATCCGGTTATTTATTTTCTTACTATGGAGTTGTTTGTGTTCCTTATATTTTTTAGATATTAACCGCTTATCAGATATGTGACTTGCAAATATTCTTTCCCCTTTCATAAGTTGTCTTTTCACTCCCTTGATTGTTTCCTTGACTGTGCAGAAGCTTTTTAATTTGATGCAGTCCCATTTGTCTATATTTTCTTTTGTTGCCTGTGCTTTGGGTTCACATCAAAAAAATTATTGGCCAGACCAATGTTATGGGGTTTTCTCCTATTTTTTCTTCTAGTAGTTGCACAGTTTCAGGTCTTACATTTCAGTCTTTAATCAATTTTCAGTTTATTTTTTGTATATGGTGTGAGATAAGTGTCTAATTTCATTCTTCTCCATGTGTATCTCTAGTTATCCCAGGACAATTTACTGAAGAGGGTGTCCTTTCTTCATTGTGTGTTCTTGGCAACTTTGTTGAAAATTCATTGACTCTAAATGCGTGGATTTATTTCTGGGCTCTCTATTTTTGGTTTATCTCATTGGTTTATGTGTCTGCTTTTATGCCAGTGCCATGCTGTTTTGATTACTCTAATTTTGTGTTATATTTTGAAGTCAGGTAGTGTGATGCTTTCAGCTTTGCTCTTTTTGCTCAAGATTTCTGTGGCTGCTCAAGATTTCTTTGGCTCTTCAAGATCTTTTGGAGTTTCAGACAAATTTTGGAAATTTTTTTCCATTTCTGTAAAAAATGTCTTTGGAATTTTCACAGGGATTGCCCTGTGCTAGTTTCTTCTCTCTATCCTTCCAGTATTCTGTCCCAAAGCTCAGTCTTTGATTTGTCTTTTTCTATCCTTGAAATTATCTAATCTAATGGATTTAAATACCATATATATATATGTATCGCCTGCAATACACAATAAGCTCCTGTTTTCCCTCATCCCACCTTTTCCCCCTACAGTCAGCTCTCAACACAGCAGCCAGAGCGATTCATTTACAGTGTAGGTCATATATGTTACAGCTCTACTCAACCCCCAAGGTCACCCCAGCTAACTCAGAGTAAAAGCTAAAACCTTTATAATGTAACACTGAAGGATCTGGCCCCATTACTTCTCCAACCCGACTCCTCCTCCACCCCAGCTTCACTCTGTTCCCACCCCACTGACCTCTTTGGTGTTCTTTGAAATTTCCAGGCATAATTAGGCCATAATACTTTTGGCCTAGTTGTATCCTTTGTCTCAAGGAATCCACAAAACTAATTCCATCATTTTATTCATGTTTTTGTTCAAATGCTAGCTGAGTTCAAATGCTCCACTGAGTAGTAGAGGTCTATTCTTGAACTATGTATTTAAAGTTGCAACCAACCATCTATTCTCATCAGTTCTGGTCTCTTTATCTAGCTCTAGTTTTTATTCTCCTGTATCACTCCTCATTCTCTAACTATTGCGTAACTTACTTATTTATGATTCAAGTTATTTGTTGTCTTCATTCATCTGCTATAAAGTAATTTCTGTGAGGCAGAGATCTTTGTTTTGTTTGCTGATATAACCTTAGTAATGAGAATTATGATTCACATTATAGATGCTTAATAAACATTTATTAAATGAATGAATGCATGCACAGAATCCCACTTAATCATGTCAGATCTTTCCTTTCATTCTTTATAGGATATGATTTACTTATGTTTTGTTTAGGATTTTTGCATTTAAATTAGTGAGGTTGCTATTTTAGTATTTTTTTTTGGTGACATATTCATCATGTTTTAGTATTAAGATTGATAACTTCTTTAAAAGAATCGACAAAGTTTCAAGATTTTTCTTTATCAGAAGTGTTAAAATAGCATAGGAATAACCTGTGTTGTGAGGAAAGATTTCTGTTGTAAAACTCAGCTTGGCCTTTTTGGACAACATTTTAAATTGCTTTTATCATTTTTTCTATAAAGTTCTTTCATCAATGATTCTAATTATTTTAGGTTTGAATTTTTAAAAATTTGTTTAATTGACAAATAATACTTGCACATATTCATGGGGGTACATAGTGATGTTTTGATACATATAATATATAGTGATCAGAACAGGGTAGTTAACATATTCATCATCTCAAACACTTATCATTTATTTGTGTTGGGAACATTCAATATCCTCCTAAGTAGCTATTTGAAACTATATATTATTTTTAACTATAGTCATCCTACAGTTGTAAAGAACACTAGAATTTATTCCTCCTACTAGCTATAATTTTGTAGCTTTTAAGAAGCCTCAATAATTCTAATTTTAATGTTAACATAGTATTACTCATAATTTAAAGATGTCCTATGTATCTGAAGTTCTATCTTCTTTCTCATTATGTTGTGTATTAATATTATTGTTTTGATAAACTCATAGTTCACTTTCCCAGTTGTACATTAGGGTTCCAAAGTATAAAGTTATAACTCTTGGTTTCTTCTGAATATAATTTGTTTCAAAGTCTAAATGTAGCATTTTCCTAATTGAAAATATTGCAACAACCAGAAAATAAGTTTAATGTGTAAAATGTTTTATGTCATGATTAAAAATAATAAAAGTGAGGTTTAATGACATATATTGATTTTTTTTGTGCTGGAAAAGACTCTAGAAATAACATTGGCTAAAGGTCTAGGCCTTATTATTATTTTTTTGGTGTGTAAGGAAACCAAAGCTTTGAATAAGTGATTTCCCCAGAATAACACACCTATTTGTTGTGGTTAATATAAAAAGAGGGCATTTTAGTTTGTTTCCAAAAGTTGGAACTGTTTTTTAAAAATTAAGCATTCATCAAAATGTTATATAGATAAAATGACAATGGCGTCAGATGCAGCATTTTAACAGATGGTTGTTTTCTGATATAGTGTTTTAGAAAAGTAACATGATGACAATCTGCATTTGCTAGAGCAGAAAGGCATTTTGCAAGATGTTAAGGCAGTTTATATTAAAGAAGACTGGAGAGCTGGGGATTCTGACCTCAGCCAAAGTTTACCACTTAAATCCCTCAAATAAGTGTTCTTTATCATTGCTGGGGCATTTGGCAATACCTGTGGATATTTTTGGTTGTGATAATGGTGAAGGGTGGGGGTAGAGGTGCTGGTATCTAGTAGGTAGAAGCCAGGGATACTGACAAACATTCTGCAATGCACTGGGCATCCCCCTACCAACAAAAAATTTTCTGGCTACAAATGTCAATAGTGGTGAGATTAAGAAAACCTGACCTAAAGTGATGACTCAAATTGAGTGCCCCAGTCCTGTATTCACGGTTGCTTGCAATGACTTCAAAATAAATACTACATTGTGTTTTTAATGCATCTCCCAAAGTATGTGCAAGAAAACATTAGTTCTATCAGATATTCTTTGAGAAAAGGGTCAAATATGCTTGCAAAACAATGCATATTATGTTTCTTTCTTGAATGTCTACATTAAAACTAGCATATTAAAAGCTCTGAGAAGTCCTACAGTGAGAATCTACTTAACTTTGCTTAACCCAGCATATCCTATCTTTATTATACCATGGAACATTTTTGACATAGCCTCTATGAACATTTCTGAGAAGAGTCTTCAAGAAATGCAGTCACTTTGCTTTAGAGTTTTCAAAGCCCTTTCACTTTGATTTCACTGGAGTCTAACAACCATTCCATAACATGTAATTCTAAAATAACCTCAGCATTTTCTCTCAAATAATTCACCTGTCTTAATTTATCCTTTCTTCTTCATTTACTAGAGCCAATAAGAAATTTTCTGTTAATTAATATTAATTTATTATAAAACATAATTATTTAAAAAACATATAAAATGCAAATAAGTGAAACAAAAATTTCCCCACAACTGCTCCATTGTTCATACATTCTGATATTTTTAGATTTGATTCTGCCAATATATTTGAAAATAAAATTGTACTGTGATTTCATAAACGTGGGCTTTTGTTGGTTAATATATTTAACATTTTAGAGTTTTCATTTAATATGATTTTATTATATCATGTTATAACAGGAAATGAACATTCAAATGTCAGTTGGATAGTTAGTTGGGTATTTCATTACATGGCAACATGAAGCTTTACTTAAGCAGTCCCCACTAATGGATATTTAGTTTCCTTTATCTTTTTTGGCTAATTTTTAGAATACTCTAATGAACAACTTTGTACATATATATTTTCACACATTATTAATTATTTCTTTCCCTAGAAAGTTCCTAGAAGTGGAATTGTATTAATAGGTGGGGAAAGATATAGAGACAGTAATGTGGTGTTGGTCGTGACGGTGCTGGTATATCTTAAGGCTTTGGTCCTGGAAAATTGCCTACTTACACTGTACAAATTTACAGTTCCAACAGTAGTATATACAAGCATATATAAGGTCTTATACTGTATTCTTATAGTGTTTGGATTTGCCTCTTTCTTTTCATTTTCCCTGCTATAGGTTAGGTCCAAACCCTTGATTTTTTGGCTTTCCGGTCGTCATACTGGCTGTTCTTTCCTCCACCTCTTTGCTCATATGGGCTCAGTTCAAATTATTGTTTCTCTTAGAAGTCTTCCTATATCAAAGAGCACCAAATTCCACACTTCACAGTTTGAAATGGCCTTTTGTTGTATTTAATTGCTAATGTATATATTTTAGGTTTCTGACCAGCTCATAAGCACCACTAGAGCCCAACTCTGAATACTCACTATGTCTCAGTCACTGTGCTAGGGCCTGAGGCTGCTAGAATAAGGTAGACATGGTCCTTGCTCTTGAGCTGCGTACAGTTTGTGGAGAAAATAGAGAAGAAGCAGACTATGAAAAGCGCTATGACAGCAGTAAATAGGGTACTATCAGAGTACAGACTGGGGATTTGGAGGGCTAGGGAAGGCCTCCTGGAGGAATCCTCTGAGGGGAGTTTTAAAAGATGAAGAAAGGTCCTGAGTAGTGAAGAATGAAGAGTGAAAGAAAGTTTGTATGTAGCAGCATTGTGTGTGCATAACATGTCAGAGAAAGATGGACAAGAACATGAAGTATATGTGGCAAAGTTGCAAGAAATGAATCTGGAGAGACAGGCAGAGAAGACAAAGCCTGATGGGGCTGTAGGGGCAATGCGAAGACATACAGGCTTCATTCTGGTGATACTAGGAGTGAGGAAGGTGGGTTGGCTGAGGCAAAGGATGCTGGAGGCTATGGTTACAGTTCCTCTGCATACCCGCTGTACCAAGCATGGGGCCAGCCCCAACCTCTGTGTGTGCCTGTGTGTGTGTGTTTTCAATCATCACTTTGCAACTGATATTTAAAGGATTATTGGATCTGTCATTTAATTTTATTGGGCCTTTTCATCTCAATGATTATATTCACAATCATACTCTTACTAAAGGACTTAATGGGGATGAGAATGAAGCATATTATTTAGTGAAAATGTGTCTGAAGTCATAGGCAAGTTTTATAGTCGTTACTCTCCTATTTGGCCTACGACTATAACTATGTTTATGATGCATTTGTGCCCTGCTACTTCTACCTCAAACTCATTTAATGAGGTTGTGATATTTAGGGCTGGTTTATTTAGTCATTTGAGTTGCTTTGGGAGACTTTTTTTACTTGATTATATACAGGAGATTGATGAATAGAGTTAGGAAGACAGGAAAAACTTTTTGCAGTGTTGTATTTTTGTCAGGATATAAAAATAATTTTTAATCTACATAGAAAAGGAAATTTTGTTTATGATATTTAATTTTTAAAAATTTAATTACAGCTTTTAATATAAAGCTTTGGATTCTGAAAACATAATAGTAATAACGATAGAAACCATTGAATTCTTTTCCTTGCATGGGGATTTCTACTCAATTTAAGAACTCATTGTTTAACAGCTAGGCTTAAAATCACTTTTATTTGCCACCTTACTCATATTTCGATAAAATGAAAGACATTGCCACTTTATAGTGATTTTTTTTGTGTAAAGTTAAGATGCTGACAGCAACTTTTCACACTTTGCTGGCTAGCTTTACCTAGTTACAGAATAATTTACTACACTGACAAAGAGTACTGAGTATCTAATATTACTCAGGAGAAAAAAATTATTTAAATTCAAATTGCCATATTATAATTTACAGTGAATTGTATTGGCTGTCTTCAAAGAACCTTATTAAAAGCTTTAAGCAGGCTTGTCATCCCCATGACAAACTTCTCACTTTATGGATGAAGAAACTGAAGTTAAGTGATTTGCTTAGAGTCAAAGGAAATGGATATATGGAACCTGGTATTGAGAAAAGGTATTTTTTCTTAGAAAAGCTGCTAGGGCCTTACTCAGACCACTGATCCAGACCTATCCCCTCTTCCTACAGTGAGAATATGCCAATGGCACAGATAGGCTGTCTAGGGGCAATCAGGCTAATTTCAAAGAACCTATTCTTTGGTGATTGATCTCATGACTCTTTCAAGCAACTTGATATTCTAACAAATTCTAGATGATTTGCTACTCAGTGTATTTTGTGAGATTGTGAAGTGTCTCTCATGTGGCACAGAAACATTTGGGAGGCACTGGATATTATCTTAAGGTAAAGTATACTTATAAACCAGGGATTTATATCTAACATAACTATCAAAAAGGAAGAAAACCTATTGTTATCTACTGGCATTTAAACATTAGAGACGCTTAATGATTCATGTTTCCCTAGAGAACTAACATGGTTCATTAGCAGGAATGGATTTTATGCCTATAAATAGACACATTAATTTATTATTAAGTTTTAGTAGAAGATAATTTCCATTGCATGCATTTATTTTGATATTTGTACCATTTTATTTACTTTGTATTCTCTGCCACCCCAGGACTCATGCAGAAAAATGCATTTTTTATGAATATTTTGGAAATATTGTTGTATATGAAGAAAAATGGTGAAAAATGAACCATTTAATGCTTCAGTTACATTAATAATCGTTACCAGCATAGTCTAACCTGGCAACTCTGACAGTAACAGTCTTCAGCAAGAATCTATGTCTTGGATGAAATGTGCAAGTCTACCTCTCATACCCCTTAATGATCCTTGCATGACTAATGCGCAGTGACATTTAAGGAGCACTCATCTAAAACCGTTCATATTCATTTTAAAAATATTCATCTGTGCCATATTCACCAGCAAGAAATGTAGCTGAAAAATCATTAACCCCTTCTTCATTGGTGTTCATAGAATGTTACAGGGATTTATTCTTTCAGATCACACTTTGCTAACACGACCAACACAATACCATATAGATTAAGGAGTTTGCAACATAATCAAAGACACTATTAGAAATACAATCTTTAAAATGATGAGGAGCTTTTGGGAGGCCTATAAAATGTGGATCCCAGAGTGAAAAACAGTACAATAGAAAATAGTCTGAGGAGGACATTTAAAAATGATTAGAATAGTAACACAATGAAAGTGCTTAAATGAAAGCAGTCTGTGGAGCTAATTAGGCTGCTGTGTGACAGTTTATCACAGAATGATTGAAAATGTCCTCAGTGTTTGCGTGAGTTAATAGAACCACCACTAGTCTCATCATGAGAGTCTTATGTTATTTTAAGATAGTACATTTGGAAAGATTTTGCAAGTGAAATTGTTCCATTTCACTTCATTAATTTCACTACTGGTGATTTTCTTTTTAAAATTTCCAAGTCTGTGTATTAAGTAGAGTTTTTCCTATATTTTTCTCTGTCTATATGGATATAATATGTGCATACATATCTTTATCTACATACTTCTATTTTTAGCTCTCCATTTGAGCTCTAGGATTGCAGAGGGGGAATAAGTACTCAATATAGAGCTTTATCTTCACCTCCTGGTGAAGAACTTTTCAGCATCTCTGTCAGATGTGAACAGCTTCCTTTTTCATGGGAAGGAAGCTCATTGCTTTTCAAAATAGCCCAGCACATTTTTTGTCAATTAATGATTGCTATGTTCCTCCACATACTTAAATTCCACAATTCATTCCTTCCTTCCTTCCTTCCTTCCTTCCTTCCTTCCTTCCTTTCTTTCTTTCTTTCTCTTTCTCTTTCTTTCCTTCTTTCTTTTTTTCTTTTCTCTTTCTTTCCTGAGATGGAGTTGTGCCCTTGTCTCCAGACTGGAGTGCAATGGTGTGATCTCAGCTCACCACAACCTCCATCTTATGGGTTCAAGTGATTCTCCTGCCTCAGCCTCCCTAGTAGCTGGGATTACAGGCACCTGCCACCATGCCTGGCTAATTTTTGTATTTTTAGTAGAGACAGGATTTCTCCATGTTGGCTGGGCTGCTCTCAAACTCCTAACTTTACATGATCTGCCCGTCTCAGCCTCCCAAAGTGCTGGGATCACAGGCGTGAGCTGCCACCACTAATTCCGCAATTTCTATCTCCTGGTTCCCAGCAAATTTTAGGGACCTATTCAAATACTCCCTCCTTTATGTCATGTTTCTACCCAATGTACATCTCAATTTTTGAACGGTAGTACCATTATTTTAGTATATTTATTTCTTCACTCGTCCTTGATGTTCTTAATCTCAGGGCTTTGCACCATGTCTGGGGCAGTTCAGGAAATAAAGAAGCAGATGAGTGAATATTATTTTTCTGTCTGATCATGATTGTTTCTACTGCTAGCTTGTTGCGTCCAGCTGGGTCTGAATTGAACTCAACTGCTGTATGAACCTGTGACCTGCCCAAATTATACTTTGGACCAGAAACTTATTTCCCAGTCAAGTCTCCAACAGCTTGCTCTGTCCCATTTACAGTATGATGGAATCTACGGAGAAAGTTCAAGTGCCAGCTAACCAGAGATGTTACCTTCTAGCCCCAGCTTCAGGCCCTGAAAGAGTCTGACATCCTACAGACACATATTCAGGACCAACTGACATGTTAAGGGAGGTTGATAAGCTGTCAAAAGATATTCCCATTCCTGACCATATACATTTGTGCTTATTTATACATGTTTTAAGATTATGGATCTTCAAATATCCATTTTTTATTCTCTTTAAAAATACCCTCTTTTTATAAATTAGGCTCATAGCAAGGCATATGAAATATTGGTTTGCATGTTTATAGATTTTTTTTAGACATTGAGACAATAAATAACAATGTGTCCTTCTAGTAGAGTGTCATATTTAGAAAGATATCTGCAGGAGGATGTGCTGACCAGTAATTATAGTCAAGAAAGCAAGAATCAGGACAAATCAGAGGACATTGAACATGACAGAGATAAGCTACATTACTAAAAGTCTAGCTATACTGTTTTTTATGATTAAAACAAAAAAGACAAGTGGGTGAGAATGAGTGAAAGCAAGAGAGAATGAGCTCATGTGCTGGATGGGAAAATATAGAATATTTATTTGAAATCTCAAGCAAAGTTTTGGAATTGAGGAGACGAGAAGATGTGGGATCAAATCTGAAAAGTAATTTAAAGTGCAATTGTTAAAACCATGAATTTAGTGCCATGAATAGAAAGAGAAAGGCGCAGCTGGGAGGGGGAAAATGAATGAGGAGGAAGTAAATTAGTCACAGATGTGAGTACTTAGGGAATTCAATACTTGTTGATTTGCTGTTTGGAATGATGGTAGATCCACAGGTTGAGCAATCAGTATTAGGGTTCAGAATCATGGAGGAAAGAAAGAGGTGGAGAGAAAGCTTACTTTGGAACAGTGGTTTTCAACTTTGGCTGCATACTGAAATAACCTGGGCAGCTCTAAAAAGTACTGATGTCTAGGTCTCACCCTCAGAGACTCTTAATTTAATTGCCTTGGTATGTTGCTAGTGGATTGAGTTTCAAAAGCTCTCCAGCTGATATTAATGTGCAGCTAAGATTGAAAACCTCTGCTCTAGAGTTTAAAAAGGCCAATATTGTTTTAGGAAAACAGGTGAAGAATATTAGTTAGAATTCTTAAACTTCTCAGGGTCCAAAGTATACTTGAGTGAAGAAGTGAAAACTTGTAGAGAAGAAAACAGGTTAGGACAAGAAGTTACTTAGACTTGGGCCAGCAGGTGATATCATTTTCACAAGGTGAAGATGAGAAGAAAGAAGAATGAAATAGTTAAAAGAAGCATAAACTGGACCTGAAGGCAGAATCATAATTCAAAGTTCAGGTAAGGTTCCTTTATTCATTCATTTCACAACTACTTCCTGAGTGTCTACTATATCCCTGGCACTGAGCTTGGTATTGTGGTTACAGCAGTAAATAATAAAATCATAGATCTCACAGAGCCAAAATTTTAGTGAAAAAGGAGACAGGAAAAGAGAGAGGAGAGGGGAAAAGGAGAGAAGATATGCCTTGAAAGGATTATGGGTGTGGTAAATGGCACACAGAGCTAGCTGGAATCAAATAGATGAGAAGCAAACTTTTGGAAAGAGAGTTGTATATCAAAGAAATCACAGTGTGAACTAGATATGTTTGTGTTCCTTGGGTCCTCAAATATCTAAAGGTAGGAAGCAGGCTCAGTGCCCAAAGGGGTGGGAGGTGAGGGTTGGGAGGGCATTTTCTCCAATGACTATTTTAGAAGTGGCCATGTTGGATGATGAAAAAGAAAGATCTTCTCCAAGGGCAGAGCCAAGGTCATGACAAACAATGGACTAGGGAATCTCTCTCCAGGAGAATTGGAGCCTAATCAAAGAACATTCTCCACCCCCAGGTAGAATTTCATAATTACAATGGAACATTGACTACTTTGGTCTTCCTCTCATTCTTTTGCTTTCTAAATGGGCATGTTTATTGCAGTTATCCTGACCCTGTTCCACTATTGTATTTTGGGTATATGTGCGGAAGTTTCTGTTTCTTTATAGTCTCCATATTAAGAGAAGCCACACTAAGATGAGAGCCCATCATATATCATCAAGAGATCCTGAACTTTAAGCTTAATACAATGCAGGTTGTCTCTCTGGAGTAGGGGTAGTTATTGGGCCTGTGGGAAAGATGGTGAATGGAATATTTGACGACTAAAGGGGCAGACTTTGTAGTCACTAGTGCCAAATATTTCTCGTTCTTTTTCTTTCTTGGTCACTCAGATTTTATGGTTGTTGGAGCATCATCTAATCTATCTCGACTCTACTTTTTTAGAGACCAAGTGAGAGATAATGTTGACCAGGAATATGATAATGGCAGTAAAAATGGAGGAAATACTCTAATTCAAGATATATGCTAGATATAAAAAAATACAGAAATTGTTGAATGCTTGGATGTGGGAAAGAGAGGGAAGGAAGAATAAAAAATGATCACCAGGTTTTGTAGTGGTGCTGTGTACTGAGATTGGGAAGAGTGAAGGACAGGTTGAAAGGACCAAAAATACTTAGCTTTGGACATAATAATATTGAGATGTGTGTGAAATATTTAAGTAAAGATGTTAGGTAGCTGAATATGTGAGTCGGGGCTCAAAGTAGAGATTCATGCTAGTTTCTGGGAGAAACATATTAATAGTATTTTCAGTCAGAATGCACACCATCCTCGAAGAGGAGAAGGGAAGTTGGGCCAAGACTGAGCATTGAGAATTACTAATATTTATAGCTTTAGTATGGGGGCTAAGGAGCCTAGAAAGGAGAGTGACAAGGAATAACCAGAGAAGCAGGAGGAAAACTCAGAATGTAAAGTCCTGCCCTCAGTGGAAGGATGAAATTGTTAACTCTGATTAATGCTCCTGAGAGGTTAAGGACAAGAAGTGTTTGCCAGAGCAGTGGGGAGCAGGAACCAGAATGAAGGGGGAATGGGAGGTGAGAAAGTGGAGGCAGCACCAGTAATGCCTCTTGAGGAATCTGGCTCCAAAGGAGGGAACAGAAAATTCTGGGATTGAGAGAGGTTTTTGCTTGTTTTTGATCTGTGATACTGCAGCATGTTTGTATAAAGATAGAACTGATGCAGCAGAGAAGGGAAAATTGCTGATGCACAAGGGGGAGAGATTGACTAGTGAAGACCTTGAGAAGGTGAGAGATAAGGTGGGAGCTTGAGCATACATTCACATTGTAGGCTTTGATAGGAGGAAGGAAGAAGAAAAAATGGGTGTGGATGCTGGTAGATTTATAGGTTTAAGGTTGAGAATATAAAGTGGATCATTGAGTTTTTTATTTTCGAAGAGTAATGAGGTGAGACTGTTATATGAGAGTGAGGTTGAAGTATATATAAAATAGTTCTTGCTGAGTTAGGAAGTTATACTACTTGAGAAACATAGCAGGATTGCCAGCCAGTAGTGAGTATCTACTTAAGGTTGGTAGTCATGAATTTAAAGTAAAACCAGTCAGGTGGGTTTACTAATTTTTCTTTAGGAATGTTTGACTGCTTAACTAGGCAAGGATAAGCGATATTAACCATGAGTGTGGTGGAAGGAGAAAAGAATGAAAGAATCAAGTATATTTTCAGAGCAGCAAATACAATATTAGACCTTGAGTATATGGACTGGATAAGGAGGGCAGTGAGTCCAGGTAGGGACTGACAGAAGGTGCAGAAAGTAAAGGGGTTAATGGATTCGAGGTTTCACTGTGGCTGGTGGAATAGGTTAGTGGGTGTACTTGAGAGACTGAATAGGAGAAATATATGTGAGTGGGAGGTTTGAAGTGAGTTTTCAGAAATGTTGCAGCTTCTGTTGATGACAAATGGGACAATGGGAGTAGGTGGCTGAGGTGGAGGGGAAGGCATTGGAGTTGAGGAGGTTGAAGAGCTGAGCAGCCGTGGTTCATCAAGTGGATGTTGATGATACTGAAAACGATGATAGGGTGGGTCTAGAAAAAATTGTGAACAAGAGTTAAAATATTCAACAAATGGTTGTGAATGAGCAGGGATTTGTCAGATGGTTGCAACAAGTATAGTGGGGATAGAGTGACACATCTGCTTAGCAGGAGCTCAAAGGATCAGAAATTTTTGTAAGAGGGAGATATAGATAAGCAACGGGAGGCAAGAACAGCAGCCATCATGGCAGGGTGTGATCAACAAATGAAAGAGCTTTTCCTCAGGGGGTTTTCAGGGCAAGTAGTATCCAACAGACTCCTTTTAAAACAAGAGGCAAAGAAATGTTCCAAGAAGAGGATAAGAAGAGCTTACTGATTCCAGACAGGAGATCCAGAGGGCACAGTGGGAGGGTTTAGGGGAAAGGGAGAGCAGAAGTGGGAGGCTGGGTCACCTTAGGGGCTTTTTCAGCTAAGAAAGTGCATAATAATATATAACTGGAAAGAACATTTAGTGGCAAAGGAATTGGAAAAGAATCTTTTCCTGTAGTCATCTAGTATATCTGCATTCTTGTTTCACATTTGCCATCATCTTCACTTTTCTGACCCTAATTTGCTACCATCTTTCTTGTGTCCTGTCTTTTGCTATAGAAAGAAAAGCAGTTTGCCAGTATTGGCATTTCTTACCCACACTAGATGTCACTGTTGCTTGCCTCCTAATTTCAGTCCTATGGCTTATTCAATGTGACTGTTCAGTGGCAGTGATCTCTCCCGGCCACCCTTTGCCTTACCCACACAAAGACACACACACAAGATTTAATGAGACTGGTGCTTATAAAACCACTGAGGTGTTAAATAGCTTAGGGTTAAACAGAACTTCTTATGTATGTATTCTAAGAAGCTTATTAGTTTTTTCTGCATTTAGGAATTAAAGGCTGAGTGATAACTCAGACTGGAATTCTTAACAGAAAACACATCTATTTCCTCCTGTGAAAATATGGCATTTTATACTTAAATTCAAACTTGGTTAATGAGCTGCCCCCTCATCCTCTGTTGTTGGGAGCAGGAAGCCTGGTGTGAAATCGCACTTGGTTACCTTCATTACCTTGATGTGTGGTGAGTAAATTTCCTGTCCTGAGCCTGGTGTGGTGTTACCATATGAGGTTGTCTTCTGTGGTCTGATTTAGGTGTGCAATCCTGGGTGATTTCTTAGTCTGGGGAGCGTGAGAGACCCTGCTAGCAAAGGAGAGTTCAGACTGTTATCTGGGAAACTGGCAGAGGCTACAAACAATGTATGTCCCTTGTACTGGCAGAACCAGAAGTTGCTGGGGGCTGCAGAGCATTTTCTTTCTTTCTTACTGGCAGAATCCTACTCAGGAAAGGGGAGAAACTTTCAGAAAAGGGAGTGAGGGGTGCGTGGTAGAAACCATTATCTTTTGAATCATACATTCAGTCAGTTAGTCAGGTAACAAATATTTATTGAACTACCATGTGTCAAGTATTGTTTAAGGCACTGGGGACACACTGGTAAACAAACCTGAATTGGTCCTGCATGCATAGAGCTTAACTCCATTGGGGAATGGGAAAGAAATAAATATGCAGCATTTTTTTTCAGAAAACTGCTCTGCAGAAAATAAAACAGTGATGAGATAGAAAGTACTTGGGTGGTGGTGACATCTAAGAGGGGTCCTGTCTGATAGGATACAACAAGGAAATGATCTGGGGGAAGGAGGTAAGTCATGCAGAGGGAAATCTGACTTGGAAGTCCATTTGGAGAAGTCTTCAGCTTGTTCACACAATAGGCAAGGGTAAAGGCATTCAAGATGGAAGTTGAAGTACAGAGTATGTGGGACCTTGTGTGTCACATGGACGGGGCTTAGATTTTATTCTAAGTGCAGAGGCAGATGAATGAAAGTTTCGTGAGATGCATTGAGGTGATTTGATGTATGCTTTTAAAAGATCACTCAGGATGATGACTAGAGAATGGGTGGGAGCCAGTGTGAAGAGCAGGGAGATCCCTTAGGAGGCATGAGCAGTGGGGCAGGGGAGAGAATGATGGGTTGCGCTAGGTTGCTGGAGGTAAAGATTTGCGATTACTCCTTTAATGATGAGCAACTTTTATGCATTAATCTGACTTCTTATAGTCTGTAACTTGGAAGTTTCAGGATTCTTTTTCTGTGGATCAGTTCTTAGTCAAAGGTGAGGAAGGGCGTGAGGAGCTAATCTTAAAGGAAAAAAGAATTCAATAGTACTTCCCTAATGGCTGTTTTCATTGTCTAAATCATCAGCATTTTTTATTCTAGAGCAAACTTGCTAATATTATTCACAGTATAAAGTTGTTGGCTTTTTTATTTTTGTTTTTCTCTCATTAAATGTCACATAGAGCAGAAAACAACAATACCAGCATTACAGCACCTGGAGTTCCCTACCGGCTGAGGCAGGGAAAGGATAGTTTCCTTTAATGAAATCCCTGAGGGACCAGGGAAGAGACAGAATGCTAATATGAGCTTCCCAACATAAATCCCAACAAATCAATATGCCGGAACCTCGGAAAAGCTGGGAGTGGTATTGGTGTGTGAGTGCAACAGACTTACCTGGCAGATGGGCCTCCATCATGTATAAGCTCTCACTGTGTGTTAGTACTGCACTCACAAATTTATATTAGCATCCCGATTAATTCTCACTTTAGCCCTGTGAACTAAATGGTATCAGCACAAACAGTTGACAGATGTGGAAGATAAGATGTAGAATGGTTAAAATCACATGGCTAGTCAGTGGCAAATCTGAACTGGAACTCTTAGTCTTAATAAATTTGCTATGTTGCCTCCCAAAATCTTTTGCTAGTTATATATTGTGAAGTTACATTTTTACTTATACAGAGATGGACATTCCTTACATAATTTTTCTTTCAATAGCTGCATTCTGTTAGTTTTAGTGACCAATCCTTTGTTGTGCCTATTATGTGACGTAACACGCCCACAATAAAAATCTTTAATTCTGTCTATTCTGTCTCTGAAACAATATTTTTTATCAGATGAAACCTTAGAATTATGAGGATTTCATTATATAGAGAGATGTGTGGAGGAGTGGGTATATTTCCATCAAGTATTATTATTCATTTCATACATAAAACAAAACATATTAGAGCAGTGCCGACAACACTTTACAATAAGAAAACCCTCTACGTGTCAGTCAGGGTTCTTTGTTGCAAGCATCAGACACTGACTCTTGTTAACTTCAGCAAAAGAGAGATCTGCTGGCAGAATATCAGGAAGCTCAGTTGTTTGCGGAGAAGCCTGAAGACCCTATAAACTGGCAAAAATGCAGGCAGGTTCCTCAGCAAGAACCACAGCCAAGGTCATGCTGCAGGAACAGCCTGGTTGGGGTGCCCCGCCCAGCTCTGCTGCTGTCACACTACCCTCGGCCTCCACCCTGGGCAGCGCTGCACTTCCCGCTGCAAGATGCCTCGTGAAATGAATTCCAAACTGTCCCTGCTCCTTTCTATCACTTGCTCACAATGCAAAGTGGCAGGAAGGATCATCAGATTGGCCAAGCCTGGGTCACCTGATCTACCTGTCGGGGCAGGGAGAGGTAGTCTCTGACCCCCTTTGAATTTCAGAGAAATGAAAACTAGCCTTTCACCAAGTAGGAAAGGGTTTCAGATGCTGAACAGCTACAGAAACAGGATTAAACTGTAAAAGTAAAATATTTTTAGCCATTAAGTACTCACATGGAATTTTTAAGGTGTCATGAAAAGGCAACATAGTCTTTGAAAGAAACTACTTTTCTATAGTATAGACTTCAATTATCTCAAAATAGCTATTGAGCTGGGGAGGGTCACTTACTCTACATTTGCATACAGATGATCTTGCTAGTCATTTGGTTGTGTTGAGAATTCCAATATGACATTCGGCAGTTACTGGAACAAAGACCGAGTTTGCATCTTCCTTCCATTTATTTCATTTATCTCTGATAGGCTTTGTGGGAATCGTTGTCTCTAATCCAAGCTATCAGAAAGCCTTTTACACATTCCTTCTGGCGATGCCTAATTTTCAGTGTGCTTGGAGTAATCAGTTTGCACTTTTTTGTTGAGCTCCTTTAAAAGCAACTCCTCCCCACAAAGGAATGTTATGTTTCTGAATTTTATTGTTCTGCTCAGAGATTAAGCATTTGTATCACCATAATATGAAATGTATTCTGCCAGCCTATTAGTACTACAATAAAACTGATGTGGCAAAGTTTTAATTCATACAATATTTATAGTGTTTATCCCTAGCTTTAAAAGCAGAGATCAGAGTACATGCAAGAGACCATATGAGATCTTTAACATAGCATGTTTATTTTATTATACTGGAATTGTATCTTCATATGATAGAAGGCTAATCAAATTTGGTATGTTAAAGATGAATAAAATGGCATTATTGCAAATGCAGCCAAAATAAAATTAACAGTGGTAAATGTCATGGAGACTGCAACTGTCAGCCTAAGGCATGAGAGGAACTGTAGTATAATTTTTTTAAAAAACTGCTTAAAGAAACAAACTGTTAGTCTTGTCCTAAAAGGGGCACTCAGTATAGTCTTAATATAGTGAGGCTTGATTCACAAATCATTATTCACTTGCAAAATCCATGATATTTATTTGATCCTTAAAAAATAGATATATATTATTTAACACCCCTCAGAACTTCTTCCCCAAAACATACATGAAAATCCTAAGTTCATTTTTATAGTTTAAGTATTCTGTACAAAGAATCTGAAGAGTCAGCCTCAAACAGGCTTTCTTTAAAAAAGGATCAAATTACAGTACAAATTAGAGAAAAAAATACAGGATTAATGTCTATAAAGAAGTGAGTAAAAGACTCAAGCAAAGAAATTCTTAGCTGTGCGTGTTTTAGGAAGAAAAAAGTTTCATTTGAAAGAAAGTTAAAAAGGGTTAAATATTTAATACTCTTTGTGTATACTAGTTGATATACTTTGGGTATTCGTACCTATCTAAACCTCATGCTGAATTGTAATCTCCAGTGGTGGAGGTGGGGCCTTGTGGGAGGTTTTGAATCATGGGGGCAAATCTCTTCTGGCTTGGTGCTGTGTTTGTGATAGCTCTTGTGACATCCGATCATTTAAAAATGTTCCTTCCAACCACTCTCTCTCTGACTTGCTCCTGCTTTCATCATGTGATGTGCCTGCTCCCTTCACCTTCTGCCATGATTGAAAGCTTCCTGAGGGTTCCCCAGGAGCAGATGCCACTATGATTCCAGTATAGCCTCCAGAACCGTGAGCCAATTAAACCTCTTTTCTCATAAATTATCCAGTCTCAGATATTTCTTTATAGCAGTGCAAGAACAGCCTAATACACTAGTTATTGGTTCTTAGCATAATACTAACCCTCCTCTTTTGACTACTTCTCACGTGTGAAGCACTGTGCTAAGCATTTTCATATCTTATTCAACTTAATCTTTTTTTTTTTTTTTTTGAGATGGAGTTTCATTCTTGTTGCCCAGGCTGGAGTGCAATGGTGCGTTCTTGGCTCACCACACCCTCAGCCTCCTGGGTTCAAGTGATTCTCCTGCCTCAGCCTCCTGAGTAGCTGGGATTACAGGCATGCACCACCATGCCAGGCTAATTTTTTGTATTTTTAATAGATATGGGGTTTCTCCATGTTGGTCAGGCTGGTCTTGAACTCCCGACCTCAGGTGATCTGCCCACCTTAGCCTCCCAAAGTACTGGGATTACAGGCATGAGCCAATGCATCCGGCCAACTTAATCTTTTAATAGCCCCATGAGGTAAATATCATTAGCACCATTTTATGGGTACAGAAACTGAGGCTTAGAAACAATGAAGCATTTGAACCTTACCTTGGCTTCAGTGTCTGTACTCTAGCCCTATGTTGCACTTCTGCCTTTGAGTATTCCACTTCCTTTAATATTGGTGAAGCAAAGCCAGGCTATGTCTTACCATGCTATTTGATATGAGAAATCATATACCAATGTTTTATACACCATGCTTATCTAGGACAGTGTCCCAGAGGCTCTCAGAAAACAGTTGAAATTATAAAGTTACTGACTTCTCCAACCTCGCAACAAACTTCTAATAATAACCCTTGGAGTTTCTCTACAGTGAAGTTTAGGTATGCATACTATCAGATTTGGGGCTGAACTTCAAAGTTATCCTGCTTAGGCAACCTCAGGAGGGAGAGGGTGGACATTTTGGTGGGCTCTTAAAATCATGACTAAGGAAAAAAGGCCTGAAGAGGTCATACTTGAGACCCTTCCCCATAGGATAAGAGGGTATTCCACCAGAGGTGCTGCACTGCTTTCTAAAATGTTAAACAAAAATTTGGCTTCCAATGAGAACACATATAACCAAATTCAATATCATTGAGAGTTGTCAGTGGAATGTGAAAAAAAATTGATGCTAAGCTGATAGGGTTTTTTCTCCCTAATATACTTTACTCTTAACCTAGATTCTCTTAGTCTTTCTTTTCTAGTCTGCACCAGGTGCTTCTACTTCACTATAGGAATGAGTTACTTCCCTTGTTTTAACTTTCATAAAATCTTAAATATTTAGAATTGAATATTCTTATATTTGAACGAAGAATATTTGAACGACAAATATTCTTAATGAGAAAAGGCTATTTTTATAGAGGCACGATATGTCTTTTTCTCATGAAGTTTTAGAAACTTATAGTACAAATAGTTTGTATTATATATATAATGATATACTTAGGTCATTAGCGAATCAGGGCTGGAGTTGTTACAGGGACCCCATTATTGTATTATATTGTCTTTCATACACTCTGGTATTGTTTGAGGACATTACATTACGTCATATTACATTATTAAATTGTTTGAAAATGTTTTGAGGAGATGAAATAATCTTGCCAAGAAAAAAAGGCTGTATAAAAAAGCTTAGCACTTAAGATATCTGTATTCAAAGTTGAATGTGAACAATCACATTCACTGTTTTCCTATTTCAAATACTTCATCTGGCATGAAGCATCTGCATTACATATCAATGGCATCAGTTGAAGTTTTGTTTTGAGCCAGGGTATAGCCTGTCTGAGGAAAATTTTCTTGTTTATATTAATATAGTTGAATGTATTTCTTTATTTCAATAACGGATTAAATATCGTATCTTGTATTGGAGGGCTATTTTTGGTGGCATTTAGATTAAGCGGAGCATATATGTGTGGCGGCATCACGTTATTTTATATGGGATGATTTTGGTGCCACAATTCAAAAAAAAATTTATCGAACACCTATGTTTATGCACATGACATGATACAGTGCAGGCATATGATGATAAAGCAACATTGTCATTGCCCTACAGTAATGCATGAAATGAAGTTATTATAAATTTCTGTTTAATGGGGAATTTATTGATTACATATTCATGTTATTATCAAAATGGAGAGGTTGGACTTCTACCTAACCTGAGGATCCACAGGGTCTTCTTGGAAATCTGAGCCAAGTCTCAAAGGATTGTAAGGGGAGCTGTCTTCAACAAAGATGATTATTATGGCTCCATGCCATTTTATCATATCAATTCTGTGTAAATTAGGGGTGGTATTTTATTTGTTTTACTTACCCATTCTTTGTTCTCATTTCAATAAAATATCCAGGCACAATTGAATTAGCTTTTTCCCTGCAGAAGCACAGAATGCTGGTGACTCCTAGTGATGTTCAGTTCTCAGAACTAGTGTAAATATCCCTATGTTTCAGAGCGTAACACAAGGGATAGAGAGGGGAGTTCTTTATTTTCTAAAACTGAACTTGAAAAATAGTTGTCAAAGAGAGAAACCAGAAGAATATGGGTGTGGGAAGGACACTGGGCAAGACATTTCTGCCCAATACCGTTCCTGTTGTTTTTTTCCAAGTTCAATCATTATAAGGCTTTCTGTATTTCTTAATCTCAACTTCCTCGTAGTGCATTATTTTCCATACTATTCTTATCTCACCTGAGGGACTTTAAACCTTAAATCCATCTAAGTCTGAAAGTTGCTGAGACATGCTTATTAAATGGCCTAATTCTAGCAAGAAAAATAAATCTAGGTAATCTTGTATTTGCTCCCCTTCTCTACTGCCATTATGTTTATGTATGACAGTCTACTGCCAATAATCTATATTAAAATCCATCCCTCTCACCAACCTTTTAAAATTTCTTTTTTATTAATTTATTTCTAATTGACAAATCACTTTATATATATTATATGGAATATGATGTGGTGTATACATTGATCTATGTATACATTGTAGAGTCAATCAAACTAATTAACATTCCCATCACCTCATCAGCTTTTTGTTTGTGATGAGGACATTAAAAGGACATTAAAAATCTATTCTTTTAGCAATTTTGAAATATACAATATAATTAACTGTGGTTCCTAGGCAGTGCAGTAAATTACTAAAACTTATTGCACCAGTCTAACTGAAACTTTGTACCCTTTGATCCGTATTTCTCTCCCTTTCTACAACATTGTGGTTAGGATTAAAGGAAACCAACAATAGATGGTAAAAGACTCTAGGGTAACAACAACGGTAAGCCTCTGCCACCTCTAAGCCTTAAAGTACAGGAGAAGGCAGTTACTGTAACCTGGCCACCAAACAGGACTTGTAATCTTAAGTTTAGGAATGCAACCATTGCCAAATTTTGGCGTAGAGTGAAGGAGCTATGTGAATAAGTATCCTTATTCTTTCTTTTCTGATCAACTTATTTCCTGCTATTGCTTGAGATTTACAGAGATCCGGAAAGTCTTATAATTGTAGTCTATGTAGGTAAGCGTCCTGAGATACAGAACAGAGTGGAGAAGTCAGGAGAGTAGATCTGGAGGAAATGTGAAATATTTTTCATACTCATTTGATCTTCAAAACAATCTTCAATAAGTACTATATTCGTACTATTTTTAGATGAGGAAACTGAGGCACAGAGGGGTTAAGTCACTTTTGCAGGGTCACATAGAAAAGTGCTAAAGCTAATTGCATGTTTACTTCATTAATTTTTAAACTTTCTTCTTTACTAATACAAATGTTTATGATTATAAATAATGCTTCCAATGCATTCTACCCAATTTAATATGTAGTATGTTCATTATCTTTCAGTTGAAAATATTTTCTTATTTTCCTTGTGGTTTCTTTTTTTTATCTCCTTGATTATTTAGATATTTCTTAATATCCAAATATATGGAGATCTTAATGGTTATATTTTCATTATTGATTTCTTCTAAAGTTATTAAGATCAGAAAATGTGATGGTTATACTAGCCCTTTAAAATTTGTTCAGATTCGCTCTTCATTTATCTGATGAATTTTATAATGTTCTCTGTGAGTTTGAAAACAATGTGTATTCTGCAATTGTTGGATCCAGTTATTTATATATTTTTATGTATGTAAAGCTTGTTAAGTGCACCCATTAAATATATAACTTACTGATGTAACAATAATTTTTGTTTGCTTAGGTTGACTTCTTCCTGTAATTCTTGATTGTTGCTATTTATACTTAAAAGGCTACTATATGAGTAAAGGCTTAGGATTTTTATATATTTCTGAATCTTTTATTAAATATGTAGTAATATTTTTATCTGTAATAATCCATTTTTTCCCTTCAAGTCTATTTTGTCTGATACCATTAGCGTGACACCAGTTTCTTTTGATTGATAAATCTTTTTCCATCATTTTACTTTTAATATTTCTGAATCCTATGTCTTAGATGTATATTTTATAAATTGCTTTTTAAAAAGAAATCTGAGAGAATCCAATAAATTAATCATAATCTTTATTTAAAAAATTTTTTTTTGCATTTGCATTTATTGGAATTACTGATATATTTGAAATTATTTCTAGTCATAGTTTGTGTTTTTGACTATCTTGCTTCTATGCTTCATTGTTCTCTATTCTTGCCTTCTTTTGGATTATTTTTCTTATTTAAATTTTTCTTCTGTCAGTTTGAAAATATAGGTTTTTAAATGTATTTTTAATGGTTACTCTATCAAATTTAACATGAATATTTTTTGAAGTCTAAATTTAATCAATATTTTCCGTCTCTTTCAAAACAATATAATTTAATGTCTGTAAATCCAATTATTTCTCTTCTAAATATGTTTTATTGTCATGCATTGTAGTTTTATCTTTTCTATCCCAGAATACATGGTTATTGTTTAATGCAGTCAATATATATTTAGATTTATTTAAATATGAACCAGTGACTTTCCTAGTTCTAGCTTAGAAATGTTTTACATTCTCAGCTTGAGGTTTTCAGATTAAATAAGTAGCATGAGTTCAAATAAAAACCATGTGAAGCCTGGATTTTGTTTACGAATTCTCAAAGGAGTTCTCCTTCACAGAGAGCCAAGGGGATTCTCTTTATGGTCATTTTTTGAGAGGCGGGTGGTTGAATGAATTATTTTAAACTCACTCTCACCTTTTCACTGAGATTGTAGTGTTTGAGGTCCAGTCCAGTTTATGAGGGAAGGACATTTCATATTCTTTTCCTTTTACTTCTCAGATTTTCCATAAGAATCACTTTCCTTTTGCCTGAGGCATATAATTTAGAGATTATTTTAGTGATGGTCCACTGGTGAGCAAACCATCAGGTTTTCATTGCATAGAAATATATTGTATTATCTTTTTCTTAAAAGATATTTTTACTTGGTATAGAATTTAGATAAAGAGTTTTTTTTCAACACATTGAAAATATTCCACTTGCATCTGGCTTGCACTGGTACCACTGAAAAGTCTGCTGTCAGTATAATTGTTGTTTCTTTAAAGGTAAACCTATCATTTTCTTCTGTTTTAAGATATTCTTTGTTTTATTAGTTGTAGTTTTGTAGTGATTTGATTAGGGAAATTTTTTATTCATCTTGCTTGATAGTTTTCAAAACATAGACAATTTAACTGATTAAAATTTTTAGGCCTTATTGTCTCTTCTATATGTCTTAACATTTCATTTATGTTTTTCACATCTTTGTTTTTTTGTGCTGCAGTTTTCAGATCTAACTTACTGTTAAATAAAACTTTATTAAATTCACTATTTGAGTTTCAACTTTAATTGTTATATTTTTATTTCCAAAAATTGCTTGGTTACTTTTCAAATATGGCTGGCCATTTTTAGTTTCTTGATCTTTATACTATTGATCCTTCCTATTTTAAAAAACATAAACATTTATTTTATAGTTTGATAGTTGAATATTTTAAACTGTTTGTCTGATTCTGTTTTCTTTTTTTTCTACTAAGTGACATATTTCTGTGTTTTGTAATTTTGACTGAGTAAATATTTCTTGGAGCATGAGACCTAGAATAAAGTTAAGTTTATACAAAGAAGATTTGCATTTTCTTATACTAATTCAAGTCTAGAAATGTTTTACATTCTCAACTTGAGGTTTTCAGATTAAATAAGTAGCATAAGTAGCATGAGTTAATGTAAAACCCATGTGAAGCCTGGATTTTGTTTATAAATTCTCAAGGGAGTTCTCCTTCAACAGGAGCCAAGGTGTTTTTCTTTGTAGTCTTTTTTTTTGAGAGGTGGGTGGTCGGATGAATTATTTCATGCTCGCTCTCACCTTTCCACTGAGATTGTAGTTCTTTGAGGTCCAGTTTTATGAGGGAAGGGCTTCTCATATTCTGTAAGTTAGGAGACCTTGGACTTCCCCCACCCCCATATAACCCCTGACAGGTTCCAAAGTCATAAAAACGGAAGTAAAAATGTATCAGAATTTGGCAAATGCTCACAAGGTGAAAGCCAATTTCAATGCTTCCCATGTCTTTTTGGTTTTTTGCCTTAACTCAGTATTTCTTATTTTCTTGCCAACTCATACATAAATTTAAGCTTTTTAAAAGACATTTGATTCAATATTTACTCTTCTGTTTTTCTAGGAGTTTCACTCAAGGGACTTAGGTCACATATTCTGGGACATGAGTTGGCAATATCACTGACTAATGGGGAATCTTGATACAAGTATTTCAGAGTGTTGGTAGACGATTCGGTAGTAGCGTAAGGAGGGAATGGACAACAAGGCTATTTGGTGGTAGGGAAATGAGGTGGCTGCTATTCTATATCTACAGTTCCCTTCCTTCTTTCTTCTATTCCCATCCCAGTTCCCTTCCTTCTTTCTTCTATTCACAGAGTCCAAATCTCAATACTCTACCAAGATGGGAGCCACAGTATCTACAATTTTAGTCTTTATTTATTATAGATTTAAACACTATAGGCATCACAGAGTTCAAGGAAACCAAATTCTATTCTGTTAAAGTTTCAGAGCCAAGTAATAAATATTCTTTTTATGATTTATCAATTTCACTGATTACTAAAATACTGCAATATTTTCCCCCAACATTCCATTATTTATTTTATTATATTCTTATAATACCTTGTGACCTCACTGTCAATCTTGGGTCTCTTGGGACTAAACTGGCCTTTTTGGAAGCAGTTCAACCTCTGACAAGTGATGCCATTTCCAGATATGTAGATTCAGCATAGTTGAATGGAACAGGCAGCCCAGCAGGAGCAGCAGCAAACCGTAAAATCCACAATTTTAAAGTGTCAGGATAAGTATTTCATGGACTCATCCTGTTACTGTAAAATCAGATCAACTGGGAACATATATTCCAGCCAAATTTTGACAGGTGCAGCTACTGCCATGGCTCTGCTATTCTTTCTCTAATCTGCCCATCTGCTCTCAGGATTCCTCTGATTCTCTTTGAAATATTTAATCTTCCACTTTCCTTATCCTCAAATACTCCACTTTGTCCTTTAACACAAGGTCCACACAAACAAGTCAAAGCAGAGAGGAGCAGAGCTATTATCTGTAATTAGAGCAGTAAAGGCAACCAGTCTAAATAATTTCATCTTCCAAATTGGTTTTCTTGGCTATATTAGTCTAATTTTTTAATATTCTCTGCATTTTTAAAGGATTTTTCTGTCTGTACATAAGCAAGTAAGATAGCTAGTTGTTAGTAATGGATAAAATGTTGAAATGGATTCATTCATACAAAAGATTTTCATGAGCCTCTGGTAAATGTTAAACACTATTTTTTTCATGGCAGTTCACAAAACATTCCTTGTTTTCAAGAGCTTATAAAATGTAATATTTTTAGTGATATCTTCATTAGTATTAAATTTTGGCATGAATCATTTTGTTTACTTTTTAATAAAGATCAGAAGAAAAAGTTGTCACATTTCTGGTTATGTTGTGTGCCTTGTAGACTAGACTAGAAATAGCTCACAAGCTGTATAAAAATAGGAAGTGGGCTGGATTTGGCCCATGGGCCAGAATTTGCTAATCTTTGCCTTAGAACAATCAAATAAAAATGATTTATTATTTTCATTTTTCAGAAAGAACTAGGAGAACTTAGGTCAAAGTAGCAGAGCTTTGAATATATTTCTAGAATTCTTTCTCATATTTCTCAAAATCCTATGTGACTCTCCTTTTCTCTGTTGTGCAAGTTTCTAGGAGAGGCCGGCATAAAAGTTACAGTGTTGAATGAAAAATTGGGAGAGTTTGGGACTCATGAGGCTGGTACCCCCTACCTGCTCCCTGAAAGCATATATGGTTAGCCTGATTCCATTCCCGATTCTGAGAAAAATAATAAAATGGATCAGGTGTGTCTCCCACCCTTTCTCTTCTTAGTCATAGTCCCTTAGGGTCATAGATTCTTCACACACTTCCTAATATTCTGGGAAACCCATACTCAAGGAGGAATCCGATATAGTTATACTACATTGTTAATGAATGATGAGGCTAGAGATATTATCCTAACCAAGGATTTGCATTTTGACTGGGGGCAATGCCCTGTGCCAAAATATTTAATATCTTGTTGCTATTTCAGTCATCTATGAATAATACAGATGAGGATAATATTTTTGAGGTTCTGATAAACAGATGTCCATTTTCGTATCTGTCCATGAAGGTGACTTTAAGTCAATGTTTCTGAATTTTAAAGTATTACTCACTTTACTGTCAGTCTTACCCATCTTATGAGTGTCTTTTATTTTTCAATCACTAAAAGAGGATGATAGGGACTAAATATTTTTATATGTAAATGTTTAAATGAAATAACATTTTATATTTTAGTATGCATCATATTTGCTAGTTTTATACCACAGTGCAGTAAATTTGTATTTGTGACATATTCATAAGGTTTATAGAAGTGCAACCAAAAAGACAGCAATATCAATGATTCACACAATATCGAGAAATATGGCTTAGACATTTTGTAACCTTTTCTTTCAGTGTCAAGAGCAGATAATACGTGAAAATATGTTGGCAGAGAATAGTATGTATACACACAGGCGCTTGTGTGTGTAAAAAAAGAAAAAAAAGTGTATCAGTTATTTATTTTTGGTAACAGGCTATCCTAAGACCTAATGACTAAGGTAACAGCCATTTATATGCTGATGATTCTGTTATTTGGGCTGTGTTCAGCTGGTGGTTCTTCTGTTGATATTGCCTGTAGTCACTCCTGTGTCTATAGTCCTCTTATGGTTCAACTGGAGCTGGATAGTCCACAATAACATTACTTACGTGTCTGAGAGTTATCTGTAGATATTAGCCAATGTGCCTGTGTTCTCCATGTAGTTTCTCCAGCAGGATACTACCAAGGTTATGGTAGTATTCCAAAAGAACATCCCCCTCAGTGTGTTAGCATCTTTCAGGCCTCTACTTGTGTCATATTTGCTTACATCCTACTGCCAAAGCAAGGTATGCTCCACACTTAAAGTCACTGTGAGAGAGAACTACACAAAGATGTGGATACAAGAAGATGTGACACACTAGGAGTGTTATTATGGCCAGAAGATCCCTATCTAAAATAGTTTGTTTAAAGTTGATTTCTTTTTTTACTATTACAGAACAAATACATTTATAATCTATATTACATAACTCTATATAGCTGATTTCGAATACTACTATGTTTAATATTTTGTGTTAGGACAATTTAAATAATTTCAATTGTTTTTATAAGATGTTGTGACCTTGCATGGGGGTGAGGGAACATGCAGTGAAGGTACATTTCAGTTCAGAGGCAATACCACCAATGCTTTATAGTACTTAAGAGAATTTCAGTTAAAAACATAGACTTTAATTGCCAACTCTCCCATTTGTTATCTTGGGCAAATTCTGAACCTATGTAAGTCTCAATTTCCTCAACTAAAGTAGTTGATAATAAGAGTGTGGAGGACATTATGGATTGCATGAAAGTGTTTCTCCCAGTGACTGCCTCATATTAAACCATGAAAAATATGATCTACTACTATTAAGTAGAAGTACAGAAAATTTTCTCTGTGTACTCTTCCTAGATATTTCAATGACTCTTTATCTAAATATTAGCTAGCTCAGCCTTTTCCTTATTAATTTAAAACTCATTGAAATTTTGTGATATATTATATGGAGTTACCACTACCACAAAAGGGAACAGACAGTATTCCCAGTTGGCCTCATCTTCAACTGGATCTTCTGGCTTGAATACACGTCACTTTCCTTCCGAAATGAATACATTCACTCCCTCCTGAAATAAGTTTATATTAATTGGGAATCAAAAATATTTCATAGTTATTTGTGCATTTCTATTTCTATCTATCCTACCTTTTGTAAAGCCTAAGGTGGCAGATTTAGTAAAAACAACTGAGTATTTGAGATCAGAGAGATCTGCATGGAAATTTCACCTCTGTCACTTATAACTGCATGACTCACAGTTTCAATTTTTCATCTGTAAAATGGATGGTTCTGAGAATTCAAAGAAATAATGTTTGTAAATTGTCCAGTACATATAGCCAGGTTGAATAAACAGGAGCCCTTGTAATAAATGTAAAGGTACTTTTGCAGGATTATATGGATTCATTGTCTAATCACAGTCTAAAAAACAAGCGTTATGACATCTTAGTGTATAAGAATATTTCTACTGCCAAAGCTATCACTGTAAATTTTAATCAAACATTCCAGATAACTGTGATTACTTTGCATTTCTGTGTCAAGATTGCCTTAGGACATATCCAAGAACAAATAGCCTACTGTCTGATGGAAATATGGAAACAGACTTTGGAACACTAGCATGCAGCTAGCTCACCATGACTGTTTCTGAAACACTGCAAACTACTTCAAAAACCATAAAAGACAGAAGGAAACATCAGGGAATATTTATGGAAAATAATCAAGAGAAGATAAATTAATTAGCTTTAGAAACTTCCTATAATAATTTTCAACTTTTATGCCTTTCCAAATGAATATATTATTTTTAGAATTTCAAGAAAAACTATATATCGTAAGACAAATATCTGAGCACAAATTGAACAAAACCTCATCTTTTCCCCCACCCCAAATACATGGTCTGGTTATGTTTAGCCTATTTGAAAGTGACATTAACTCTTTAAAGCCTTCAGGTTACTATTTAGTAAACAATATCTTCATTCCAATTAATGTTATCTTAGTAGACCAATAGCATCCATGATCTTTCAAGAAATATCAGGATTTTGGAGGGTCATGATGTGTTGGGGGTTGAAAGACAAAATATTTACCTAACCAACTCATTTCGAGTTTCTTGTCTCCCTTTATTTCCAAGGTAGCTGATCTAGGAATGCAGCCTGAAGAAATCAGCACCTCCTAGATACAGAATGAACAGAAGGGCTCAGAAGAAATATGAGGACAAATAGGTAAGCTAAGGACTGGCATAAGAGACCAGATCCCTGGAGTCTTATATTCTACCACAAGAAGATAGATGATCAACAGTAAACTTACTAATTAAATTATTACATAGCATGTTAGAAGACTGCATGCAACTGTAAACTAAAAAGGAAAGGCGGGCAAGGGGGATCTAGAATGCTGGGTGGCAAGAAGGGGGAAGGTTGCAAAATTAAATAGATTGATCAAGGTAGGCTTTATTGAGAAGGCAAGCAAAGACTTAAAGGAGGTGAGGAAACCAACTAAATAGGTATCTAGGGGCAGAGAGGTCCAGAGAGAAGGAGCAGTAAGTACAAAGTCCCTAAGGAGGGCTGTGCTTAGCGAGTTCAGGGATCAGCAGGGAGGCCAGTGTGGCTGGAGCAGAGTGACTGAGGAGTTGGTGGTAAAAGAAAGGGTCAGATGGCCAGCAGGGAGCTGTGCCATGTAGAGTTTATGGGCCATTCTAAAGGTTTGGTTTTTACTGTGTGAGGTTTTACTCTGTTGCAAGGTTTTGAAGAAAGTCACAGTGCAGAACTTAGGTTTCTAAAAGATCAATCTGTCTGCTGAATTGGGAAAAAAATTATGGTGACGAGGTAAGGGAGATGAGGGTAGAAGTCCATAAACCAATTAGGAAGCATCTGCAGTAATCCTGGCAAGAGATGGTGGTGATTCAGTCCAGGATACAGTTAGATGGTCAGAACTATTGTACCCTGAATACATTTTGAATGTAGAGCCATCAGGAATTTTTAATGGAAACCATCAAGGACTTTTTGGCATGTCAGCCTCATTTTAGTGTTGTCCATCACTGACTCCAAGTTTCTAATAATCAGCTGAGAAAACAATTATAATCCTTCTCAGCTGCTCAAGGCAGTACACTGAAAAATTCTTTGATGTATTTGACCTTACAGGTATGCTAGACTGAGGCAGAAGAGGCTTGAATATTGACTTCATCTTTTAAGATAACTCCCCAGGTAAGACATGATTCCAAGCAATGGAGGAAGAACTTCATCAGAAAATGAAGTAGTGGATATGTCAGCTGACAAGGGAGGGACACATAGGTGTGAATAAGAGGTTGGAGTTTAAAGTATTTTGTGTCTTCTGAAGCCTTTTATTTATACCTGTTCTAATTTATAGGGTCTTACTTTTTCTTCATCAATACTGTAACTTCTATATAAAAGGAAGTGGTGAAGCTATAACTTCCGTGGACATAATTCAACAAATTACTGCTGGATGCAGTGGCTCACCCATTTTGGGAGGCCAAGGCAGGAGGATCACTTGAGTCTAGGAGTTTGATACCAGCCCAGGCAACATAGCAAGACTCCATCTCTAAAAAAAAAAAAAAAAAAAAATTAGCTGGACATGGTGGCATGCACCTGTAGTCTCAGTTACTTAGGAGGCTGGGGTGAGAGGATCACTTGAGCCTGGGTGGTTGAGTCTGCAGTGAGCCATGATCATGCCACTGCACTCCAACCTGGACAACATAGTGAGACCCTGTCTTAAAAAACATAAGATAAAAAACCCACACAAATTACTTGCCCACCCCCAAAGTTTGGACTTTTTGCCACCTCTGCCCTGAAGTTTAACAGTGAAGCAATTCTTTAGTACATTCACAGAAAGCCTCTGGGTATCAGTTTGTTCTTTTAGCCCAACATTTGAGGATATGAGCTTATCATGTCCTCTCTTATCTACTTAATGCCACTGAAAAAAGCACCACCCCAGGTCTTCATGTTTTCATACTTTCTTTGTTGCAGTGTGGCCTTCTGCATCTTGCCTTCAATGCTGTGGCCCCTCCTTAGGACCAATTTTTGTTTTTCAGGTTTTCTAGTCACAAGCAATAAAACTAAACCAAATTTAAGCTGAAAATGAGTTGATTGGAAGAGAAATTATAGAAGCAATAGAAGTGCTGACGAATTAAGCTTAGAAATGGCAAGCGGTAAGGCCACTTGCAGTGGTAAACAGCCTAGATCATGCCTTAGAACAGCCTGAGTACTGCTTGAGGCTTCCCAGTCTCTGTTTGCTTATTGGAGGTGACATGGTTTTGGTCTAGGCCTCCACCATAGATTCCAGCCACTGAATGTTTGTATTACTCCTGCAGGACTGGAAGTCCCTAGTACAAACATCCAATTGACAGATCTTAGGTCATGTATCTTTGATTTGGCTCTCTGAGGGCAAGGAGGGAGTTTCTGGGCCCTTCAGCCTATGCAATCAGAGCCCTCATAACATATGATGAGGGATTTTCTCCAACCAGAAAATTTTGGGGTACAGAGTAGGAAAACATGATAATAAAATAATGCAACTAGAAACATTTAAAAGGAAAAACATTTGTATAGAAATGCATAATTGTTTGCACCTGTCTTGCATTTGGCCTAATGGACTCACTCCATGCTCTATCTTCAGATACTTTTCTACTTAAAATGTTATTACTGTTGACTTAGCAATTGTTATGCATTGAATGTTTGTGTCTCCCCAAATTTATATGCACTGAATGTTTATGTCTCCCCAAAATTCATATGTTGGGATTTCATATGAAATCCTAATCCCCAATGTGATGGTATTAGGAGGTAGAGAGGTAATTTGGTCGTGGATCTGGAGTCCTCTTGAATAGGTTTAGTGCCCTTACAAAAGAGACCCCAGAGAGCTCTCTAGTCCTCTTCCTACCATGTGAGGATACAACAAGATGATGGCAGTCCTGCAGCCTGGAAGAGCGCCTTCACCAGAAACCGACCATGCTGGCACCCTGATATGAGACATCTGGCCTTCAGATCTTTGGGAAATAAATTTCTGTTGTTTATAAGCCACCTAGTCTATGATATTTTGTTATAGCAGCTGAACTAAGATAGAAATTTTGTAAAAATTAATTTTTATAAATCACAATAATCTTTTCCCCCTTTCTTTGCTCAATTTTCATTACTTCCAGTGCATAAACATCTATATTTTTCTTTTCCTTTCCTTTTTAGCTTCTTATTGACTTTCTATCATGTTTCTAAATAATTATTTTATCCAAAACATCATGTAGATATAGTTTTCCTTTCTTTTCCTATCACAAAAAAATGCACTGGTGAGAACGTAAGTGAAGTCATGTATGATTTATTTATTTATTTATTTTTGAGACAGAGTCTCGCCCTGTCACCCAGGCTGGAGAGCAGTGGCACGATCTCGGCTCACTGCAACCTCCGTCTCTGACGTTCAAACGATTCTTCTGCCTCAGCCTCCCGAGTAGCTGGCATTACAGGTGCCCGCCACCATGTCCAGCTAATTTTTTTTGTATTTTTAGTAGAGACGGGATTTCACCCTGTTGGCCAGGCTGCTCTCAAACTCCTGACCTCATGAACTGCCCGCCTCAGCCTCCCAAAGTGCTGGGATTACAGATGTGAGCCACCAAGCCTGGCTGTACGTTTCATTTTAAATCCTACCTCTGCACCAACCCCTCTACCCAACCCCCTTAGCTTTACCACCATCACTTTTAACGCTTTACCTCTCCCAGGTGTCCAGGGGGTTCCATGTATGTTGGAGATAGCAATGAACCTCAGAAAGGCTATGCAGTACAATGGCTCCGAATGTGTTATCTGGAGTCAAACTACTGTTATCAATTGTAGAATATAATAAAAATACCTTCTTCATCTTATTTTTAAGAAGCTTACATGAGTTATTGCTTGTTATGTATTTAGAAGTGTCTGTAACATAGTAAACACAGTATAGGTGTAAAGCTCTTATTATTATTATTAATTAGTGTTATCAAGGAACACTAAATTAATTAGTGTTCCTTGCCCCATTATTCTAGGGCCTCTTGTATAATTTCTAAAGTATTAAGATGATGAAATTATCATAATATGTTCATGGATTTAAATGGTTTAAGATCTTATTCCAATCCAGGCAATGTATCTCTATTTCAACATGAGAGCTATAAAGCCATTTAACCAAAAGAGATGTACATATATTTTGCTACTCTGGTGAAGATATTTTTTAAGAAAATGGGCCTTTGAGTTTTTTGATACTCAGTTGAGGTGACCACTCCACATTTAATGTCTAGAGTTTTTTTTTTCTTTAGATCTTTCAGTCAGGTATCTTTCCTACCCCCAGATGGCAACATTTTATTTTGAAAGTTTTTAAACATACAACGAAGTTGAACAATTTTATACTGAATGCCCTTATTCCTACCATTCCTACTATAGAGTCCTATAATTTGCACTTTCATTTTTTTTCCTTTCCTACTACAAATAATAGTGTCCATTGTTGTGTACATCACTAGATTTAGTTGTAGTAGGGAAGGAAGCAAAGAACACAGGCTTTGCCTTCGGAGACCCACATCTGAGTCTCTTTTCTTGGCTTCCAGTGGTATTCCTTGGGTTAATTTCTTAGCCTGCTAGAGTTTAGTTTCCTTGTCTGTAAAATCTGAGCAATAATATTGACTTTAAAGTGTTGCTGTGATGATTTAGCTTAATCGCATAATAGACACTTGGCAGATGTTACATCTCTTCTTTTTTGTATTTTTGCATTATTTATTGTAGTCATTTTTGAAATAATTACATTCCAGATCAATGGCCTTTCTTTAGTGTTTTCCGTCTACCACATTCATAAAAAAATTGACACAAGTGATTCAAACAACCACGTGGGAAACTAGATTTTGTGGTAACTTATTGTGGGTCGATTCATTTTGATTGTCTACTTTTATGACTTTCATGTATTCTGTTTAGCCTTCTGGATCCTTCTCTGTCATTTTAAGTGAGAATATTTTATTGAGATAGTAATGTCTTCAAACACCTCTATTTTATTTTCTTGGCGTGCAATTGACATTTCTTTCTTTGCTTAAATGTTTGAATCATATTACCTTTTAACATATTAAGTTTTGGTATATTCTTTTTTGTAACCTTTTCCAAATATTATTTTTTCTGCTTAAATATTTTTCTCTCATTTCTATATGTGTAATATGAGCTCGACATTACCTGAATGCCTATTTTCCTCCAATTCCGATTGCTCATTTTTGTTCCATCAATTCTTTGCAATGTTTCTTGATCTTATTTGTGATGTTTACAATTAGGAAACATTTAAGCTACTTTTCCACCTGGCTCCTTTTTCCATTTGAAAAGACACAGGCATTTCTTTCTTCAATCAAGCTAATCCTTATGCATTTTTATATATTTTTCCTCTTGATTTTGTGGCACTTGGTACCATTCTTTTTTTTCCAACTCCTTCCATGTTTTCAAGCTACATTATTGAAATATGCTTATATTCACCAAAGTGCTTTCCCCCTTTTTAGTTCTTTATTTGTATTGTATTTGTATGCCCCTCATTTATCCAGTCTAGTGTTAACCTTAACTAATCTACTTTAAATTTTAATTTTTCTCTATAAAACCACATTTCAGAAACAAACAATTGAATTTAAACAACTGTTCGGTAAGACATCATTATTAATAAGTTGTTATTTTCAATTTAACTTTTAATAAGTTCCTTTAAAAATGACTTGCTGTTTGATGAGTTCTAATTCATATGGTAGCTTATAATTTCACTTTTCCTTATGTATCTTATAAACATTTTAATAGTACCCAATGATAGATGTTTGGCTTGTACTTGTCAACCAAATAAGTATAGTTAACATTTCAATTATTTGGCGTCATTAATTATAAGAAACAGCTGTGAATCCAACAGTACTTAATAAAACCCGAGTTTGAGAAATGCAAAAAATATCCTATAAGATGTAAAGACGAAAACCTACTATGTGCAACAAAGCCCTCTCACACTAGTATCCATATGAAACCCCATTATGTTCCTTGAGGTAAACCTCACAATTGTTGAGGGTGGGTAGGGTCCTAAGACTATGGCCAGAAGGAGTTTCTCACTTTCATACTAATCTGCTCTAAACTTCCAGTAATTAGTAAAAAAAATACCACTTAAGTATCCTTACCAGTTTATGGTTCAGTGGATTCTGTTTCATGTAAAAAGATCTTGCTGCCATTCTCTGTATTCACCCATCTCTCCAGATTTCAGGGGTGGCAGTTTTCCCTGCAGCCTCAATTCTCTGCTAGGTCAAGAAAAGTCATCAACTTTTGAGTTCATCCAGCTTCTTTTCTTGTTATAAGGTTTGGAGTGCTCACTTCTAAGCTTCCTGCATGTTGAACCTCATACTGGAAGTCCAGGATGTTTTCCAACAAAGACGCTAGAAGGGGATAGCTATATGAAACAAAAACCTTGATCCATACCTTGCACCAATTTCAAAAATCAACTAAAAATGGATCATACACCTCAATGTAAAACCTAAAACTATAAAACTTCTGGAAGAAGTATAGAAGAAAATCTTTGTGACATCAGGTTGGGCAAAGTTTTCTTAGAAATGATATCAAAAACACGATCCATAAAAGAAAATTAGATCAATTTCACTTTATTAAAATAAAAAACACTTTTCTTCTTAAGACGTATGCAGTTTAGAAAAATCAAGACAAGCCATAGCCTGAGTAAAATATTTTCACATCACATATCTTATAAATGACTAGTATCCAGATATAAGAATAACTCTCAAAATACAATAATAAAAAATTGAACTAACTGACTTACACCAAAAAGAGATGTGGATGGCAAATAAGCACATACAACAATTCTAAATATGATTTGTTATCAAGAAAGTGCAATTTAAATTCACAACAAGATGTCACTACATACCTATTAGAATGGTTAAAATACAGAGAGAAAACTGCTAGTACCAAGTGCTAGCTGAGATATGCGGCAACTGGAGCTCTTGTACATTGCTGATGGGAATGCAAAATAGTACAGCTACTGTGGAAAAGTTGGAGGTTTTTTATGAAGGTAAATGTATTTTTATCATAATGTTCAGCATTCCCACTCTTAGGTAATTTATTCAAGAGAAATTATAAAAATGTACACTAATGTTTATAGCAGCTTTATCTGTAACGGCCCCAAACAGGAAACAACCCAAATATCCTTTCGCTGGTGGATGGATACACAAACTGCAGTCCATTCATAAAATGGAATGCTACTCAGCAATGAGATAAAAAATGGACTATAGATACATGTAATGATATGAATGAATCTCAAACTTCTTTAGAACTGTATTATTTTACTCAACATAATCAACACTTTTGATAAATTAAATCATCATTTTGAAAGATTTTGTTTGTAACAATGGGACAGAATCAGAACAGTGGTTGTCAGGTAATGGGAGTAGAGGAAGAATTTGACCACAAAGAAGCACAAGGAGATTTTATGAGGTGATGGGCCTGTTTTGTATGTTGGTTTGGTGAGGGTTACAGAATTCTATGCAATTATCGGGATTCATAGAACTGACGGTAGAAATTTATAATTAAAAAGTGTACATTTTAAGTAAATCATATTTTAATAAATATGACTGAGAAAAATCAATAGACTATAATCTTTTAATTTATAGGAAACTATAAATTAAAAATTAAACTATAAAATTAAAATCAAGAAGTAGCAAAAAATGTAAGTATAAAATACACATCATTTCCTACTTCTCGTCTTCTTAATTTTCTATTATCTCTAGGGCAAAATATTTGGTACAGGTAATTCATGAGAATTTCTCTCCCTTTTCTAATGTCAGCAACCTTCATATTTAACATATAACATTTATTAAAGAACTGTTAATATAGCATTTTGTAAAACTTTTTTATTGAGATTTTCAGTATCTTTTAATGGATATCATCTGCTGTATTTTATTGTATCTGAACAATATAATGGTGGCCTTACATGGTTCTCAAGGCTTATAATTTTAAATTAACCATAAAACTGGACATGCTTTATTCTCTGTGCTCACTATCTGCTATTTTGAGAATGTACATCCACTTCTTTTGCCTCTGCTATTTTTTTCATGAAGCATCGCTTTAGTGGTTCACATGTAGAATCTTTCAATCATGGCTGTTACCTAAGGATTTGGAAAGGCACTATAGAAACTGGTTGGGCTTTTAACATTTAATTATTTGACTCTCAAAATTTGTCATCCACTGGTATATCTTTCTTTAGGAAAAGAAAAATACATGTATCTGTTTAGTAGTTAAAGATTTATCAGTTGATTTTGAGTGCTTTGATCATTGAACAATTCCTCACCTATAGGTTTTGATGTAAAGAGCGACTGATTATCCTTACAATGTACTTGATCAGTTCTCATGAGTTTCCTATCATGAGAGTAAACAAGCAGTAAACAAGCTAGAGTAGTTTATTAATCTAATCGAGTTTTTACAGTCCCATTGTATTAGTTTCTAGTACAATAAACTGAGCAATTTAAATAACAGAAATTTGTTGTCTCATAGTTCTGGAGGGTAGAAGTCGAAGATCAGGGGTTGGCAGAGCCACACTCCCTCTGAAGGTACAAGAGAAGAGTTAGTACGATGCCTCTTTCCTAGCCTCTTGGTTTGTGGCAGCAGAACTCCGATCTTCACATGGTGGGCTCCCAGTATGCATGTGTGTCTAAGTCTCCACTTTTTATAATGACACCAGATATAACTTACTCAAGTAATACTTCACTTTAAATAATTATATCTGCAAAGATCCTACTTTCAGATAAGGTCACATTCTAAGGTGCTGGGAGTTAGGACTTCAACATATGAATTTCATGGCAGAACTGAATCCATGACATCTGTATTTACATATGTGAATTGATGTTTGATGCCAGAGATAGAGGCTTCAGCCAAGACCAGCCACCTTTTCTGACATGATTTCTATAGCATGGTTGTATACCACTGTAAAAACTAATGAAAGAACATTAGAAGCAGACCACCCCACTGATTATAGTATTTAGAGGAGGTCTTCACACTTATTTTGTGATTTTATCCACTTAACAAAGAAAACCCTTTGATTTTATATTTGTTTCTTTTTTAATTAAGCTGTTTTTTTTTGTTGTTGTTGTTGTTTTTTTTTTGAGATGGAGTCTCACACTGTCACTGGGCTGGAGTGCAGTGGCGCCATCTCGGCTCACTGCACCCTTGCCTTCCAGGTTCAAGTGATTCTTCTTGCCTCAGCCTCCCAAGTAGTTGGGATTACAGGTGCACGCCACCATGCCTGGCTAATTTTTTTGTATTTTTAGTAGAGACGGGGGTTTCACTTTGTTGACCAGGCTGGTCTCAAATTCCTAACCTCGTGATCAGCCTGCCTTAGCCTCCCAAAGTGCTGGGATTACAGGTGTGAGCCACCACTCCTGGCCACTGTTCTTTAAGCAATTAAGGACAGATGTTTATCATGAAAGATTATAAGCCAATAATATATTTCAACTTTTTCTTTATTCCAATGAAATGATAAAAAGGATGAATTTATACCTTTAGAAAAGTATTCTGTAATAAAATAGTTTACTTTGTCCAAACTCCTTATCCTGCCATGCAGTTATTATTAGTAGCTTCTGCTCCTTAACTACTTTCTCTTGTTTTCACAGCGTGTTGTAGCCTTGGTCCTTAATTGCAAGAATTTGATAAAAACACATAGGAAAAGAAATTTAGGAAAGCTCACTTGCTAGATATAAAGTGTCAACCAAACTTCTGCACTCCTGCTTTGGTTGGCATTGCACTTTATTTCACTGATTTATTTTCCTTTGCTTTATGTATTCTTAAATGTAGTAGACATTATTTTCTCTTTATTCTCATTGAATATAATATTTACAAATGCCATTGTTTCTCTACTCATTTTTCTTTACTCTGAACAATTAGTTTTAAAAAATATTTTCTTTGTTTTCTGAACACGTATGTTGCAATTATCTGCACATCTGTCTTTTCTTTTTCTTTCAAAGTTTTGAAATCAGTAGGTAAAACCGAACACTGCTTTTGGTGACATTGTAACTTCATAGATAGGAATGAGTACTCTCCATGTTAGATCAAAACTGAGGGTTCAGGTAAGCTATTTTCAGAAGCTAGACACAAACAGGATCTTTTGCTGTTTCAGGTCTGGCCCTCAGGCAGCCAGAAAGTCACTGAAGTTCATTTAACTGAAATAGAAACCTCTCTGGGAAGTCACTGCTCCTGACATTCAATTAGGTCATTCAGGGTGACCCCCAGCAAAGGGAAGCTTTGTATTGCTTCTGTGTAAAACAGAAAAGGTAAAAGAAAGCGAGTCTGCTTGAGGATTCTGAGGTTTTTAATCAAAGACCAAAATTGGTCTCTAGTCTTCTGGAGAACAAGAACCAGGCAATTTTTAATCTCATATGCTACCTAGTCCATTGTACTGTGAGCATTCTGTAAGGACCAGATCAAAAAATTAACCATTGCTACTTGAATTCATATCCTTCAGGATTATTGAACGCCTCATTCACATAAATCTTGTAGAAATCTACCATGGAGTTCTTTATTCAGGATCCTTACTAGCTTATGTATTGTTGTTTCTCTGCCAAGAAAGTGTTGATGAAGACTTCCTATAGTCATGAAGAAGAGATAGCATTCCTACTCTCAAGAGGGTATTACTGAAGTGATCAAAAATGCATGTTGGGGTTGGTGGAACAGGTTTTCAGATCATGCTTTTGGGAACACAATGACTTCCTGGAGATGTTTCAGGATAGTGAAACAGCGAAGTACTTTCCACCTAACAATTAAGATTTTAATTACCCAAGGACCTCATTCAGCATTTTATGATTTTATATAATGTATATTTTTATACATCACTTGCCATTTTATATAATGGGATTCTGTATAATATATTATTTGAAAAAATACCTGTTAAGATTATTTCAAACCACTTGGGTGGTGGAAGGGCAGGATGTCAGCAGTGTTCTGGTGTCAGCCATTCCCTCACCAGCTAAATAACCTCAGATAAGTCTTTTCAGCTCTTATTACTGAAAGGTTAGATTCAGAAATGGGTCTAAGTTACTGAGAACAGTGATTTAGAAGAAAGAAGGAAAGGTGTAGGCAATAATATAAATGTTTATATCACATATATGCCTTAATATTTTGGTTATTACAACAAAAAGTAAGTAGAGGTGAGAAAAAAGTCTTCTAAATTTTTTTTGTAAAAGAAAGAGGTTGAACCCTGTGCCTTCCCAACTATATTGTGAGTTCCCTGAAGCATTTCTTTACTATTTTTATTACTTTATTTCTTTATCGTTTGCTGGTTCCCCATACGTGGCACATTGTAAGCACTCCACAAACTCTTATTTAATAAGTAATTGAATGAATTGGTGAATGAGCCAATGAAAAGACAAGCTCACGGTCTTATCTCTAAGACCCTCCCATAGTCTGTTTTGTTTTGTCAAATTGGCCATCAACAACCTGACTTTGGACAACATGGCTAATGTGAACAATGAAAGAGCTACACTGCAGCTTAGCTAAATGCAGATTTTTTCCTTTCCTGTTAGAAAGTTGAAAGTTCTGTTCTTTCTCTGTCCTGGATTTTGAGCAGCAATGACCTACTATATACATGAAGTAGCAAGTAGGCCAGCAGACACTACCCTTTTATCGTGAGTCATAAAAGTGGACAGTTTGGATTTTTGACATTTAGTTTAGGCTTTGTGACAGAACTCCATCTCCAGCTTTCTACATGACATGTGGAAGAAAATTTAATACATCAAAGTCCCATATGTACTTGATTCCTTGCTGCATGTGATGTGCAGTAATAAAATGGATGAGGAAATTCTTTTTACTAGACCTAGAGGCAAAATTACAAATACAGACATAGAGAATGATACAAGTATGCGACTTCCAAAATTATACATGTTATATCAAGAGCCAGGGTCAAAAATATAGATGGACACCTTTATATAATGTAGGTGATCACGTTTTCCATAATTTTTGGCCAGTAGCCCAAAGGCTTAGAAATACATGAGTAGCTTCTGATACTATCATTAAAATTTAACTTTTCATTTAATGTCTCTTTAACAGAGCACTATGTACAAGATGGTTATATAAAAATGGGGCAAGATATGGGCTTTCTCCTCAAGAAGCTTATGAATCAATAGTGGGATGAAGATAAGAACACAAATAATTGTAATAAAAAAGTAAGAAAAGTACAATTTTTTTTGTAATTTTAGGTTTAGGGGTACATGTGTAGGTTTGTTATATAGCTAAACTGCATGTTGTGGGGATTTGGTATCTAGATTATTTCCTCACCCAGATAATGAGCATGGTACTTAATAGGTATTTTTGGATCCTCTCCCTCCTCCCATCCTCCACCCTCAAGAAGGTCTTGGTGTCTGTTGTTCCCCTCTTTGTGTTCATGTGTTCTCATTGTTTAGTTCCCACTTACAATTGAGAACATATAGCATTTGGTATTTTGTTCCTGTGTTAGTTAGCTTAGGATATTCCAGCTGCATCCATGTTGCTGCAAAGGACATGATCTCATTTTTTTATGGCTGTGTAGTATTTCATGGTGTATATGTACCACATTTTCTTCATCCAGGCTACCATTGATGGGCATTTAGGTTGATTCCATGTCTTTGCTATTGGGAATATTCCTGCAATAAACATATGTGTGCATGTGTCTTTATGGTAGAGTGAATTATATTTCCTTAGGTATATACCCAGTAATGGGATTGCTGGGTTGAATGGTATTTCTGTTTTTATTTATTTGAGAAATTACCACACTGCTTTCCACAGAGGCTGAACTAATTTACACTTCCCTCAGAAAAATTTACTTTTTGTCTGCAACCTTATCAGCATCTGTTATTTTTTGACATTTTAATAATGGCCATTCTGATGGGTGTGAGATGGCATCTCATTGTGGTTTTGATTTTTACTTCCTCTAATGATTAGTGATGTTGAGCATTTTTTCATATGCTTGTTGGCCACAAGTATGTCATCTTTTGAAAAGTGCCTGTTCCTGTCCTCTACCCACTTTTTAATGGAGTTCTTTGCTTTTTGCTTATAAATTTGTTTAAGGTCCTTATAGATTCTGGATATTAAACCTTTGTCAGTTACATGGTTTGCAGATATTTTGTTCCATTCTGTAGGTTGTCTGTTTACTCTGTTGATAGTTTCTTTTGCTGTGCAGAAGCTCTTTAGTTTAATCAGGTCCCATTTATCAATTTTTGCTTTTGTTGCAGTTGCTTTTGACATCTTCATCATAAAATCTTTGCCAGGTCCTATGTCCAGAATGGTATTTCCTAGGTTTTCTTCCAGGGTTTTTATAGTTTTAGGTTTTACATTTAAGTCTTTATTCCATCTTGAGTTGATTAGTGTACATGATGTAAGGAAGGGGTCCAGTTCAATCTTCTGCATATGGCTAGCCAGTTATCCCAGCACCATTTATTGCATAGGGAGTCTTTTCTCCATTGCTTTTCTTTGTCAGCTTTGTTAAAGGTTAGATGATTGTAGGTGTGTGGCATTATTTCTGGGTTCTCTATTATGTTCCATTGGTTTATATGTCTGTTTTGCACCAAACTAGTTAAAGTAATTGAGATTTGTGAAAAGGATGGCATTAAGATGGGCATAAGGGATGGGATTTTGATTGGTGAGAAGTACAGGGGTGGAAGAATGAAGAGTGTGAGCAAAGCTAAATGGTGGGAACATGGTCCATATTTTGAAGGAATAGGGAGTAGTTGAAGGTAACTGAGATCTGAAGCACAGTTGGAGACTTGGTGGAAAATGAAATTAGAATGACACTTGAAGAAGGGTCTAAATATTAGGTGAAATATCCAGACTTAATTTCATTGGAAGTAGAGAGCCATTGAAAGAATTTGAGGAAAAGAAGAGTAGGTTTGGTGCTGTAGTTAAAGAAACATGGTCTGGCAGAAAATAGGCTAGATTGAGATTAGGGGAGAGAAGATAAACTGTAAAGTTATTGCAATATTTTAGTACCTAGATTACTTAGAAAGGAGTGGGATTGCAGGGTAGAGATGTAAGAATTGTTACATAGAGTTCAAACAGAAAACAAGTGGGATACTCAATTTGGGTAATTTGGGAAAAGTTTAATAACGGAACTGTTTTTACAGCTGTGAACAGCATGGGAAAATTACTGGGGATAGATGATGCAGTTCCTTGGATGAGTTAGAGCAGGTAGCATCACCACCCCTATGTCTGAAGTGGTGAGAAAGAAGCATTATCAGAACCCAGAAGGAAAGAATTGTGTGGGACAGAAAACCCTTTGCAGAGGGAGGCAGCTGGTTTATTGCAACCTCAGGGAAAATAGCCTGACTTTATTCTCTTCCCTCCTTTTGGTTTCTTGCTAGGACTTCCCCTTGGCCAGGCAAACTGGAAGCCAGAGGGCAAGAGGACTGTTGATGTCATCCACTTATGTCAGCCTCCCAGGGTGCAGAGTAGGGTGAAGGGTGGAGAATGATCTGGAGGGCTCATGAAAGCTATCCTGTGCAGTTATGGTTCAATGCAGGGCACTTCAGTTGAGATGCTAGGCAGAGTTGAAAATGCAGATTTAGAGCAGAAAGGAACATTGGGCTATGGGTGAGGAGGTTTAAACTGTTGAAGCTATGATAATGGATGGGATTATAGGGAAAGAGGCTATAGAGAAAGAGTAAGTTCCTAACATAGAGTTTTGAGGAAATGCTACATTTAGAAGAAAGAGAAATGAAGAGGAGACAGTAAGGAGGAAAAGGAAGAATGGAAGAAAATGAAACTTGGAGCAGGCAATTTAATGGAAATCAAAGGGAGAGTTGGCATTAAGGAGGAGAAGGAGGCAGTAGACAAGATGAAGCCCAAGGCAGAAAACATTTTTGAGAATAGATGGAGTAAAAACATTGTTACTAGCTTTTTGCCAACTGAAGATAAGCAGTTGATTTTACCAGTGCTGACTTGGACTTCTGTTAGGGCTGTGTTCTGGAGCTGGGGAGATAGGAAAGAGATAGAAAATGATGATGGTTGATGGTTATAGTGAAGAAAGTAAGATGAGGAACAAGTAATTATAACCTCACTATTTCATTTAGTACTATTCCCCCCCATCCTCCTGTTTTTTTCCTTTCTTTTCTTCTTACTCCTTCACATTTACTAAGCATCCAGAATATTCTAGACAACTTACCTATATACAGCATCTCACTTATTCCTCAAAACAACCCAGTGAAGTAGGTATTATGCTCATCTTATCAAAGAAGATTGTAGAGAGGTAATGGATCTTGCCCATAGTCACACATTTAATAAGGGGTAGGCTCATTTTAAAAACCAGGACCAGGCCAGGCACAGTCTCTAGCCTGTAATCCCAGTGCTTTGGGAGGCCTAGGTGGGTGGATCACCTGAGGTCAGGAGTTTGAGACCAGCCTGGTCAACATAGTCTCTACTAAAAATAAAAAAAAAATAGCTGGGTGTGGTGGCGTGCACCTGTAATCCCAGCTACTTGTGAGCGTGAGGCAGGAGAATCACTTGAACCTGGGAGGTGGAGGTTGCAGTGAGCCGAGATCACACCATTGCACTCCAGCCTGGGCAACAAGAGTGAAACTCCATCTCAAAACAAACAAACAAACAAACAAACAAACCCCAGGACCTTCAGACTCTAAGCTCTGCTTTATTTTAACAGTATCAAGCACTGTATTTGACACACAGTAGTTATTTATCAGATAACTGAAGAAAAAATGAAGTGTGGCATAGAATGCTACATCAGAGACAGGCAATCTGGGTTTCAGTGCTAGCCTTGCTATCAAATACAATGTAATCTCCCTGTTAATAAAACTTGCTTTTAACTGCTGTGAGAATAATTAGGTCATTAAAACACTCTCCTTAAAGTTGTTGTATAAATATTAGATGAATCATGAATATTTTGTATAATGCAAATGTTGGGGTCAAATTAAATATCTTCTTTGTAAGTTGATTACAGTAAAATATCTTTATCATGTTAGCCATACTGATTTTGCCCCAGAAAATGGATGACATAATTCTAGATGTTTTATGATGTGCCATATTCTTTGTTCAATTTATGAAATGTAAATCAAAATATTGTCAATTACTCACAATGTGATCATAGAAAGTTGTTGTGAAATCGGTGACATCAAAGAGTTCAGGCCAGAAGAGAAAGCGGAATCTTGTGTAGTAAGGAATGATGGGAGCCCTCTGACCAATGCCCTCCCCAAAAAGGGAAAAATCACTGAATAGCATTCATTGTTCGTTCTCTTTGTGGTTGTTGAAAAATGAGAACTGAGCAATCTGGTCTGCTCTTAAAATATATGCCTTAAATAGGAAATGTCCATAGTTTTTTAAGCATCCCCGCCAACACAAATAACACAGCCTTCCATTCATGAACTCTTGCTATACTCTTAAGAGGGGATAATCTGTCTGCCATGTAACATTTGGTAATAATTGCATATGATTTTTATATCAAATGCATTAGAATTACAGAAATTGTTTAATAAATATATTGGCCATTTTAAAAAAACTTGCGATTTAGCCAGTACACAGATTTTCTCATCTTTCCCCTTTAGCTCATTTTTCTTTAGATGATTCTTTCAGTTCTGTGTAGCTCTACATAGTGCTGTTCTTAGGCTACTTGGTAAATGTTGCACATAATTAACATCCACTCACACTTATAAGGTAGAAAAGTCACACGTTTCATTATTCTCACGGTACAATCAGAAAAATGATACTGAGAAATGTTAGTTGATTTGTTTAACATTGAGTTAAATGCAAGATTACCAGAGCCACAGAGAGACCCAGTGTCCAAATAACAAATTCAGGATTCTAGCATATACCAGTTGGTCAGATTGTGTTCAGAGAACTGAACTCTCTAGTTATAGAAATAAAATAATCTCCAAACCCATCTTTTGATATACCAATGCATGTGATAAAATTGACATGGCTATGAAGTTGAAAAGTCTGAGGTTGTCTTGGTCTCTTATCTCATTTTTGCGCTCATTTACAGACACTCTTAAAGGTAAATTTTAATTATCTTCTGTTTCTCCTATTGCAAATCTCCTACTATCTTCAAATAAGTTTCTTCAGGGGAAGGATGGAGTGCTTCTTACATATTGCTAAAAACAAAGAATTCAACATTACTTTAGAACTTTTGTTATGACAGATTTTGAGAGAAACATCAGGAGTCGTTAAAGTGAGTTTTTCAAGCCAGCAATGGTCATATATGATTAAAAGATGAGAATATAAAGAAAGTCTAAATGATTATGACAAAGTTAATGCAGTATTAAAATATCAAGGAAGGGGGAAAATTCTCTTTTGAAGTAGTAGACCCTAAATTCATTTCATGACAAAGGAATGCATTGACTTGATCAGAGATGTTAACATAAACATTTAAGAATTTATTAAATGTTTGTTTTCTCCTGACTTCATAGTCTTCTAAATTCTCAACATGAATAACATCTGTTATCAACTAACTTATTTATTCAGCAAAAATCATTTTTAAAGGGATTGTGTTAGAAGATTTTTTACTATCAAAATCCACAATTAATTAGCATATTACACCAAAAGAGGTATGGTCAATTGAGTGGTTATTTGGGATCTGGATAAAAATAAATTCAATCCTAAAAATATAAAAATAACCTCTAAGATAAGCATAGTGATATTATTTGTATTTCTGGGTGAGTCAATATAATTTTCTTAATATATCAAGCTCATTATATGTAAATGTAAATTGAATTAAAAAAGGAATGATTTCTCTCAGCTGTCATGCATTGTTTGAAAATAATCACAATTACCTGTTTGTTTGAAGCTGTTATTTAATGTGTTAAAAGGCAATTAAGTGCCATGTCCAATCACTTCATTGTGCATTAGGATTCAATTCATGGTACCAGCTTCTTTGAACTAACAATCTATGAAGTTTTTGTGGAAAAGATGCAGTCCTGTGTAGATCTTGGTAAAAAGGACAGTGGAATTGTAAAAAGGAAAAAAAAAAGGTCAATAAATACTGAGATATCTGTAATTTTATCTGAAAGTTTCTTAATTTGGACATATAGAAAAGACACTACCTTGGGAGCACAGAGAGTCACAGATAAATTACTAATTACTTGTGGAACCTCAGGCTAGTCTGAATTTCTTTTGGCTTCAACTTTTCAAATCTGTAAAATAAAAGAAGTTGAGTGGGATTTCTAAATTTTGATTTGACTTTAAAATATCATATTGGGTTATATTTTCACTTGGAGTCAGTGATGTTGGACATTTTGATTATACCGGAAGCATCATTGTCTCATGCCTGACAATAAATCAGAAACACAGTCTGGGAAGCATTGATTAGATTCAGGACATACCCAGGTCTTGGGAAAGAAGAATGTCATTTAAACATATGAAGAAAGATAAACACTGGTAGCCTAGGACTTCCAGCACACAGGTATATGACCACTCTTGAGATAAATGAAATTACTCTTGCAAGTAAGATTCCTGGAACATCATGAAGTAAAGTTACTTTCTCAGAATAAAGCTTCCACAGATTAAAAAAAATTATCTATTCTTTGTAGAAACTGACATTATTATCTGTCTGAATGTTTTATCTCCTTTACTAGATCTGTATACTCCTGGAAAGACAAGCCAGTATCAAACATAACTTTGCATTCTATGTAATAAATGCCTTCTTTACTGCCTTCCACATAATAGGTGCTCAATAAATGCTACTGAATGAATGATGCTAATGCAAGCAGTTTTAAAATTTGCATGAAGGAAAATTAGTGGGCTGGTATTATCATTAAGCTCAACCATCAACTGATATCCATTGGCTCAGTCTGTCTACTACTAATGTTAGCAGCTTAAATTAAATGTTGAAAATTTGGAAAAGGTGAAGAGAAAAAGAGGATTAATTTCAACCTTGTAGGAATAGGTCTTGGCCTTACTAACCCCAAAGAAAAAGTTATTTGAAGAAATAGGGCAAGGTTATATTCAATTATGTATGAAGGTATGCTATTATATGGACAAAGTTAAAATGTGGTTTATGTTAAATATTTTTGGAAATATTTGAGTTTCATGCCATATATTAACTACATTAAGTTGAAAATGTCTTACTAAAATCATGTGTTTTCAGCTCACAACATGCCTAGTATTTCATTTGTTCTCATTTAACTCTTACAAATATCCAGAGAGGCAGATAGATTAGATATTATCATTTTGATTTCAGGGAGAACAAATTGCAGCTCAGACAGGTTAAGCACTCTTCCTGGGAACACATGATCATTAAGTAGAACAAAGGTTTTCTGGCTTCCACTGTAGTGTCCTTTACAATAGGCCACCTTGCCTGAGAGGTAGAAATGAAATCACTCCCAGTCAAAAATTCTAGGTTCTCAAACAATATATAATACGTCCTTCAAACACAATTCAATATTGTAACTGAATTAGACTTTTGGATCATATGTAGTTAGTATTAACAATATTTTATATTTCTATGAACACATTAAAGGTACAAAGCACATTTACAGCCATAATTATGAGGTCTCTTCATCTGAATTCATTTATCTAGAGTTCACTTGATTTGAACTTTCAAGGATAAAATTGTGACAACAGTACACATTGTTATGCTGATGGGTTAATTCCCTCCTTCTGCCTTTAAATGCTTTAAATTTGTCAAGGAAAGGCACTTTCTCTCCCTAGTATGCCTCCTAACTTTAAAAGGGGAGGCAGGAGCCCATTGAGAGAGGTGGCTTGGCTGCACAGCATGAGCTGTCCAAGCTAGCTGGAAACAGTAGCTCAGGCAAAAAGAAAAACTGAGAATTTCAATTGCCAGCATGATCCTCCAAATGGAATTAACAAGAAACAGATAAAGAACTATAGGCCATAATTATATTCTGTCAGAAGGATCTGTAGCTGCAGAATTTTCCTGAACTTCTAATCAAAAGAGAAGGAAACAACTAATAGTATAATTTTCCCCATATCATTTTTTTTTTTTTTTTTTGCCAATTTAGTAATTAGAAGAATTTGAGTGCACAAAGAAAATTACCTGCTAGGACAATGAAAACAAACTTCTGTCTACAAAGAGGAGGTGATGTGGATGGATTTTCCCCTTTCTAATTATACAATAATCCTTAAAGGGCATCTTACTAAAATAATTCACATAAGTAAAAACTTCAGTGAACATTTTTACAGTTCTTCCAATGTACAAGGCACTGATTGGGTGATCCAGTCCTGTCTCCAAAGAGTTTGCAGTCTGGTGGAGCATGCACATAATAAGTATTTGTAGTGATAGAAAATGACAAGCTTCATTACAGAGGTATAGGAAAGAAAGGATGGGAAGTCAAAAGCAAGAGAGATATTTCTAGTTGGAAGAAATTAAAGTGCTTCTTATAGGAATTAGATTTTGACTAGGTTTAAATGATCATACATTTTGAATATGTGGACATGGTGGAGGCATTATTAAAATACTTTAGATGGAGGAAACAATATGAAAACAGGATCCAGTGTGTGGCACAAAAATGATAAAAGTATCATGGAATGTACATAGTTTAGTTTGACCAGAGCATAGTGCATGTGAAGATTAGTGGGAAAGTAAGAATGGAAAGATGGAAAGGTCAGCTACAGGCCAAAAGGAATTTGGATTTTATTATGTGGACAATGGAAAATTACTTGAGTTTCTCGAGCTGGGAATGAAATGATCGGAGCTGTGCTCCGGAAGATTAATCTGGTAGTGAATTGTAAAGTGTGCCAAAGGGAGAAGAGACTGGGAGGGGGAAATTCTAGTTAGGAGGTTATTGCAGAGCCTAGAAAAATGATAATGCATGCCTGATTTAGGAGAGGTAGTAGGAATGGAAATAAGTGGATGAGTAAAATGTGCTGTTCATCTGTCCAGCTACTATGTATTGGATACCCTGTGCTCTGCTAGGTTTTGAAATAATATTGGTGAGCAAAGTAGAAATGGGCTTTGCTTTCAGAACGTTTATAATATAGTAGTGGGGAAAGAGATTATTTAAATAGTCCCATAATTGCATCACTGTAAACACAGAATGGGCTATGGAGGGAAGACATTTGGCGCCGGAAGAATATGTAGTGGGAGATCTGATGCAGGCCTGTGGAGATATAGGGAAGGCTTCCCTGAAAAATAACATTTGCTAGGAAATCAGAATGGGTAAAAATCAAATATGAAAGAGGGAGAGGGAGTTGTGGAACAGCAGTCTAGGCAGAAGAATAAGCACATCAAAAGCCTCAAGGTGAACAAGAATCTGGTATTAAGTTCAAGGAACTTGGAGGAGATCAGTGAGGTTGAGTCAAAGAAAACAAGAGGGAGAGCAATGTGATATGAGAGTGAAGCTATAAATAGGGTCAAGATCATCCAAGGTCTGGTAGGTCAAATTAAGCCTACATTAGTCTTAGAGCACTGGACTTCAAACGTGGGAGAGATATTTTTACTGTTGAGTTGTTTGATGAATGGATAAAGAAAATGTGGTATATATACACAATGGAATAGAATTTGGTCATGAAAAAGAATGAAATCATGTTATTTTCCTTTTTTTAAAATTTATTATTATTATACTTTAAGTTTTAGGGTACATGTGCACAATGTGCAGGTTAGTTACATATTCATACATGTGCCGTGCTGGCGTGCTGCACCCACTAACTCGTCATCTAGCATTAGGTATATCTCCCAGTGCTATCGCTCCCCGCTCCCCCCACCCCACAACAGTCCCCAGAGTGTGATGTTCCCCTTCCTGTGTCCATGTGTTCTCATTGTTCAGTTCCCACCTATGAGTGAGAATATGTGGTGTTTGGTTTTTTGTTCTTGTGATAGTTTACTGAGAATGGTGATTTCCAATTTCATCCATGTCCCTACAAAGGACATGAACTCATCATTTTTTATGGCTGCATAGTGTTCTATGGTGTATATGTGCCACATTTTCTTAATCCAGTCTATCATTGTTGGACATTTGGGTTGGTTCCAAGTCTTTGCTATTGTGAATAATGCCGCAATAAACATACGTGTGCATGTGTCTTTATAGCAGCATGATTTATAGTCCTTTGGGTATATACCCAGTAATGGGATGGCTGGGTCAAATGGTATTTCTAGTTCTAGATCCCTGAGGAATCGCCACACTGACTTCCACAATGGTTGAACTAGTTTACAGTCCCACCAACAGTGTAAAAGTGTTCCTGTTTCTCCACATCCTCTCCAGCACCTACTGTTTCCTGACTTTTTAATGATTGCCATTCTAACTGGTGTGAGATGGTATCTCATTGTGGTTTTGATTTGCATTTCTCTGATGGCCAGTGATGGTGAGCATTTTTTCATGTGTTTTTTGGCTGCATAAATGTCTTCTTTTGAGAAGTGTCTGTTCATGTCCTTCGCCCACTTTTTGATGGGGTTGTTTGTTTTTTTCTTGTAAATTTGTTTGAGTTCATTGTGGATTCTGGATATTAGTCCTTTGTCAGATGAGTAGGTTGTGAAAATTTTCTCCCATTTTGTAGGTTGCCTGTTCACTCTGATGGTAGTTTCTTTTGCTGTGCAGAAGCTCTTTAGTTTAATTAGATCCCATTTGTCAATTTTGGCTTCTGTTGCCATTGCTTTTGGTGTTTTAAACATGAAGTCCTTGCCCATGCCTATGTCCTGAATGGTAATGCCTAGGTTTTCTTCTAGGGTTTTTATGGTTTTTGGTCTAACGTTTAAGTCTTTAATCCATCTTGAATTGATTTTTGTATAAGGTGTAAGGAAGGGATCCAGTTTCAGCTTTCTACATATGGCTAGCCAGTTTTCCCAGCACCATTTGTTAAATAGGGAATCCTTTCCCCATTGCTTGTTTTTCTCAGGTTTGTCAAAGATCAGATAGTTGTAGATATGCGGCATTATTTCTGAGGGCTCTGTTCTGTTCCATTGATCTATATGTCTGTTTTGGTACCAGTACCATGCTGTTTTGGTTACTGTAGCCTTGTATAGTTTGAAGTCAGGTAGCGTGATGCCTCCAGCTTTGTTCTTTTGGCTTAGGATTGACTTGGCGACATGGGCTCTTTTTTGGTTCCATATGAACTTTAAAGTAGTTTTTTCCAATTCTCTGAAGAAAGTCATTGGTAGCTTGATACGGATGGCATTGAATCTGTAAATTACCTTGGGCAGTATGGCCATTTTCACAATATTGATTCTTCCTACCCATGAGCATGGAATGTTCTTCCATTTGTTTGTATCCTCTTTTATTTCCTTGAGCAGTGGTTTGTAGTTCTCCTTGAAGAGGTCCTTCATGTCCCTTGTAAGTTGGATTCCTAAGTATTTTATTCTCTTTGAAGCAATTGTGAATGGGAGTTCACTCGTGATTTGGCTCTCTGTTTGTCTGTTATTGGTGTATAAGAATGCGTGTGATTTTTGTGCATTGATTTTGTATCCTGAGACTTTGCTCAAGTTGCTTATTAGCTGAAGGAGATTTTGGGCTGAGACAATGGGGTTTTCTAGATATACAATCATGTCATCTGCAAACAGGGACAATTTGACTTCCTCTTTTCCTAATTGGATACCCTTTATTTCCTTCTCCTGACTAATTGCCCTGGCCAGAACTTCCAACACTATGTTGAATAGGAGTGGTGAGAGAGGGCATCCCTGTCCTGTGCCATTTTCAAAGGGAATGCTTCCAGTTTTTGCCCATTCAGTATGATATTGGCTGTGGGTTTGTCATAGATAGCTCTTATTATTTTGAGATACGTCCCATCAATACCTAATTTATTGAGAGTTTTTAGCATGAAGGCTTGTTGAATTTTGTCAAAGGCCTTTTCTGAATCTATTGAGATAATCATGTGGTTTTTGTCTTTGGTTCTGTTTATATTCTGGATTACATTTATTGATTTGCATATATTGAACCAGCCTTGCATCCCAGGGATGAAGCCCACTTGATCATGGTGGATAAGCTTTTTGATGTGCTGCTGGATTCGGTTTGCCAGTATTTTATTGAGGATTTTTGCATCAATGTTCATCAAGGATATTGGTCTAAAATTCTCTTTTTTGGTTGTGTCTCTGCCCGGCTTTGGTATCAGGATGATGCTGGCCTCATAAAATGAGTTAGGGAGGATTCCCTCTTTTTCTATTGATTGGAATAGTTTCAGAAGGAATGGTACCAGTTCCTCCTTGTACCTCTGGTAGAATTCGGCTGTGAATCCATCTGGTCCTGGACTCTTTTTGGTTGGTAAGCTATTGATTATTGGCAGAATTTCAGCTCCTGTTATTGGTCTATTCAGAGATTCAACTTCTTCCTGGTTTAGTCTTGGGAGAGTGTATGTGTCCAGGAATTTATCCATTCTTCTAGATTTTCTAGTTTATTTGCGTAGAGGTGTTTGTAGTATTCTCTGATGGTAGTTTGTATTTCTGTGGGATTGGTGGTGATATCCCGTTTATCATTTTTTATTGCATCTATTTGATTCTTCTCTTTTTTTTTTCTTTATTAGTCTTGCTAGCGGTCTATCAATTTTGTTGATCCTTTCAAAAAACCAGCTCCTGGATTCATTAATTTTTTGGAGGTTTTTTTGTGTCTCTATTTCCTTCAGTTCTGCTCTGATTTTAGTTGTTTCTTGCCTTCTGCTAGCTTTTGAATGTGTTTGCTCTCGCTTTTCTAGTTCTTTTAATTGTGATGTTAGGGTGTCAATTTTGGATCTTTCCTGCTTTCTCTTGTGGGCATTTAGTGCTATAAATTTCCCTCTACACACTGCTTTGAATGTGTCCCAGAGATTCTGGTATGTTGTGTCTTTGTTCTCGTTGGTTTCAAAGAACATCTTTATTTCTGCCTTCATTTCGTTATGTACCCAGTAGTCATTTAGGAGCAGGTTGTTCAGTTTCCATGTAGTTGAGCGGTTTTGAGTGAGATTCTTAATCCTGAGTTCTAGTTTGATTGCACTGTGGTCTGAGAGACAGTTTGTTATAATTTCTGTTCTTTTACATTTGCTGAGGAGAGCTTTACTTCCAAGTATGTGGTCAATTTTGGAATAGGTGTGGTGTGGTGCTGAAAAAAATGTATATTCTGTTGATCTGGGGTGGAGAGTTCTGTAGATGTCTATTAGGTCCTCTTGGTGCAGAGCTGAGTTCAATTCCTGGGTATCCTTGTTAACTTTCTGTCTCGTTGATCTGTCTAATGTTGACAGTGGGGTGTTAAAGTCTCCCATTATTATTGTGTGAGAGTCTAAGTCTCTTTGTAGGTCACTCAGGACTTGCTTTATGAATCTGGGTGCTCCTGTATAGGGTGCATATATATTTAGGATAGTTAGCTCTTCTTGTTGAATTGGTCCCTTTACCATTATGTAATGGCCTTCTTTGTGTCTTTTGATCTTTGTTGGTTTAAAGTGTGTTTTATCAGAGACGAGGATTGCAACCCCTGCCTTTTTTTGTTTTCCATTGGCTTGGTAGATCTTCCTCCATCCTTTTATTTTGAGCCTATGTGTGTCCCTGCACATGAGATGGGTTTCCTGAATACAGCACACTGATGGGTTTTGACTCTTTATCCAATTTGCCAGTCTGTGTCTTTGAACTGGAGCATTTAGTCCATTTACATTTAAAGTTAATATTGTTATGTGTAGATTTGATCCTGTCATTATGATGTTAGCTGGTTATTTTGCTCGTTAGTTGATGCAGTTTCTTCCTAGTCTCGATGGTCTTTACATTTTGGCATGATTTTGCAGCGGCTGGTACCAGTTGTTCCTTTCCATGTTTAGCGCTTCCTTCAGGAGCTCTTGTAAGGCAGGCCTGGTGGTGACAAAATCTCTCAGCATTTGCTTCTCTGTAAAGTATTTTATTTCTTCTTCACTTATGAAGCTTAGTTTGGCTGGATATGAAATTCTGGAATGAAAATTCATTTCTTTAAGAATGTTGAATATTGGCCCCCACTCTCTTCTGGCTTGTAGAGTTTCTGCCGAGAGATCCGCTGTTAGTCTGTTGGGCTTCCCTTTGAGGGTAACCCAACCTTTCTCTCTGGCTGCCCTTAACCTTTTTTCCTTCATTTCAACTTTGGTGAATCTGACAATTATGTGTCTTGGAGTTGCTCTTCTCGAGGAGTATCTTTGTGGCGTTCTCTGTATTTCCTGAATCTGAATATTGGCCTGCCTTGCTAGATTGGGGAAGTTCTCCGGATAATATCCTGCAGAGTGTTTTCCAACTTGGTTCCATTCTCCCCATCACTTTCAGGTACACCAATCAGACGTAGATTTGGTCTTTTCACATAGTCCCATATTTCTTGGAGGCTTTGCTCATTTCTTTTTATTCTTTTTTCTCTAAACTTCCCTTCTCGCTTCGTTTCATTCACTTCATCTTCCATTGCTGATACCCTTTCTTCCAGTTGATCACATCAGCTCCTGAGGCTTCTGCATTCTTCACGTAGTTCTTGAGCCTTGGTTTTCAGCTCCATCAGCTCCTTTAAGCACTTCTCTGTATTGGTTATTCTAGTTATACATTCTTCTAAACTTTTTTCAAAGTTTTCAACTTCTTTGCCTTTGGTTTGAATGTCCTCTCATAGCTTGGAGTAATTTGATCGTCTGAAGCCTTCTTCTCTCAGCTTCTCAAAGTCATTCTCCATCCAGCTTTGTTCTGTTGCTGGTGAGGAACTGCGATCCTTTGGAGGAGGAGAGGTGCTCTGCTTTTTAGAGTTTCCAGTTTTTCTGCTCTGTTTTTTCCCCATCTTTGTGGTTTTATCTACTTTTGGTCTTTGATGATGGTGATGTACAGATGGGTTTTTGGTGTGGATGTCCCTTCTGTTTGTTAGTTTTCCTTCTAACAGACAGGACCCTCAGCTGCAGGTCTGTTGGAGTACCCGGCCATGTGAGATGTCAGTCTGCCCGTGCTGGGGGGTGCCTCCCAGTTAGGCTGCTCGGGGGTCAGGGGTCAGGGACCCACTTGAGGAGGCAGTCTGCCCGTTCTCAGATCTCCAGCTTCGTGCTGGGAGAACCACTCGTCTCTTCAAAGCTGTCAGACAGGGACATTTAAGTCTGCAGAGGTTACTGCTGTCTTTTTATTTGTCTGTGCCCTGCCCCCAGAGGTGCAGCCTACAGAGGCAGGCAGGCCTCCTTGAGCTGTGGTGGGCTCCACCCAGTTCGAACTTCCTGGCTGCTTTGTTTACCTAAGCAAGCCTGGGCAATGGTGGGTACCCCTCCTGCAGCCTCGCTGCCGCCTTGCAGTTTGATCTCAGACTGCTGTGCTAGCAATCAGTGAGACTCCGTGGGCATAGGACCCTCCAAGCCATGTGCGGGATATAATCTCCTGGTGCGCCATTCCCTAAGCCCGTCGGAAAAGCGCAGTATTCTGGTGGGAGTGACTCGATTTTCCAGGTGCTGTCTGTCACCTCTTTCTTTGACTAGGAAAGGGAACTCTCTGACCCCTTGCGCTTCCCGAGTGAGGCAATGCCTCGCCGTGCTTCGGCTCGCAAATGGTGCACGCACCCACTGACCTGCGCCCACTGTCTGGCACTCCCTAGTGAGATGAACCCGGTACCTCAGATGGAAATGCAGAAATCACCCGTCTTCTGTGTCACTCACGCTGGGAGCTGTAGACCAGAGCTGTTCCTATTCGGCCATCTTGGCTCCACCCCACGAAATCATTTTATTTTCAACAACATGGATGGAACTGGAGGTCATTATGTTAAGTGAAATATGCCAGGTACAGAAAGACAAATATCACAAGTTCTCACTCATGTGTAGGAGCTTAAAAAGTTGATCAGTGGAGATAGAGAAAAGAATGAGGGATACCAGAGGCTGAGAAGGGCCTGTGGATGGTGAGGGAGTGGGTAAAGAGGGCTGGTTAATGGTACAAAAATATAGTTACATTGAAATAAGCTATAATGTTTGATAGCAGACTATAGTTAATAACAATATTTTGTACATTCAAAATAGCTAGAAGAGAGGACTTGAAATGTTATCAGCACATAGAAATGATAAGGTGATAGATACCCTAAACATCCTGACTACATCATTACACATTTTATGCATGTAGCAAATTATCACATGTACCCCACAAATATGTACAAATATCATGTATCAGTAAAAAACGTGGGAGAGATAGTTGATTGTATTCAAACTGATTACTCTGACATATATGGAGAATGATTTTGAGACAGGCAAAATTTGATCTTGGGAGACCAATTAAGAGGCTACTACAATGGTCCAGGTAGGATGCAATAGTAGGTTGAACTAAATTAGTTGCAGGGGAAGAGAGAGAAGTAAATTATGTAAGATTTATTGAAAGACTCATTGTAGAATTAGAGAAAGTGACTCCTTTGGTTCCTTTGTTGATTCATGAAACCATTAAAAAATTATGGGGGAAATGATTATTTTGGTTTTAAGAAAACTGAACTTAAAATTGGCTTTGAGTCATCTAAGTTGAGAAATCTGGTAGGTAGTTGAATACACAGGTCTGCAGCTGGAGATAATTTGGGAATCATCAGATGCATTATAACATGAGCAAGATAAAATCCCAGGCAGATCTATACATGGCTAATATATCTATAGAGTACAAAGAGAAGAGGGACTAAGCCTGATACTTGAAAATATCAATATTTAATGGCCAACTTAGGGAGAGTGAGCCAGTAAAGGAGCTAGATAAGGAAGAGCCAGAGAGTTTTGAAGAAAAACTAAGTGAGGGGCATCATGGGAGCAAAGGAAGGAGAATGTTTCAAAGGGAAGGGAGTGATCCACGGTGGTAAGTACTGTGTGTAGTCAAGTACAGAGAGGTCAAATAAGAAAAACACTGAAAATATCCAGTGGATTAGGTACTCAGATGCCATTGGGGACCTTAGAGTGAGATACTTCAGTGATGTGATTGGGTTACAGTGGAGCAAATTCGATTGGAGAGGTTTGAAGAGAAATGAAGTCAACAGTAAGCATGGAAAACGAAGTTTGAGTATGCAGTAGATGAGATAAGGTGGTACTAGAAAGAGAAATGAAATAAAGATTCTTTAAAATAGAGTTGCCTCCTTCAGAAAATGAGTCACTTTATGATAAATGTTTTAAATGTATAATGTCCAAACACAGAAAAGTAAAATCTTGTGAAAGCAAAAGTAAGCAAATAGCCTATTTATGAGGGATGAGGTAGTGAATATAATTGAAGATTAAATTTTATTCAGTACTTTCTGGAAGCTGGTACAAATAAGGAAAGACTGTGGGTCAAATAAGCCTCATTATTCAATATAATGCCCCCATATATCCATATAAGCCTCATTATCCAATAACAATAATCAAACTAGACAATATTAATGAATATTACACATGTAGAATCTCATTTAGTCCTCATTAGAGCTCATTAAGTAGTTATTACTGTAACTTTAATTTCCCAAATGCAGACACCTGGGCTAAATAGGGTAAGTAGCTTGGCTAAGATCACTAAGGTAATAAGTGGCAGAGAGATGCTTAGAACAAACTGGACACTCTTGCTCAGAGCCCACACTCTCACAACCATGCTACACTGCCTTCATTTATACTGCTTCTTTAGGGAAGACAAAGTTCCTTCTGGCACTAAATTCCAAAAGGAATTCGTCATATGGGATCTTATGTAAGGGACATTGAACAACATGATGAAGATCATCTGTATGCTTTGAGCAGCTACATTAGCCATTGATTTTTTTGACATCAATGAATGTCCCAGGTGGGTTGGAACTTTTAGCAGCTACTTCCTGGTTCATGCCTGAAGAACCAGCTGATGGCAGCTGCAGCTCCCCTCTGTCCTACTAAGGGAGTTTGTATAGGTTCTGCTTCCCACCCTCAACTTTAAAGCCCTTGCTCACCTGTTTGTAGGATTTTCAGCCTTGTCTCCTGTAAAATGCTTCCCCTCTGCCAAGCTTCTTAGAATTACTGGTCTATTGAGAAGGTCAGAATGTCTTTTTTTGCTTTTATAAATTACAAAAGTAATATATGTTTGTTATATAAAATTTGGACAATTCAGACAAATTAAAAAAAATCAAAGATATTTGTAATCCTTTTACCCCTACATAACCATTGGTAGCATTAAACATTCTTACTGTATTTGTTTTCTGGATTTACATATGTTTGACAAGTGTCTTTTAATTTAGGCTCTGGACTACATTCTTGTCAATATTTACACAAATAAAATAACATTACAATGTTTTATAAGACGCTTTTTTGCTTATATATTTTGAATAATTTTCCATGTCATTAAATATTTCTCTACAATATATTTTGAAAAAGCTTAATAATATTTCATTAGAAAGGCAAACATTCTTATTTATCTAATTCTACATTGTTGGACATCTAGGTTTTCTTCTTGTTTTAGCAGTTATAGATAATGCATTTGTGAACAAAATTATACATAACTTTCTGTGCATAGGTCTAATTTTTTTTCTTAGGAAAATTCCTAGAAAGTAGGTTGCTGTGTTAAAATTAATTAAAAATTGGCTTTTCTTCAGAGTACTGTGACTTAGATTAAATATAAATGCATATAGTAAATAGCACAGTGCTTTGCACTTAATAGATGCTCAGTAAATGATGATGATTATTATTCAAGGAAAGCAAACCAAAATTTATTATTGAGCTTATGGGGGATATTAATATCAAATGGGAATAATTTTTTAAAGTAATATCTTTACTACCTAATTTTCTTACACAATTTCTCTGTTTCTTTATGGTATTCCCATATGAAAGTAATAATGAAGAACACTTTTTGGAGCTTTTTAATTAGGCAAGCACTGAACCAAGCATTTTTCTGTGCAATACGTCATTCATTTTTATGCAATAGGCAGTTATTATACCCTTTTTATAGATGAGGAAATTGAGACTGGCAGATGTTATTTATGTCCAAAGTCACATAGATTGTAACTGGCACAGCCAGGCTTCAAAGCAGGCACTCTAATGCTAGAGTCTGCCCATTTTACCACTGCTCTGAGATGAGAGAGAAGGAAAGTAATATGAATATAGGATAATAATTTGCAAATTTATTTCCTGTTAACTGAAAAACCCAATGTTGACTTCAAAGTTAGGCAGTAACAGTTTATCTATGACATTCCAAGTAATCTTTCTGTGTTTTCTCCCCAACCCCACCTTTTAAAAAACTCATCCCTTGCTTTCTCACATTTTTCCTCCATTACTGCTAACAAATCTAGTCTTATGAATGGGTCTAATAAGTCATAAATTTGCATGTGTTTGCAATTGTATTTTAATAGGACCTAACATTTTAAATTCACTCATACAAGTCTGAATAAGGCATTTTAAACCTTAGTAAACTTGTGGGAAAGGAAATTTAAGGGGCAGAGGAGACTTTCTGAAAGGACAGTAGTTGGCAGCCATAAACACTGCCTACTCAGAACACCAGCCTTTAATCTTGGGCTCATTTCTCTCTCTCTTTCCTCACCTTCTTCCCTGACTTCTTCCCTCAGCTATTTCTTGAGAGCAATTTAGAGAACGTATCTTTAGGAAAGTAATAAAAATGAATGCATCAATGCTTTTGGAAGGGAGTAAAGTGTCTGAAAGTGATGTTTATATTCATTACTTTCTGTTCCTTCAAGCTTTTGGTTTTTAGCTTCAGACTTTTGATCCACAGGAAAGGCATTGTACTAGGCTGGCTCAAGTGAGGAATAATGGAGACAGACAACAGCAATGGGAGCACAGGGGCGAAGCAGCTACAAGTATTAGTAATCTTCACAATGTGTTAGTCTTAACTCTGTGCTGGCACATTGTGATTCACATGTAGACTATTCTTAATGGAAGGATCGCCTTGAATTAAAGGAGAATGTTTAAGAAAATGATGGATACACAAGATTTCTTCCCTCCTGCCAGCTGTGAAACTGATTGATCTTAAAGTTTTTGCCATGGTTATTATCTCAAGGAGAGAGAAATGCGTGTAGGAGTGGAAATTATTCAAGGATATCATCTTTCTTGATTTTCTCATTTCCTTCTCAAGTGGGTGGAAGATAATTTTGTGAGGTTCAAAGATATGCGAGTGAATCCTTGGTAATGTCAAAAAACATCCATGGACCATCTAAACCAACTTTTGAATTCTTGTATAACCAATCATCCAATGAACCCAAGGAGCTTCACTGGACAGAGGGGTCAAGTTGACAGTTTTGAAATGTTATCAGTAAAGGTTTTCTGCAAAATTTTATAAACAAATAACTGCAGTTTACTCTGCAGTTATTAGATTAGGCTTTGCAATAACATAAACATCATGATACATTTATGAACATATGTTAAAAATTCACTATTACTGTGCTATATTTTGAGATCATGGATCTAACCAACTGAGCTAATTGGCCCAGGCTCATCACTGATTTTTCAGGGAAGGAAGGTGGTTGTTAAAGAGAGGCTGAATTAAATTCTTGTTTCTGTCCTTTACCCTTTACAAGGGTACTATGTTCCACTTAGAGCCTCACTTTTGTATATTAGTTTGTAGAATTGGAGAACTTAGGGGGAAGTAGACTTGCTTCCTTTTTTCAGCTCCATAACAGATGAACATAGAGGAAGTAAAGTTCTTTCAGTTCCAACTGTACAGTGTTTATATTCCCATTTTGAACAACTGTGTTCACTTTTGAAGAACGTAAATCAAAAGAAAGAGTGAAGTGATTGGCATCTCTAAAATGTGAATAGTAAAGCTTGCTCTTATTGCTTTACAAGTGATCTTGCAGGTGTAAAGTCTACCTCCTCCATTCACTCCCACCCTCTGAAACCTTTAATTACAGTTGCCCTAAAGAAGCACTCCATTCTTAATCTCATTATCACAGTGGGGCTGGGATTGATGATCGGTTTATACAAAATAGTGAGGTCTAATATGAGCCTTGGAGTCAAGAAATCCTTTCAGTTCTCTGATATGGTTTTATTAGGCAGATTTGGGGGAATTTTTGAAAAGATATGAAATTTCAGGGAAACCAAGCATCTAGAACAAAGTATTTGCATGCAAAAAAAGTATAGTGTAAAACAAAAGAAAATTTAAAATGGTGTAGAAATGAAGATCTTCCAAGTTCAGTTAAGCTGTTTGAACCTCCTCTACTGACACCCACACAGATCCTTGACTCTTGAGTGTATCCATCCATGTCCCAGCCTGGACACATGGAAATATGTTTGTAAATTCTTGCCAAGCAAAAGCAGGAGAAAGGAGCCATCTGGTGTGGGAGGTGCGTACCGGTTAAGTGTATCAGGAAGCAGGTGGCTGAGCTGCAGGAGGTTTCCAGGCTGAGAACTAAAAAAACTGCAGACTTCATTGGTGTGATGGACACTGAGGCATCAAAACAAGAGAAAGAAGCTTACTGAACCGGGAGAAAGAATTTAAGAAGGAGAAACGGCTCCTTTTGCTTTGTTTTCACTTTGGCTAGCATTCAGTTCCATTCTGCAAGCATTTATTGAGTGCCTACCGCATATAAGCCACTGTGTCTTTTGGGAAATAAATAAGAAGAAATGTCATGGAAGAGAAGGAAGAGTAATTCTTTAGGGAAGAAACAATTCTAATGGGCATGGTACCTCATAACTCCCTAAATACCTGTGAGACCACGGCAGGCACTGTGCAAAGTCATTTTGAAACTGTTTTTCTTCTCTTCCAGGAGGTAACAACGTAAATACAAGACTCAAACTACATTGCAGGATTGTTTTAGAAAGATGGATATTCACTGTATTTTCAACACATGTGTATTCTCTCAGGCATGAACTCTCTAACTCCCTATCTCTCTCTCTCTCTCTCTCTCACATCCCTCCTTCTCAAATATAATTTATTTTAACCTTTTAAAATTTTGTTGCTGAAGGTCTGTGAAAGGTAAGGTTACAACAACAGCACAGGATAAATATAGAAAATTTGTAAATTTATATTTTTCTATAACTAGAGAAAAAATTAATTGGAATGGGAAATCCCTTTATTTAATGAATGAAGAAATCAAAGTTCAGAGAAATTAAATGACTTCCCCAAGGTCATACAACTCAGTAGAGGTAAAATTGGGGAAAATTATTTCACATGCTCTTTAATCTAGAGGTTATAAAATGACAATATATTGCCTCTTGAATATGAGAAAACAAAATACATTTTATTGGAACATTTGGGTGAGCTCCATCTCACTAAGGCTCGACCTATTCCATTCTTGCCAGCATTGTTGCCCTTCTGCTATACATACGCTTTTCATAAATTAATCATTATTTTTGAAAATATGTGTGACTTTTATTCAACAGTTATTCAGTGAAGCTTTAGCTTGTTTTTTGTTTGTTGTTTCACATTCTGCTATTAGATTACTTTTTTGATTATTTTCTAAATTAGCTATTTATTTACAGCTAAGCTTTCTTAAAGTACATTTTGGCTGAGCCTGTAACATTAGGATTATTACAGGTTAGTGTGAAAATACCTTGTGATAGATTATCTTTGCACAATATTCTCCCAAAATATAGCATCATGCCTTAGCTCCAAATCGCTTAATTCCTAGGCTATCTCACACAATGAGTTATCCTCAGCTCTTGGGAAGTGCTACTTTAAAGGAAATCAGAAAGAAACAGTATTCTTGACTATGTTTCTCAGGAAAGAATCTCCTCTATTCAAATCTATTTTTTTTAGTATAGAAGCTTCAAATTTTTTTAAATGATTTATGTATGGTGAGCTGGGGGGAGATACTAGAGGACATATGTTTTTATGTGATGGAGAAAATGTTTATACTTGGTTTTGAAGATGATTGTAAAATATGTTTTTTCTTCTTACAATAGTAGAGTTTTATTAGCAAAATGTGACAGAAACCCTAAGGAGATGTAATCAATGTTTCAAGAAATATTTAATTAATTATAACTTAGAAAAGATCTGCTCTTGCTTTGTATTTTATTTATAACTTGTTCTTACAAAGACACATTAGAAGAAACACTCTTTTCTGGCAAAACACTGGGTAACTATAATAATATGAAGACACTGTCTTCCTGATATGATATATTAATAAAGGGCATGTAGTGCCCCGGTGAAAATAATGAAGTTTGTTTCGGTTGCCTAACCCTTCCTGTTCTTTTGCTCTGTTCATTACAACTTTGCTTTGGGTCTACCAACCAAAGGCTAGAATTCTTTATACATAGGTACTTTTATACTAGAGTTAAGGTTTTACAAACAATTCTGTGAAATATTCTCTCTGCTCCTCTAATGGCTAACATTCATTGAATGCTTGTTATAGTCAAGGCACTGTGCTAAGTGCCTTATAGCATAATATCATTTATAATCCTCCCAACCACCTAGAAGACACTACTTTTATTATCTCCATTTTACAGATGAGAAACCTGACGCCCAGAGAGATGAAGTTAATTGCCAAGGTTACCCAACCAGTAAGTGGGAAAATTGAAAGTTGAGTCCAGATCCATCATACTCAGAGGTTATGTTCTCTGTCCCTGTGCTCTGGTGCTGCAGCAGAGATTCAGACTCTTTATGTTAGCTCCCTGACTAGTAAATTGGGAACCAGCAATGCTCTTCATGATTGGTCTCCGTTGTCAATGGGGCACATAAAAATGGATGTTAAGTAGCAGAAGGAAGATAAAATTTCACACAAGCACGGAAGAGACATTTAGCTCATCAAGTGGCTTGACTAAAGGTTGTAAGCAGACCAGCAACGTTAGCATCCCCTGGGGGCTTGTTAGAAATGCAGGCTCTTTGCCCAATCCCTGGGTTCATCAATCAGAATCTAGCTTGATAGTTTACACATACATGAACCAAAGAGCCATAGATGTCTCAACCAGTGTCTTTTAGGACTGTGGAGAGCCTGAAATGTTCAATGAGAGAAGTTCAGGTTTGATGTTTTTTTCTTTCATTGTGAGCTTTCGCTAAATCTAAGACTCCAATAGTTCATTTGATATATAAATTTTGCTGCTTAAAAAAAGCTGAAAACCATGGACCTATATCTGATCATGAAGTTTATCCATGAGGAAGGTGAAGTTCAATGAATGATTTGCCCAAAGCATATTCTTGACATATCTAAAACTAGAACCTAGACCTCAGCTTTCTTGCTTTTTGATTAAAAACATTTGAGCACCATGTTATATAACAATGGGGAAATGAGTTTAGAATCAGGAGACCAAAGTTCTAATCCTGGATCTGTTTAGAATCAGCTGGGTCACCCAAAATAAACAATTTAATTTCTCTGTGATTAAGTTTCTGTGGGTATAGAAATTAGAGTGGTGGTATGTATAATCTTTGTTTTTTTTTTTTTTTTTCTAACTTTTATATTTGGCGATGTATATGTTGTTACCCAATTCTTATTTTATTTTATTTTATTTTATTTTTGAGACAGGGTCTTGCTTTGTCACTTGCACTGGTGTACAGTGGCACAATCCTGGCTCACTGCAGCCTTGAACTTCTGGGCTCCAGTGATCCTCCCACCTCAGCCTCCCATGTAACAGGGACTACAGGTGTGTGCCACCATGCTCAGTTAATTAAAAAAAAAAATGTGTAGAGATGAGGTCTCACTACGTTGCCCAGCCCTAAAATATCTTATTTTTAAAATAAGATTAAAACTAATATAAAAATAATGACATGGTAACAATAAGCTATTTATAGCAGAAGGGTCTAATGAAAAATTAAAAATCTCCTCTTTCCTGTTTCTACCACTGGCCTGTGCCACATAAGCAAGCATTAATGGTTTCTGATTTTCACTTCTCGTGATTACCATTCAAATAGTATCTTGTCACTCAGTTTCTAGGTTTACTACTAGATAATATGGATGTCCTTTAAAAAGATGAAAAATTGATTCCATTTATACTACCAGCAAATCCTTCTCATTTTTTAAGTTATGTCTTATTTTTAGCTTTTCCAGTAGTTACCTTTATGACTTTAAGTAACACATTCTCCTTTTTTTTTTTTTTTTTTATTCAGTCACTTTAGAATATATCTTTGGTATTTTCCAACTCTCCTACTATTATCAACTGTGTAATAGTGATAACAGAAGGGGGCATAGAAGTGCTGAGAAGAGAATTCTTGGGCAGGTCCCTGGCTAGGGCTCCACCCCCAGGTTTGTGCTCACGGGCCTGGGTGAGGACATGCACGCCTATTTTCGTGCCCAAATGTTGCATTTCCCAAGACCACCCTAGCCTGTGATGCCCCCATCCTGTGCTTATAAAAACCCTGAAACCCTAGCAGGCAAACACACAAGTGGCTGGATGTTGAGAGAAACACATTGGCGGAGGAACACGCAAGGGGCTGGCTGTCGAGAGGACATCGGGAGCACACCGACAGACGCTGGCACTGGTGGAACGAGGTGGAGTTTGGCCAGGGCAGTTGGAGGAGAGCCGGGGCTACCCAGTGGCCTAACTCCAGGGGAAAACCATCTCCCTTCTGGCACCCCCATCTGCTGAGATCTACTTCCACTCAATAAAACCTGGCACTCATTCTCCAAGCCCACATGTGATCCGATTCTTTTGGTACACCAAGGCAAGAACCCCGGGATACAGGAAGCCCTCCTCCTTGGGATAAGGCAGGGGTCTAATTGAGCTGACTAATACAAGCTGCCTATGGATGGCTAAACTAAAAGAGCATCCTGTAACACACACCCATTGGGGCTTCAGTTGTAAACATTCACCCCTAGGCACTGCCTCACAGTGGTTCAGAGCCCCACAGTCTGCCTGTCCGTATGCTCCCCTAGAGGTAGGAGCAGCAGGGTACTGAAGAAGCGAGCCACACCCCCATTGCATGCCTTGTGAGGGGGACAAGGGAAATTTTCCTGTTTCAATAGCTGTTATTAACTCTGTACATTGTAGGTTTATTCTAAAAATTGAAAAGCTAAAAATAGCATTTATAGTCATATGATGGTATAAATATTGTTCATATATGAGACAGACACTAGGGTGGCCCCCATGTTTATGCTGTCTCCTTGAGTATGAGTGGGACCTTCGATTTCCTTATAAGGAATAGAATATGGCAAAGGTGATGGGATGTTACTCCCATGATAACATTATAGGGGTGTGTATGTGTGTGAGCATGCACACACATGTGTGTGCATGCATACATGTGTGTGTGCACGCATGCTGTGTGGGCCCTGTCTGACAGCCATCAAGAAAATAGAAACCTCAGTCTTACATCCACAAGAAGATGAATTCTAACAACAAACTGAATGAGCTTGGAAAGTGATTCTTCCCCAGTCCAGCCTCTAGATGAGAATGTGGCTTAGCTAACACCTGGATTGCAGCCTTGTAAGACTCTAAGCAGAGGACCAAGCTAAGCTGTGACCAAACTCCTGGTCCACAAAACCTGAAATAATAAATGCATGTGGTTTTAAGATGTCATGACTTGCTATATAGTAATATAAAACTAATACAATATAGATCTAAATAAAATTGTTTTATCCATAGAGGAGAAAATATAATTTTATGTCACTAAATTTGTGTCAACAGAGAAGGAACTTTCAAACATTAAGGTGTTTCCTTCTTAATTAATTACTTTATTTACTTTTAGTAGGACCTCAGATGCAGTGGGTTGAGTTAATCAAACAGCTCAGTTTTTGACAGATTATTGTTCTTAGTCTGTACATAATCTTCCTCTTATTTATTTATTGCTTTCTTCTTCTCTTTTCACTCCCAGTCTCTCCCTACATTGGGTAACCATTGCAATGTGTTCAATGTGCAGCCATTTGTTTACATGTGTTCAATATACATTCACCCAAAGCTTATGTTTTCTCCCATTCTGTGGGCTGTCTCTACACTTTGTTAATTGTATCTTTTGCTGTGCAGAAGCCTTTTTAACACATAGAGAGTAGAAGAATGGTTTTCAGAGGCTGAGAAGGGTAGTGGGGGACTGGGAGGAAGGTGGGGATGGTTAATAGGTACAAATAACTAGAAAAAATGATGACCTACTATGTGATAGCAAAATAGGGTGACTATAAGACTTGTACATTTTAAAATAAAGAGTGTATTTGGATTGTTGCAACTCAATAGATAAATGCTTGAGGGGATGGGTACCCCATTCTTCATAATGTGCCTATTTCACATTGCATGCCTGTATCAAAACATCTCATGTACCCCAAAACATATACACCTACTATGTACTCACAAAATTAAAAGAATATACATTCACCCCAAACAACTTTTTTATATTTTATAGCTTCATAATGCATTGAGTTATATATCTCATTTTCTCTTACTTTTTTTCTTGTAGCACTGTGTATTTAAGTTCCACCATATTGTTATGTGTGCATCAAGTCACAGGTTTCAAAAATCCATACAGTAATACTCCATGATAAGCATTTAATTTACTGTCTTACAAAGGGACATCCAGAGCTTCTTCAAATTCCTAACCTTATAAAAATGGTATTTATTAGATTTTATTCTTCCACAAAAATAATTATTGATTGAATATTGAACTGGAATTTTGATTTAAATTATGGTGAATTTAGAGATTAATATGGGAAAACCAGTATTTTTATACTATTAGGATGTGCCTTCTAAAGCATGGAAATACTCTTCATTTATTTATATAATCTTTTATTTTATTTATCAGAATTTTCAAGTGTTCCTCATGCAAGGCTTATATATTTTGTGTGTGAGAATACCCAGATTATCTTCCCTCCTTTTGTCCCTCCCTCCCTTCCTTCCTCTATCCTTCATTTTTTCCCTTCTTTCATGTAGTCTCTCAGTTTTTGTTTGTCTGGGAAAAGCTTTCTCTCTCCTTCATATTTGAACAGATCAGTATCTTTTCAAATTATTATTATTGAACCTACTATTGTTGTTGTGCAGTCTATGACTTCCTTTAGCTTTATTAATGTTTGCCTTATATACTTGGGAGCTGCAGTGTTGGGTGCATAGATATCCTAAAATTTTCATAACTTCTGCTGTATTGATCCGTTTATTATTATAGAGTGACCTTCTTTGTCTCTTTTACAACCATAGATTTGTAGTCTATTTAATCTTATATAAATATTGTTCTTCCTGCTCCTTTTTGGTTTCCAATTGAATAAATTATCTTTTTTCAACTCTTGCCTTTCAGTTTATGTGTATGTTTATAGGAGAAGTGGTTTTCTTGAAAGCAGCATATAGTTGGGTCTTGTTTTTTATCCATTCTATCGGGGGAATCCGCCCCCGATATTTCAATGTAGGTTCTTTCTGTTTTCCATAAGTGTCGGCCAGTTGAGAAATAAAGAGAAAGAGTACAAAGAGAGGAATCTTACAGCTGGGCTGCTGGGGGTGACATCACATATTGGTAGGACCATGATGCCCACCTGAGCCTCAAAACCAGCAAGTTTTTATTAAGGATTTCAAAAGGAGAGGGGGTGTATGCACAGGGAGTAGGTACAAAGATCACATGCTTCAAAGGGCAAAAAGCAGAACTATTAATAAGGGTCTAACAAAGATCACAAGGCAAAGGGCAAAAGCAGAACTACTGGTAAGGGTCCAACAAAGATCACAAGGCAAAGGGCAAAAGCAGAACTACTAATAAGGGTCTAACAAAGATCACAAGGCAAAGGGCAAAAGCAGAACTACTAATAGGGGTCTATGTTCAGCAGTGCACGTATTGTCTTGATAAACATCTTAAACAACAGAAAACAGGGTTTGAGAGCAGAGAACTGGTCTGACCACTAATTTACCAGGGCAGGGTTTTTCCCCACCCTAGTAAGCCCAAGGGTACTGCAGGAGACCAAGGCATATCTCAGTCCTTATCTCAGCTGCATAAGACAGACATTCCCAGAGCGGCCATTTATAGACCTCCCCCCAGGAATGCATTCCTTTCCCAGAGTATTAATATTAATATTCCTTGCTAGGAAAAGAATTTAGCGATATCTTCCCTACTTGCATGTCCATTTATAGGCTCTCTGCAAGAAGAAAAATATGGCTCTTTTTGCCCTACCCCGCAGGCAGTCAGACCTCATGGTTGTCTTCCCTTATTCCCCAAAAATCTCTGTTATTCTGTTCTTTTTCAAGGTGCACTGATTTCATATTGTTCAAACACACATGTTTTACAATCAATTTTTACAGTTAACACAATTATCACAGTGGTCCTGAGGTGACGTACATCCTCAGCTTATGAAGATAATAGGATTAAGAGATTAAAGTAAGACAGGCATAAGAAATTATAAAAGTATTATTTGGGAACTGATAAATGACCATATTCAAATGAAATCTTCACAATTTATGTTCCTCTGCCGTGGCTCCAGCTGGTCCTCCCATTCAGGGTCCCTGACTTCCTGCAATGCCGTTCAGCTACTTTCAGCCTTTTAATTGAAAAAAATGAGACCATTTACATTCAATGTAATTGTTTTGTAAGGACTCACTACTGCCATTTCATTGCCTGTTTTCTAGTTGTTTTGAGAATCCTCTCTATCTTCTTACTGTCTTCCTTTGTGGTTAGTGATTTTCTCTGGTAGTGTGTTTTAATTTGTTGCTATTTATTTTTAATGAACGTATTAAAGGTTTTTGTGTTGTGGTTACCCATGAGGCTTATAAAAATATCTTATAGGGATAAAACATTATTTTAAAGAGATGACAACTTATCTTAGAACCCAAACAAAGGAAAAGAAACAAAGACCAAAAACACACAAAAATTCTATACTTTAACTTCACTCCCCCCGTTTTGACTTAGTTGTGTCAATGTACATATTTTTACATTACCTATGTCTTAACTGGTTGCTGTAGTTATTGTTCTTGACAGGTTTGTCTTTTGAATTTCATACTAGGGTTATGAATGAATTGTACTCCATGATTGCAGTAATAGAGTATTCTGGGTTTGTCCATGTACTTAATTTTACCAGTGGGTTTTATACATTGAAAAGTTTTCTTTTTGCATGTTAGTGTTTTCTTCTTTCAGATGGAAGAATTCCATTTGGCATTTCTTGTAAGATGGGTCTGGTGGTGGTGAATTATCTCAGCTTTTGCTTGGGAAAATCATTATCTTTTCTTCATATTTAAAGAATTTTTTTCTGTATACAATATTCTTGGGTGAAAGTCCAATACTCTCACCATCTGCTCTGAGTATTTTACTACTCTGTGGCCCCAGGATCTGTCTCACCCTCATATTTGAGTTCTGGATTGTTGCTGCTGAAAACCCTAGTGCTGTGAATTCATTTTAGGTTTTCAGCTGGAGAGAGTAGAGCCACCTTGCTTCCATACTGTCATTTAAAAATAGAAACTATCATTATAGTTTTAATTTGCATTTCCCTAATTACTTAATTATATTATCTTTTTATATACAAATGGATCATTTATCATTCATATATATTATTTGGGTAAATGTTTGCTTAAATATCTTGCACGTTTGAGTTTTGTTTGTTGTCTTATTGAGTAGCTTTGTGAGTTTTAAATAACATGCTGATGTAGGTATTTCTTCAGATATTTTATTTTAAGATATTTTCTCTCAGTCTATAAGTTTAATTCTCTTCCAAGAGTTGTTCAAAGAGCAGAGGGTTTTAATTTTAACAAAATCCAGTTTATTCATCTGTTCTTTTATACATCATGCTTTTGGTGTATCTAAGAAATCATTACCTAATTCAGCATCATGAACATTTTCTCTTTTACTTTCTTCTAGAAGTTTTATAGTTTTGGACTTTGCATTTAGGCCTATGATTTATTTGGAATTAATTTTTATTTACATTGGTAGGTGTAGATGGAAGTTTATCATTTTGTATATGGATTCTGAATAGTTCCAGTACCATTTGTTGAAAGACTATCCTCTTTTTTTACTGTAATGGTTTGCATTTTTTTTTTTTGAAAATCAACTGATCATATATACATGGGCCCATTTTTGGACCCTTTATTCAGTCTGATTTATCTATTTCTCTGTTTTTATGTCAATACCACATTTTGGATTAATGTAGCTTTAATGTTAAGTCTGGAACTTAGGTAATATAAATCTTCCAACTTTGTGCTTTTTCAAAGTTACTCTGGCTATTCTATGTCCTCCGCATTTTGCATGAATTTTAGAATCAGTATGCCAAATTCTAAAAGAAAGACTTCCAGAATTTTAATGGAATGGAATTTAATATATAGGTCAATTTATAATAAGTGACGTTGTAACAAGATTGAGAGTTTCAATCCATGAACACAGTATAGCTTTCATTTTTGTAGGTCTTTATTTCTTTCAATAGTGTTTTATAATTTTTATTGTATAGCCCTTATATACCTTTTGTCCAGTCTTTCTCTAAGTATTTTATTTTTTCTGATGCTATTTCAAAATATTCAGTTTCTAATTGTTAATTACTAATGCACAAGAAATATTGTTTGACTTATATGTACTGACATTGAATCCCATACATTGCTAAACTCACGCCTTAGTTCTAGGCATTTTCTTGTAGACTCTGTAAGATTTTCTTCATACACTGTCATGTTGTATGTAAATAAAGACAGTTTAACTTCTTGTTTTCCAATCTAGCTACCATTTTTTTTTCTGTTTCTTGCCTAATTTCACTCTCTAGAACCTCCAGTACAATGTTGAATAAAAGTGGTAAGAGAATGGATGTCCTTGCCTTGTTTCTAATCTCAGGTTGCATGTAGGGGGAGTGCTTGCTGCCACAGTCATGTCTTTCCCAATTTCTCCTATCCATGGCCAATGATCAGGCCTGAACACAATGAAGTATTTATAAATAAAATTCCCCCTTTTTTCCCCAGCAGTATTAATAAAGTTTTAGGTTTAGCTCAAGTAAAATTACTACATGCACTGTATTGCTAGATATAATTATATATAAATATATATAATACACACATTTTAATTGGGAATTGGAACTTTTTTTTCCATGAGGTATAGCAAACCTTTAAGTTCAAATCTTTACTATGTACATATAATCTATATATATGATGTATAAAAAGATTAAAATTTAAACAACATATATATATATATATATACTTTTTTTTTTTTGAAACAGAGTTTTGCTCTTGTTGCCCAGGCTGGAGTGCAATGGTGTGATCTCTGCTCACTGCAACCTTCGCCTCCCGGATTCAAGCGATTCTGGTGCCTCAGCCTCCCGAATAGTGGAATTTTTTATTTTTATTTTTTGGTAGAGACAGGGTTTCACCATGTTGGCCCGGCTGGTCTCGAACTCCTAACCTCAGGTGATCCACCTGCCTTGGCCTTCCATAGTGCTGGGATTACAGTCATGAGCCACTGTACCTAGCTAAAAACATCTTAACTGGTTACCACAATCTCAGCACTGGATGGATCCTTTGGTTATCATGCTAGGTAAAGCAGAGATTCTGTAAGGTGCAGAACCCCCTAGGCACACTAGAAAGATAGATGATACTTTGTTGTCTTGGAGGAGTTTTGGCTTCATTTTACTCTAATCTAGGTTTCTCTACTTCAAATAATAAGTTTTCCAAGTGACAGGAAAGGAACCCTCACCCCAGTCTGCGGTGAAGATGAGTAAGGGAATGTAATCAATAAAGTCATTAAGTAGAGGTTTCAGGGGCCAGATCAGGTCCTTTTGTCCATCTGAGTCCTGGAATCTGGCCTGACATTGTGGCTTTAGTGTAGGGTCAGACAGAAGGCTTAATAAATGTCCTTGCCTTTAGTAAACTTTTATTTTTAAAACATTGCTTTAATAATATATCTGGGTAATGATTACCAATGGATACCAAAACAATTAGGTGAAAGGTTGAAGGGGGAGCTTTTTTATGGTAGGATCAGCCAGTATCTCCATGCACCCACAGTTAAATGAATTCTGGGAACAGAGACCTGGACCAAATCATGTCTTTGCCATTAAGAACTTTATGAACTTGGGAGGAGGTGGAGGTGGATGTAGTTTGGGAAGACATGTAATTAGATATGTGCAGTAAATTATAATTGGCATTATGAATAAAACTGTATGTGGTATATAAGAGTAAAGGGAAAAGGAGAGGATAACCAGATATCCTAGTGAGGACAAGATAACTCAGAGAGCTGGTGGGATGTCTGGGTTGAATATTGAGAAGCATGCAGAGCCCCGCAGGCAGCCAGGCATAATCTTGATTGCACACTCTCATGACACACTGTATTTTTCTTCTGTAGCACTAACAGATTGTAATATTTTATATTTGTAAAAAAATTTTGCTTATTTTTGTTTTTCCTACTTGAGAATATAAACACTTGTGGGGCTCTTGTTCGCCATTGTATAAAAAGAGTCCTGCGGCTTTTCCCCCACTATAGCCTTTCAGCTTTTAAACCATTTTATTATGTAAAATTTCAAAGATACACAAAAGTAGAGAATGTTGTTTAATAAACCTTCATATACCTCTCAGCAACCTCAATAATTACCATTGTTTTCTCAATCTTATTTCAACTATCATCTAATCCCTTATTTATTTTTTTTTTTTTTGCTTAAGTATTTTAAAACAAATTCCATGTCATTTCACTTAATAGGAATCTCTAATTGAAAAGTATGTTTTTTATGTAAATGCCATCTTCCAGTCCACATTCAAATTTCTCAAATTGTCTCAAATATGTCTTTTTATAGTGTTTTGTTGGAATCAGGACCAAAACAAGGTCCACCAGTTATGCTTTGTTATGTCTCTTCAGTATATTTTATTCTATAATTATCTACCTAACCTTATGTTTTTTTAAAAAAATTCCACTAATATATCCTGGAGAATGCCCTGCATTCTGGATTTGGCTAAGTGCTTCTTTGGGGTGTCATTTAACTGTTTCTTCTATTCTATATGCCTCTTATAAACTACTTGTTATATTGAGGAGTTCGAGTAGATGAAGGTTCTACTCTTTTCCTAATACTATTTTGTAAATGAGGTAGGTATTTCCTACTGTATCACATGCGCATCATGAAGCACATAATTATCCCTATTATCGCATCTTTAATGTCCCACCATAGTTAGGAAAAACTTCATTGAAGAAGTAGTATTTGAACAGGGTCTTGAAGAACCCTTGCCAGTTGGTCAATGACAGTGGTGCAGAGGGAAGAGCAGGCACAGAGGCAAATAATCATACATACCAGGGGATGATGTGAAAACTAGCAAGTTTAGTTTTTCTTTTTATCAAATTTAGAATAGATAATGCACTTTGAAAATTGCATTTAAACCCAATTTTATTCACCATTACTTTTAGGATAATTACTTTTGAGACTGGAACATTTTATACTCTGGCTAAAGATAGGTTTTGCTATTTAAGTCACTCTTACTAATCAAGTTTTTTTTTCTTTTTTCTGCCCTACTGAAGAAAGTTTACTGTTTTTATCTTGAGATATACTGTGGCCTGCAGTAAGAATGTCAAATCTGGAAAGAGTCCTTTTAGTTTAATAACATTGCTTGATCCCATTGTGGCATAAAAATAAATACATGGAATTTGCTAAAATTTTATTCAATTAAATCACAGGCTTTGTTTCATGAAATACTTGACTCTGTGGGTCAAGAGCTATTTTATTGAATGCAGAACACTGTAGAATTCATCAGGTACATCCTAGAATAATGTTATATCTATTTTATTGAATGATTTAAATTGACATTTGGTTAATACGAAACAATAAGACCTGATTTAAAAAAATGTAATGATGGCAGGAATAGGAAAGACTATCACTCAATTAGTGTTTTCCAGGGATGCATAGAGTTTAGTTATATAGATAAAGTATACCTTGGAAAGCTGGGGACTGATTATAGGAAGTAGGATCATTTTATATAGAGGATGTAGGTAGAGCCCCATGAGAAGGGTCTTCTTTCTGGGATATCTCCTCATAATCTTTTTTGCTAATGACTGAGATTTTACCATTAATAAATAATTGTTCATTACTAGAATGGAGCAACTTTAGGTCTGGTTTTATCATAAACTTTACTAGCTTTAGCACCTTGATGTGTATTAGGTCTGATAGGGTAGTCTGTCCTTGAGAGAATAAGTAGGTGTCAGTAAAGCAATGACATTGAGCAGGTCAAGATGAAGTAAAAGGGAACTTCCAAGGGAGATTAGGCTCATGAGTGGACATACAACTGGAGGAGTTGTGCTGTGAAGTCACTGGCTTGGGTTAGGGTCTGCTAATCTTATAACAACAGCAAGGTCACAGCTGGGGGTGTGTGTGTGTGTGTGTGTGTGTGTGTGTGTGTGTATGTGTGTGTATATATGTTTGTGTAGATATATATACACATACATACAGTTTTATGGTTATGATACTTAGTTAATGAAATTGGCTAAAGGTGAGTGTTGACAGGATGCATCTGATATAACTATTTGGTTGATAATTTGTCATATAGAGGAAGTCTGTGGTTAACATAATCTATTAATGCATTAATACATGCATGATTTGTATGGAGTATTTCCTTGTAAGTCAAAATATCATATGAATTATTTCTGCAAGGTGGTGAAACTTCCCCCCGCCCCCAGGGTGGTATATGAGCCCAAAGGTTCTGTTGGTGGGTAGAAATAAAAGGGCTTTGTTTATAGCAGTATTTTGTCAAAATGGAGAGATGGAGCCATAAACAGGGGAATAGCCAAGTCAGAAATAGGATTTACAGGATTGTGTGTCAAACCAAGGTGTCAGCCAGTTCAGGAGTCAGCTGAAAAAGACTTGCATTTGTATGCCCTTGCGTGTGCTAACTGGCATGTGCTCTTGCAGTGGGCACACTTGTGCTAAGGGGTCATCATGGGGCGTGTCCAGTAATGTGAGCAGTGCTTTTTCATGCTTGCATCCAGGAGATTCCCATGCTGGTGTGTTAAATAGTAAACTTCATGTGAATGTCACCTGAAGAAAACAGAAATTCACAAGGTCACGTAAATGCTCAATTTAAAGTGTAACTGTGTTTTAAGTAATGACTTAGTCTGTGTTCTCTTCTGAATTGGTGTTTGGGGACATGAAAACATCCCAAACAAATAGCCACTGAATACATTTTGTGGTAGATGAGGAAGATTTATCTCTACATATTGGGATTTGAGCCAGTATTTTTTTTTATTATAAACATAAAATGTGACTAGAATACATTCCCGAGCTATTCCACAATCAAATGGGTGCAATGAGTTTGTGAGCTGTGCAAGTAAATAAAGTAAATGTGATTCTGAATGTACATATCTCTGATATAGGGGTCAAACTGAGCTGCTCATAAAGCAAACAGGGAAAGAAGAGTGAGGCATGAATGTACTAGTGGGGCATGAATGTCCTAGCCTCTAATGGTATCATTTCAGAAGCTAATATAATATTTCAAGAAAGAGTTTTAGGTTTCAGCAGTGACTAAAATATAAAGTTTACAAAGAAACCTTTCACTTAGCACAAGGAAGTGCTATGAGATTCCTTTCGTTAGGAGTCTCATAAAAGTCAAAAGGCAAAGACAGTAGATAAAAGACAAGGGACCTCTCAAACCATGCTGCTTCTCTGCTGTTCCATATGTGGCAATCACTGACACATAACTTCCTCTGTGTGATAACTTCCTGACATTTCTATATCATGCTTAGTTGTGCTTCCCTCTCACTAAATAGCTGCACAGTCATTTATTCATTCAGTAAACATCTATCATCAGCGTTCTATATGCCACATACTGTGCAATGGGCTGAGGATAAAGATATAAAGAAGACACAGGCTTTGTTCTCCAGGAGTTCACAGCTTAGGAAGCTGGTTTATAGCAGTCTTTAGAAGGGCTACTGCTTGATGTTGCCTATTTCAGATAAAAATAGAAAATATGCTATTCCTTCCTCTCTTTTTCTCTCCTGTCTCCCTATGATGCCAAACTTCCAATCAGCAACAGTTACATTTCTAAGCTTCTATCACAGACTATTTCTATTTTTATTCTGGCCAAGGCAACCACCCTACTCAGTTCCTCTCTTCTTTCTTCCTTTGCCCTCCTAATCATTATCTCCTAAAGATAAAATTGTTTTCTTTACTGAAGCAAGTAGACCACTGATTTCAAAGTTACTTTTTTCTTCCTACCCTTCAAACACATTTTAAATATAAAAACTACATTTTATAAAAAAGCATGATTTTCTAAATACTTTATAAACCATATTCGCCAATTATATAGATCAGAGGGATCTGATTTTCTGAAAAAGATGTGTGGGCTTGCGTACTTTTACTTGATTAAAGCTAAGGAGTCACCTTTTCGTAAAACTGATCACATTTAGAACAGTTTTGAAAGTTTTTACTATGGCTGCCTCATACAAATGAAATGAATCCACAAAAAAGTAATTCACATTCTTAGAGATTTGGTGACTTTCTGAAAGGCCATTGGGTCAAACCTGAAAAGGAGAGCACATACCATAGTCCACCCAACTTTCCCCAGAAGAAAACAAGGTGGATGAGCTACTTCCCAAAGTGGTAGACGTCTGTTCACTAAGTCTTAAGTCTACAATTTGTAATTGGTAAGAATCACCACCTCTGTGCTGAGATTTCAAGTGATGCTCTCTGAATTGTGTGTTTCCTTTTGTCGTGTTTGACTCTGCTTCATGAAAGCACTTTTTAGCTTTCTGCTACATTTTAGGAAAACAACTTTTAAAAATCCAGCAGAAAACGTATTTTAAAAAGCAGGAGAGCCTACTATTTTCCTTCTTTTGAGAGCCTACATTCTGGTGAATTCTTCATTTACTCTGCTTGGTTGTAATGACTTATGACAAGATCCTGTTGTTTGAACACCCGGTCCTCAAGTGCAGACTGAATATCTACAATGACCCCCTTTAGGGTCTAGCAAGTCTCCCTGGACCCTTTCAACATTCTATTAATGAAGATATAATTCATTTTCACTATATCACTACCATTGTGTTTAATTAGTAAATACATCTGAAAGCTTCCATTTAACAAATTGAAACAAAACCTCCTAGATTTTTCTTGTAAATTAGTTATTTATAATTTGATAGTCTTTCAGTCTTTTCTGCTAATGGATCAATTTTCTTCTTTTGATGGTGTAACTTTTTCTCTACTCAGTCATCTAGAGGTCGTGGATCAGTATTTCAACAACTATCACTGCTTTTTATATTTTATCCTCCAAAAAGATGTCTCACGTGCTCATTTTCAACAGAGGAGGAATTTAAAAAAATTCAGTATTCTATTCTTACGTGTACTCATACTCTGCAATTTTAAGAACACATTTCTCTTTTAAAACTTGGAATTATAGATAGATATTTAAAAATATATTTATCATAACAATGTGCTATCAAACCTTTTTTAAAGTGCACAAATATTTCAAGCTTAAACAATGTGTTGCCAAATTAAAAGTTATAAAAAGATGCTTGGTAAAGTAAGCTAGAAGAAAAACACTTTCAAGTACACTTAGACAAAAATTTTAATAGAATACATATCAGAGAATTATGAAGAACAAATAACATTTGAGACACACTAACTTTTTATTTTATTGAAAGTATAAATTGAGGCTATTTATCAATTGAAATAGAATCCTTAGATAATGCTATACCCCTTTTTGTGGTAAACTCAGGGAAAGGAGCACATAGAATGTACTCTTGAATTTTGGAGTACTTTTGGAGGAGTGACTCAAAATATTTATGTCTTAGCCAGGGCTCTCCAGAAAACATAGCCCGAGGCAGAACTTTCCATGATAATACTTTACTGGGAAGCATAATCCCAGGATGGCAATAGCGAGGGAAAAAGGATGGGGAGGCAGAGAAGGAGGGACAGCAAATACGAAGTGGCTCATTACCAAACTGGCATGACTTAATGAAAAAACACAGCCAGCTTGATCATGTGGATGAGAAAAGCCATACAAAATCACGGCACTTTGGCACAATCTAGCAGAGGCAGGAGAAGAGGGGAATCTGTTAGCTTCTCACTGTCCTCTCCGACACTTCTGGATTTTGTCACCTGACCCCTTTGGACAGTCCGTGGAGAAGCCAGATCCTACATCCCTTGGTATGGCACTTCATCTGAGTATGGAAGAGTGGGAGAAGCCAGAATCCTGAGTTGGGCTTGGAGTCTGAAACTGTGGCAGCTCCTTCCTCAGTGGGTATAATAGCGGCTGGCACAGCCTACCCAAATGCTGAGAGGTGGCAGAGACAGCTGGTAGTGTTAGAAGGTAAGGCAACAAGTTTCCCCTAACAGCCAAGGGATCAGAAGGCAGGTGAGTCTGTGCAAATCTGGGAAACGCATAAATTGCGTCTTGTATAATCCTCTCCTTGCAGCATTCAGATTAGCTCATACCCTCTTGTGATAGTTTAGAGTGGGGCCTCCATCTTTGTAAGAATGAGGTATTCTCATTTCACCCTCAAAAGGGAGGTATAAATCCAGCCAATCATAAATCATCTTTTAAGATGGTGGCCTATTGCAATCTTTGAAAAACAATAATCTCTAAGTCAGACTACAGTGCCCTCTGTTGTCGCTTATCTTGCTGCTATAATTGATACTCAACATCTTTCTCAAGGGTTTTTTAAAGGTCTGACTTCTTAGTTGCATTTCCTTTGTTAGGATATGTTTACTGCTTGCCCACTGACAATTGTACTGGGCATGAAACTATTAAGAGAACAAAGTGAATTCCCTAGGTTTCAGACACTCTCCTCCTTGCCCCATTGTGTTACAATCCTAGCTTGCTATTGTAATTAGGGTTGATTAGCTCATAAAGTGCTATAACTCTTTTTTTTTCTGCCCTGCTTGTCCACTGACATGAAGAGTTCAGTGTGGTCGGGTGGTTTTCACAGCTTACAAATCAGTGGACACAATATGTCCTCTGGGAGAAGTAGTAACCACCCCATTCGTGGGCCCAGAATTTTTAACCTCCAGATCTTAGTTTTTTAGCATGTGAAAGCATACATTTTTGTAAGTGGGTCACTGGGAATGGTGGTGCAGAGTATCACCTAATTCCCAAGCATTCCAACTATTGAGAAGATAGTACCATGTATTGGTCCTTGTTTAAATGTAGGTACTGCATCCTGAAAGACAGTGCTACAATCCTGAGATGGGTTTGCCCCAAGCTAGGGCTCTAGTTGAGCTTTTAAGAGACTATCTCACTTTTATCAGGCAATACTTCTAGCAATGCTCTCATAGTCATGAACCTATTGTCTTACACACACACACACACACACACACACACACAGACAGACACAAACACACACATATATATTTTAAATCCTGTGGTATGAAGAGATGTTGTGGGGATGCCATGTTGAAGAATCAGGGATTCTGTGAACCAATTGGATGTTAGTGCTGGTGGGGGCTGGATTCCATGTGCCACACAAAGATGTTTCAACTGAGTCCAGAAATGGTTAGAGTAGGACAAGCTTCTTTGGTTCCAACTCGGTAGAGTGTGAGAGTTGGTGATGCTATAGCTCTTGCTGCACTGGGCACGTGGAGGACTAGCCAGAGCCTGCTCCTTTTTTGGGGGAGACTGAAACACTGACAATGCTCAGAAGTTAGGCAATGGTGGTAGGGGTTGAAGCTCTACATTGAGCACACGGCAGAAGATCTAGGAGGACGGTAGAGCCAAGCAAATTTCTGGGGTTGGAGGACACAGAAATTGCATTTGATATACATTCTAAAAACATTTTCACTAATTATAATCCTATATAACTGTGCGAAGTGGGCAAGAGTCAAGTAGATACATGTCTTTGGTTGCAGACTCCTCAGCAGAAGCAGCATGCAATCTAAGTAAGATTGATAGCAGGTTGCAGAGCCAAATTCTTTCACCTCCTCATTCCTATTCCCCGAGAATGGTAGTGTGGTTTGGTGGTACCCTGGGAAGCACATAAGTTTAGGTATTAGGAAATCTGGTTCTAGTCTAAAACCTATCACGAGCTAGCCATGTGACCTTGCATACCTCTCTTCAGCCCTTCTGGCTTTAGAGTCTTGACCTAATATGATGAATAGCTAGGTTATTTCAGTTCCAAATCTTACGAGCTGTCACTAGAATCATATTGTATTGGCAAGAAATGCCCCCTTTAGGCTTATTACTGGCTTCAGGCTGGTTTCTACATATTGAAAGAACTGATGCAAGGTGAAGAAGGCACTTTGTGGTGGAATGTCAATTGAGCCTTACAAGTTGAAAGATGGAAACACATTAAGGGCAGACAGAGGTAAATAAAAAAAATAGATCTTATGGAATGAATACTATTAAGACTCTGCTACATGAAGCTGATAAATAAGAACATATTAAAACAGCAATATTTAAAAGAAACAAAAAGTGAGGCTCAACCTAGTATCTTTTCAATACCACTTATTCTTGCTGTCTTTCAATTAACTGTGATAAAGCAATAATTCTGGAACTTCCTTTCTTATGAGCTGGAATATTCAGGGGTCAGTTGCAGTGGGCACCTCTGCCATTGTTTGGCAGCTGAGTACCTTAGCCTAGAATCCTTGTAGCCTTTCTCCCTCAACTGCTACCTCATTATGAAGGAAGCTGTCACTTCAACCCTCAGGTTCTGTTCTTTGAAACAGCCACTGAGGGGACAGAATAGGTTTAGTTCATTGCTCATTACATATTTATGTTGAGGGGAGTCTTTAAATTATCTTTTAGCTTGTCATTATCATTTAATATTTCCTACTTCCAAGTTAAGTCAGGTTAGAAAGATGGAGAAAAATCATGCAGGGGCTCTCTCGTCTCTTTCTTTTGCTAAAATTCCTTGAGTTCATCTTCCAAGCAGAGAGAGATACAGGAATGATAAAATAACGGCCTAAAGTTGTTACAGTCATTCTCTCCTTGGTTGGTTTTCGCTGTTTAAGCTTCCAGGCTGCCCAGTTTTTAGTGAAAGAGATTCTTTAACATTAAGCCAGATTGTTGCTAAACCATGAAATTTTTTGATTTTTAATAGTTTATACCCATTCTCACAACTCTCAGCAGTTTTGCACCTCTGATCCACTGAATTTTTAACATCTAAGTATGCATATTTTCATGTTCCTTCTCTTTCTCTGATTGTTCCTTTTAAATTGAAACATATTCCTGATTTCTGGGTGTAACTTACTCTAGGAAATATATATGTGTATATATTTATAATATATATGTATAATTGTATGTACATGTGTATAATATAGATGTATAACTATTAGACTATTTACATATATAAATAAGATACATCTCTTATTTAATTGAACTGTCTTTGTATCTAACAGGGTTTTGAGTCTTCATGGTGAACACTGTGGTGTGATACCTAGATCTCTCTCAAGGAAGAGCAAGACATTCTAATTGTGAGAATATTGTTGACATTTAAATTATAGGGATATTATTCTCTAAGATATATTCATGGTAAACATTGTTCCTTAGAGCCCCCTGAATCAGTCTTCCTCTTAGTGATTTTATAATTTTTTAAAAAATTCATTTACAGAATTCTAGTACCTCTATGTCTACTACTACCGGCTAGCATTTATTAAGCACTTATCATGTGCTAGAATCTGTTCGAAGTACTTTATATACATCAACCAATTTAAGATCCACAACCACACTATTGGGTAGGTATCATCAGTATCTCCAGTTTTGTGGATGAGGAAACTAGGGCTTAGCCACATTAGGAAACTTTTCCAAGGTCACAGAGTCAAACATAGTGAGGGCTGGAAATGGATCCTAAAAGATGTGATTCCAAGTACACATTTTTAACCATACCACATTATTCCTCTTAATACTAGGGGATGGAATTATATTCCAAAAAAAGTTTTGTAGGTTTTTTTGGGTGGCAGAGGGATGAGAGTTGTATACTATAGTCATGTATACTATAGTCGTCTACTGCAGTCATGTGGATACATTCTTAGAAATGTGCTGTTAGACAGTTACCTTGTGATGCAAAAATCATGGAGCGTACTTACACAAACCTAGATGGTATCGCCTACTACACCATAAGCTATCTGGTATAGCCTATTGCTCCTTGGCTACAAATCTGTGTAGAATGTTACTGTACTGAATATTGTAGGCGATTATAACACAATGGTAAGTATTTGTGTGTCTAAATATATGAAGATAAAAGATGGAAACTTGGATAGGGCCCTTATGAATGGAGTTTGCAGGAAAACTGTAAGTTGCTATGGGTAAGTCAGTGAGTGAGTAGTAAGTAAATGAGAAGACCTAGGACATTACTATATACTAAGGTAGACTTTTTTGTTTTTTGAGATGGAGTCTCGCTCTGTCGCCCAGGCGGGAGTGCAGTGGCGTGATCTTGACTCACTGAAACCTCCGCCTCCCGGGTTCAAGCAATTCTCCAGCCTCAGCCTCCCAAGTAGCTGGGATTATAGGTGCCTGCCACCACGCCCAGCTAATTTTTGTATTTTTAGTAGACACAGAGTTTCACCATACTGGTCAGACTGGTATCGAACTCCTGATCTCAGGTGATCCACGCACCTTGGCCTCCCAAACTGCTGGGATTACAGGCATGAGCCACCACACCTAGCCACTAATGCAGACTTTATAAACACTGTGTGCTTAGGCTATACTACATTTATATATATTTTTTCTTTTTTCAATAATAAACTTAACTTACTGTAACTTTTCTGCTTTGTGAAATTTTATCTTTTTAACTTTTTGACTCTTGTAATTATACTTAGCTTAAAACATGAACATATTGTAAAGCTTGGACAAAAATATATATATATTTGTTATTATTATTATACTTTAAGTTTTAGGGTACATGTGCACAATGTGCAGGTTTGTTACATATGTATACATGTGCCATGCTGGTGTGCTGCACCAATTAACTTGTCATTTAGCATTAGGTATATCTCCTAATGCTCTCCCTCCCCCCTCCCCCCACCCCACAACAGTCCCCAGAGTGTGATGTTCCCTTCCTGTGTCCATGTGTTCTCATTGTTCAGTTCCCATCTATGAGTGAGAACATGCGGTGTTTGGTTTTTTGTCCTTGCTATAGTTTACTGAGAATGATGATTTCCAATTTCATCCATGTCCCTACAAAGGACATGAACTCATCATTTTTTATGGCTGCATAGTATTCCATGGTGTATATGTGCCACATTTTCTTAATCCAGTCTATCATTGTTGGACATTTGAGTTGGTTCCAAGTCTTTGCTATTGTGAATAGTGCTGCAATAAACATACGTGTGCATGTGTCTTTATAGCAGCATGATTTATAATCCTTTGGGTATATACCCAGTAATGGGATTGCTGGGTCAAATGGTATTTCTAATTCTAGATCCCCGAGGAATCGCCACACTGACTTCCACAATGGTTGAAGTAGTTTACAGTCCCACCAACATGTAAAAGTGTTCCTATTTCTCCACATCCTCTCCAGCACCTGTTGTTTCCTGACTTTTGAATGATTGCCATTCTAACTGGTGTGAGATGGTATCTCATTGTGGTTTTGATTTGCATTTCTCTGATGGCCAGTGATGATGAGCATTTTTTCATGTGTTTTTTGGCTGCATAAATGTCTTCTTTTGAGAAGTGTCTGTTCATATCCTTCGCCCACTTTTTGATGGGGTTGTTTGTTTTTTTCTTGTAAATTTGTTGGAGTTCATTGTAGATTCTGGATATTAGCCCTTTCTCAGATGAGTAGGTTGTGAAAATTTTCTCCCATTTTGTAGGTTGCCTGTTCACTCTGATGGTAGTTTCTTTTGCTGTGCAGAAGCTCTTTAGTTCAATTAGATCCCATTTGTCAATTCTGGCTTTTGTTGCCATTGCTTTTGGTGTTTTAGACATGAAGTCCTTGCCCATGCCTATGTCCTGAATGGTAATGCCTAGGTTTTCTTCTAGGGTTTTTATGGTTTTAGGTCTAACATTTAAGTCTTTAATCCATCTTGGATTAATTTTTGTATAAGGTATAAGGAAGGGATCCAGTTTCAGCCTTCTACATATGGCTATCCAGTTTTCCCAGCACCATTTATTAAATAGGGAATCCTTTCCCCATTGCTTGTTTTTCTCAGGTTTGTCAAAGATCAGATAGTTGTAGATATGTGGCATTATTTCTGTGGGCTCTGTTCTGTTCCATTGATCTATATGTCTGTTTTGGTACCAGTACCATGCTGTTTTGGTTACTGTAGCCTTGTAGTATAGTTTGAAGTCAGGTAGTGTGATGCCTCCAGCTTTGTTCTTTTGGCTTAGGATTTTCTTGGCAATGTGGGCTCTTTTTTGGTTCCATATGAACTTTAAAGTAGTTTTTTCCAATTCTGTGAAGAAAGTCATTGATAGCTTGATGGGGATGGCATTAAATCTATGAATTACCTTGGGCAGTATGGCCATTTTCACAATATTGATTCTTCCTACCCATGAGCATGGAATGTTCTTCCATTTGTTTGTATCCTCTTTTATTTCATTGAGCAGTGGTTTGTAGTTCTCCTTGAAGAGGTCCTTCACGTCCCTTGTAAGTTGGATTCCTAAGTATTTTATTCTCTTGGAAGCAATTGTGAATGGGAGTTCACTCATGATTTGGCTCTCTGTTTGTCTGTTATTGGTGTATAAGAATGCTTGTGATTTTTGTGCATTGATTTTGTATCCTGAGACTTTGCTGAAGTTGCTTATCGGCTGAAGGAGATTTTGGGCTGAGATAATGGGGTTTTCTTTTTCTTTATATTTTTATTATATAAACTTTTTTTCTATTTAAAATTTTCTATTTTATTTATTTATTTATTTTTGACTTGTTAAACTTCTTTTGTCAAAAACTAAGACATGGAAGAACACTCCAGAAGATGGCCAAATAGGAGCAGTTCCAGTCTACAGCTCCCAGCATGAGTGATGATTTCTGCATTTCCAACTGAGATACCAGGTTCATCTCACTGGGGCTTGTCAGACAGTGGGTGCAGGACAGTGGATGCAGCTCACGGACCGTGAGCCAAAGCAGGGCAAGGAATCACCTCACCCAGGAAGTACAAGGGGCCAGGGAATTCCCTTTCCTAGACAAGGGAAGCCGTGACAGATGGCACCTGGAAAATCAGGTCACTGCCACCCTAATACTGCACTTTTCCAATGGTCTTACCAAACAGCACACCAGAAGATTATATTCCACGCCTGGCTAGGAGGGTCCCATGCCCATGGAGCCTGGCTCACTGCTAGCACAGCAGTCTGAGATCGAACTGCAAGGTGGCAGCAAGGCTGGGGGAGGAGCACCTGCCATTGCTGAAACTTGAGTAGGTAAACAAAGCGGCCAGGAAGCTGGAACTGTGTGGATCCCACCGCAGCTCAAGGAGGCCTGCCTGCCTCTGTAGACTTCACCTCTGGGGGCAGGGCATAGCTGAACAAAAGGCAGCAGAAACTTCTGCAGACTTCAACGTCCCTGTCTGACAGCTTTGAAGTGAGTCGTGGTTCTCCCAGCATGGAGTTTGAGATCTGAGAATGGACAGACTGCCTCCTCAAGTGGGTCCCTGACCCCCGAGTAGCATAACTGGGAGGTACGTCTAAGTAGGGGCCATCTGACACCTCATACGGCTGGGTGCCCCTCTGAGATGAAGCTTCCAGAGGAACAATCAGGCAGCAACGTTTGCTGTTCTGCAATATTTGTGGTTCTGCAGCCTCCGCTGGTGATACCTAGGAAACAGGGTCTGGAGTGGACCTCCAGCAAACTCCAACAGACCTGCAGCTGAGGGTCCTGACTGTTAGAAGGAAAACTAACAAACAGAAAGGACATCCACACCAAAACATCATGTGTATGTCACCATCATCAAAGACGAAAGGTAGATAAAACCACAAAGATGGGGATAAACCAGAGCAGAAAAGCTGAAAATTCTAAAAATCAGAGCACCTCTTCTCCTCCAAGGGAATGCAGCTCCTCACCAGCAACGGAACAAAGCTGGACGGAGAATGACTTTGATGAGTTGAGAGAAGAAGGCTTCAGAAGATCAGTAATAACAAACTTCTTTGAGCCAAAGGAGGATGTTCGAATCCATCACAAAGAAGCTAAAAATCTTGAAAAAAAGATCGAATGAATGGCTAACAAGAATACGCAGGGTAGAGAAGAACTTAATTGACCTGATGGAGCTGAAAACCATGGCACAAGAACTATATGGCGCATGCACAAGCTTCAGTAGCTGATTCGATCAACTGGAAGAGAAGGTATCAGTGATTGAAGATCAAATGAATGAAATGAAGCAAGAAGAGAAGTTTAGAGAAAAAAGAGTAAAAAGAAATGAACAAAGCCTCCAAGAAATATGGGACTATGTGAAAAGACCAAATCTACATCTGATTGGTGTACCTGAAAGTGACAGGGAGAATGGAACAAAGTTGGAAAACACTCTTCAGGATATTATCCAGGAGAACTTCCCCAACCTAGCAAGGCAGGCCAACATTCAAATTCAGGAAATACAGAGAACACCACAAAGATACTCCTCGAGAAGAGCAACTCCAAGACACATAATTCTCAGATTCACCAAAGTTGAAATGAAAGAAAATCTGTTAAGGGCAGCCAGAGAGAAAGGTTGAGTTTCCCACAAAGGGAAACCCATCAGACTAACAGCAGATCTCTTGGCAGAAACTCTACAAGCCAGAAGAGAGTGGGGACCAATAATCAACATTCTTAAAGAAAAGAATTTTCAACCCATAATTTCATATCCAGCCAAACTAAGTTTCATACATGAAGGAGAAATAAAATCCTTTCCAGACAAGCAAATACTGAGAGATTTTGTCACCACCAGGCCTGCCTTACAAGAGCTCCGGAAGGAAGCACTAAACATGGAAAGGAACAACCGGTACCAGCTGCTGCAAAAACATGCCAAATTGTAAAGACCATCAAGGCTAGGAAGAAACTGCATCAACTAATGAGCAAAATAACCAGCTAACATCATAATGACAGGATCAAATTCACACATAACAATATTAACCATAAATGTAAATGGGCTAAATGCTCCAATTAAAAGACACAGACTGTCAAATGGGATAAAGAGTCAACACCCATCAGTGTGCTGTATTCAGGAAGCCCATCTCACGTGCAGAGACACACATAGGCTCAAAGTAAAGGGATGGAGGAAGATCTACAAAGCAAACAGAAAACAAAAAAAGCAGGGGTTGCAATACTAGTCTCTGATAAAACAAACTTTAAACCAACAAAGATCAAAAGAGACAAAGAAGGCCATTACATGATGGTAAAGGGATCAGTTCAACAAGAAGAACTAACTATCCTAAATATATATGCACCCAATACAGGAGCACTCAGATTCATAAAGCAAGTTCTTAGAGACCTACAAAGAGACTTAGACTCCCACACAATAATAATGGGAGACTTTAACACCACACTGTCAACATTAGAGAGATCCATGAGACAGAAAGTTAACAAGGATATCCAGGAATTGAACTCAGCTCTGCACCAAGAGGACCTAATAGACATCTACAGAACTCTCCACCCCAAATCAACAGAATATACATTCTTCTCAGCACCACACCACACCTGTTCCAAAATTGACCACATAGTTGGAGGTAAAGCACTCCTCAGCAAATGTAAAAGAACAGAAATTATAACAAACAGTCTCTCAGACCACAGTGCAATCAAAGTAGAACTCAGGATTAAGAAACTCACTCAAAACTGCTCAACTACATGGCAACTGAACAACCTGCTCCTGAATGACTACTGGGTACATAACGAAATGAAGGCAGAAATAAAGATGTTCTTTGAAACCAGTGAGAACAAAGATACAATATACCAGAATCTCTGGGACACATTTAAAGAAGTGTGTAGAGGGAAATTTATAGCACTAAATGCCCACAACAGAAAGCAGGGAAGATCTAAAATTGACACCCTAACATCACAAGTAAAAGAACTAGAGAAGCAAGAGCAAACACATTCAAAAGCTAGCAGAAGGCAAGAAATAACTAAGATCAGAGCAGAACTGAAGGAGATAGGGACACAAAAAAATCCTTCAAAAAATCAATGAATCCAGGATCTGGTTTTTTGAAAAGATCAACAAAATTGATAGACTGCTAGCAAGTCTAATAAAGAAGAAAAGAGAGAAGAATCAAATAGACGCAATAAAAGTGATAAAGGGGATATCACCACCGATCCCACAGAAATACAAACTACCATCAGAGAATACTATAAACACCTCTATGCAAATAAACTAGAAAATCCAGAAGAAATGGATAAATTCCTGGACACATACACCCTCCCAAGACTAAACCAGTAGGAAGTTGAATCCCTGCATAGACCAATAACAGGCTCTGAAATTAAGGCAATAATTAATAGCTTACCTGCCAAAAAAAGTCCAGGACCAGACGGATTCACAGCTGAATTCTACCAGAAGTACAAAGAGGAGCTGGTACCATTCCTTCTGAAACTGTTCCAATCAATAGAAAAAGAGGGAATCCTCCCTAACTCATTTCATGAGGCCAGCATCATCCTGATACCAAAGCCAGGCAGAGACACAACCAAAAAAGAGAATTTTAGACCAATATCCCTGATGAACATCGATGCAAAAATCCTGAATAAAATACTGGCAAACCAAATCCAGCATCACATCAAAAAGCTTACCCACCATGATCAAGTGGGCTTCATCCCTGGGATGCAAGGCTGGTTCAATATATGCAAATCAATAAACGTAATCCATCATATGAACAGAACCAAAGACAAAAACCACATGATTATCTCAATAGATGCAGAAAAGGCCTTCGACAAAATTCAGTAGCACTTCATGTTAAAAATTCTCAATAAATTAGGTACTGATGGGATGTATCTCAAAATAATAAGAGCTATTTATGACAAACCCACAGCCAATATCACACTGAATGGGCAAAAACTGGAAGCATTCCCTTTGAAAACTGGCACAAGACAGGGATGCCCTCTCTCACCACTCCTATTCAACATAGTGTTGGAAGTTCTGGCCAGGGCAATCAGGCAGGAGAAAGAAATAAAGGGTATTCAATTAGGAAAAGAGGAAGTCAAATTGTCCATGTTTGCAGATGACATGATTGTATATTTAGAAACCCCCATCTTCTCAGCCCAAAATCTCCTTAAGCTGATAAGCAACTTCAGCAAAATCTCAGGATACAAAATCAATGTGCAAAAATCGCAAGCATTCCTATACACCAATAACAGACAAACAGAGAGCCAAATCATGAGTAAACTCCCATTCACAATTGCTTCAAAGAGAATAAAATACCTAGGAATCCAACTTACAAGGAATGTGAAGGACCTCTTCAAGGAGAATTACAAACCACTGCTCAACGAAATTAAAGAGGACACAAACAAATGGAAGAACATTCCATGCTCATGGATAGGAAGAATCAATATTGTGAAAATGGCCATACTGCCCAAGGTAATGTATGGATTCAATGCCATCCCCATAAAGCTACCAATGACTTTCTTCACAGAATTGGAAAAAACTACTTTAAAGTTCATATGGAACCAAAAAAGAGCCCACATTGCCAAGACAATCCTAAGCCAAAAGAACAAAGCTGGAGGCATCACGCTACCTGACTTCAAACTATACTACAAGGCTACAGTAACCAAAACAGCATGGTACTGGTACCAAAACAGAGATATAGACCAATGGAACAGAACAGAGCCCACAGAAATAATGCCGCATATCTACAACTATCTGATCTTTGACAAACCTGAGAAAAACAAGCAATGGGGAAAGGATTCCCTATTTAATAAATGGTGCTGGGAAAACTGGCTAGCCATATATAGAAAGCTGAAACTGGATCCCTTCCTTACACCTTATACAAAAATTAATCCAAGATGGATTAATGACTTACATGTTAGACCTAAAACCACAAAAACCCTAGAAGAAAACCTAGGCAATACCATTCAGGACACAGGCATGGGCAAGGACTTCATGTCTAAAACACCAAAAACAATGGCAACAAAAGCCAGAATTGACAAATGGGATCTAATTGAACTAGAGAGCTTCTGCACAGCAAAAGAAACTACCATCAGAGTGAACAGGCAACCTACAGATGGGAGAAAATTTTCACAACCTACTCATCTGAGAAAGGGCTAATATCCAGAATCTACAATGAACTCAAACAAATTTACAACAAAAAAACAAACAACCCCATCAAAAAGTGGGCGAAGGATATGAACAGACACTTCTCAAAAGAAGACATTTATGCAGCCAAAAAACACATGAAAAAATGCTCATCATCACTGGCCATCAGAGAAATGCAAATCAAAACCACAATGAGATACCATCTCACACCAGTTAGAATGGCAATCATTCAAAAGTCAGGAAACAACAGGTGCTGGAGAGGATGTGGAGAAATAGGAACACTTTTACATGTTGGTGGGACTGTAAACTACTTCAACCATTGTGGAAGTCAGTGTGGCGATTCCTCGGGGATCTAGAATTAGAAATACCATTTGACCCAGCAATCCCATTACTGGGTATATACCCAAAGGATTATAAATCATGCTGCTATAAAGACACATGCACACGTATGTTTATTGCAGCACTATTCATAATAGCAAAGACTTGGAACCAACCTCAATGTCCAACAATGATAGACTGGATTAAGAAAATGTGGCACATATACACCATGGAATACTATGCAGCCATAAAAAGGATGAGTTAATTGTCCTTTGTAGGGACATGGATGAAGCTGGAAACCAACATTCTCAGCAAACTATCGTAAGGACAGGAAACCAAACACCACATGTTCTCCCTCATAGGTGGGAATTGAACAATGGGAACACTTGGCCAGGTACGCTGGCTCACGCCTGTAATCCCAGCACTTTGGGAGGCCAAGGCATGCGGATCACGAGGTCAGGAGATCGAGACCACCCTGGCTAACACTGTGAAACCCTGTCTCTACTAAAAATACAAAAAATTAGCCAGGTGTGGTGGCAGACACCTGTATTCCCAGCTACTCAGGAGGCTGAGGCAGGAGAATCGTGTGAACCTGCGAGGTGGAGCTTGCAGTGAGCCGAGATCGCACCACTGCACTCCAGCCTGGGTGACAGAGCGAGACTCCGTCTCAAAAAAAAAATTAAAAAATAATTTAAAAATAATGAGAACACTTGTATACAAGGTGGGGAACATCACATACCAGGGCCTGTCATGTGGTTGGGGAAGGGGGGAGGGATAGCATTAGGAGATATAACTAATGTAAATTATGAGTTAATGGGTGCAGCTCACCAACATGGCACATGTATACATATGTAACAAACCTGCACGTTGTGCACATGTACCCTAGAACTTAAAGTATAATAAAAAAATAGAAAAAAAAACCCCACTAAGACACAAACACAGGCATTAGCCTACACAGGGTCAGGATCACCAGTATCACTCATTGTCTCCCACTTTGACATTTTATTCCACTGGAAGGTCTTTAGAGGCAATAATGTTCATGAAACTATCATCTCTTGTGATAACAATGCCTTCTTCTGGAATACCTCCTACCTGAGGTGTTTTTGCAGTTAAATTTTTGTTTTTAATAAGTAGAAGGGGTACACTCTAGAATAATGATAAAAAATATGGTAAGTACATAAACCAGTAACACAGGCATTTATTATCAAGAATTATGTACTGTACGTAACTGTGTGTGCTATAGTTTTATGTAACTGGTATTGCAGTAGTTTTGTTTATACAAGCATTACCACAAACACATAAATAATGCATTGTGCTATGACATTATGATGGTTACTACATCACTAGGCAATAGGGATTTTTCAGTTCCGTTATAATCTTATGGGACTACCAGCATATATGCAGCCCATCACACAACTGTATTTTGGTTTATCTATGATTCTGATTTACTTCATTAATAGGAAAAATAATAGCTAATTAAACCAGACACAGAAAGGAGAGCTATGTAATTATTGGAATACTCAGATAACATGCTATATATTTAGAAGACATGACTGCTAGAAAAAAGGTGTTCAAAATTTAACTTTTATCTGTAAATAGCAGCAAAGTTGTCATTTGTGTGAGTGCGTGTGTATGTGTGTGTGGTGTGTGTGTATGTGTTTTATAGAACTAGAAGTGTCAAAATTTCATTTCTCCATGACTCGCTTTTTAGAAAAGCTAGATAAGTGGAATCGGTCTCATTAAAACAAATAAAAAGAGCACTATAAACAGTTTTAAGTACCTTATATTTCAAAAACATTAGGTTCAAATCCCAACTGATATGGCATTTTTATTAAAAATGTCTCAATGCTTTGTTTTCATGGTCAAATGGATGACTAAACATTCAAGATTTATTTTCATCCCAGATTCCTTCTATTTAAGGAAAATCTTTTTAAAGAAATTTAAAGAATGTTTGCAGTAGAAGAGATTCTGATTGCTTTGTCCCTATGTGTCCTTTTAAAACATAACTTTGAAAAGCAGATGGTTAGATGCAGACAACATAGGGTTTAGTTCATTCCTTTGTCATTGCTCATAGCTTGAAATTTAGAAGACCTATATTCAGGAAAGGAAGGAAGATAATCAGTTCATAGTAAGTTTTATTTCACATTTCCCCCTGCATGTGAGTAGGAGTAGCCATGTCTTTATTCTGTTGTGATGCATTTTACATCTATTCTAGGCCTATGTAATGTTTTGAATTAGGTTGTTGGCCTGCCCTCAAACTCCTGCATACTTCCCCAGCTGCTTTGACTTCAGAGAAGCTCAATAAGCTATAATTTTAAAAAATGGAAATGAGGGAATGGTTTAAAGTATTTACCATTTCTTCTAGGTTTGTCAGTCAATTATATTTATTCTAAAACCATTCTGTGCAAAGAGATTTTCTTGGTGGTATAGGATGTTGAAGGGGGGAAAGTGGATAATGTTATTTTCATTGAATATTACTGCGACATACAGAATATGCAATGGGGTCTGCTATTGTGTTATCCTTTTTAGATCAGGTGGAAGAGAGACAGTAAATATCAGTTTTTGATAATATCTGTAAAATCTCGCTTCTCTGAATTTTTTCTCCAATTAAGAAACAGAAATGACACATTCATTCTTGACTCAATGCTTCTCACATATGGAAAGAAAAGAAAGCAAAATGAAAAACAAAATGTAAGACAGAAATCCATGCTATTGCAAGTATTTTTTGTTGCAGTTTTTTAATTTGGTGTGACATTGTTTTCTGGACTGTTGTATAATTAATAGACTATTTTCATATTCCTTTATATATATTTATTTTAATTTGTCTATGTCTTTTAAAAAATATTACAAACTCCTGCAGTGAGGAACTAGATATCCTTTTTTTTCTTTCTAATACATTGTTTTCCATCTAGTGTCAATGCTATTTTAAAATGATACATTTGCAACATAATACTTATACAATCTAGAGATTTAAAATTTTGTTCAAGTAATTCTTACCAACTTTAAACATTATTTATGGAGTCCTTTAGTTCAACGAAGTGTGCTAAATACCCACTTTCATCTCTCCTTTTCTCCAAAGTATTATGCAAATGACATAAAGTAAATATCAAAAGAATGAAGTCATAACTGCTGCAAGAAAAGAAAGAGCAACATCAACAAGTCAGGGATATTAAGGACCTCGTGGAAGATACAAAGCAGACAGGTTGGAACTGATAGGGAAACTAGAGAGACCAACAATGAAAATGAAAGCTATGAATAGTTTTTCCCAAGTGAGCCCCAGGAGATTCTAAGACAGGATGAATAATTACAAAAAGAGAAACTGGGCCATAGATAAGTAGAATAATTAAGAATTGCCTTCTGTATAGCTGAATCTTTCCTATTTATTTTTTCTGCCTTTTCTTCCTTAATTTCATTTAATAAAAATCTATTGATGACCTGTTATGTGCTAGGCACTTTTAGTTTTAAAGCGTGCTAAGTTCGAAGTGTTTTCAAGACATTAAGTAGGACTCTCTTGATATTTCTCTTCGAATATTGTTCTTTTTCCCAGTCTTTCACGTCTTTTTAGTTGGTGTCTTTGTCTGTTTTGTGCCGTTATAATAGAATACCTGAGACTAGGTAATTTATAATGAACAAAATGTATTGGCTCACAGTTCTGGAGTCTAGGAAGTCCCTTCCTGTGTCATCTCATGGTGGAAGATGATAGGGTGAGAGAGTTCAAGAGGGGTTCTAACTCATCCTTTTATAAAGGCACCAATTCCACCAACGAGGGTGGATCCCTCATGGCCTAATCACTTCTTAAAGGTCTCACCTTTTAATACTGTTAAAATGGCAATTAAATTTCAACATGAATTTTAGAAGGAACAAACATTCAAACCATAGCAGTTGGCTTCATCATTCTCCCAGATTTCTAAGACAATAATCTAAGAGTCATCCTTGATTCTGCTTCTGTTTTTGCAATCTGGTATCTAATCCCACACCAAGGCCATCAGTTTAACCTTCAAAATATATCTAGGTCTGACTATTGACAATGTCTACCTCTCCCATTTTAGACTGGACCAGTACAATATCTTTCTAACTGGAATTCTTGTTTTACCATCTATTTTCCAAACAGTCACAGTTATCCTTTAAAATTGTATATCAGGGCCTAGTGTGGTGGCTCACGCCTATAATCCCAGCACTCTGGGAGGCTGAGGCAGGTGGATCACCTAAGGTCAAGAGTTTGAGACCAACATGGCAAAACCCCGTCTCTACTAAAAATACAAAAATTAGCCAGGTGTGGTGGCACACACCTTTAGTCCCAGCTACTCCAGAGGCTGAGACAGGAGAATCGCTTGAGCCTGGGAGGCAGAGGTTGCAGTGAACTGAGATCATGCCACTGCACTCCAGCCTGGGCGACAGACCAAGACTCTGTCTCTAAATAAATAAAAAATATAAATAAAAATGTAAATCAGATCCTTTAACTTCACAACTCAATTGGTGAATCATCACACTTACCAGAGTCTCCCAGGCCATACAGGAAAGATGAAATAGGATACAATAAATAAAGGCAGTTAAAGAAACTCTTCAGAAGATCTACATGCATAGGTGTTTCTTTCTTTTAAGAGGAAGAAAAATATTAAACTTCAGGTCTAGTCACACTACTTACTATTATTATAAATAGTCAAAAGTTAATAATGTCTTACAATGGTGAATCAAGAATTTGAGGATTCAGTACATTATTTAAACTTAAAAGGGAGACCATTAGAACAACTACATGTAATAATATAACTAAATAAAATGAGGAAGTGGCTGATAAAACATAGTCAAAGCAGTCCTCTTTCATAAGAGATGTCAACAAATACAATCCAAATTGATAAACTGAAAAAAAGTTCACTTATTTTATTTAGAATTGTAACGGCAGTCCCTAAAGATCAAAAACCACATACTTTAAAGTGATCATTTTTGGGAACTAGAAATCGGGGATACAGTATGGGAGATATTACATATATTCTACTTTGTAATTACTCTTTTCAAATCATATGTAGAAATTATTTCCATAATATTAAATCTAATTTTAAAATACTTATATTAATAGTGAATTGGTTAAATAGATTGTAGTACATCCACATATTAGAATAGTATTCAACATTTGGTTTAAAAAATGTATGAGGGTAGTAACAAAACAACTGCAGGTCTAAAGCCTGTAATACAATACTATATCAATTGGATTTAATGTAAAAATGGAGAAACTGACCAAGGTAACCTTCACAAAATACTTACATTTATCATAGAATTATTTAACACAACAGATTATTTAGTATAAAATTATGTAATCCGTATAAATTAAATCTCCCACCAACACTTTTCAGGAAGAGAGACAGTATGGGCAGGAGGCCACAGTTCCTGTCTTATGTCAGTTTCTCTGGGAAACAGATCTGGGACAGAGATTTGCATGTAGGTAATGTATTGGGAGTGCCTTGGGGAACACCTGTGAGGGAGAGAGGGCTGCCAGATTGGGCAGTGGAAAAGCTGAACTGTGATGCTGTTGGAATACTTAGTTGACTCCATGGGGATTTCTGGGGCTGGGATGGACTTTCAAAGTTGTCATAAATGGAAGCAAGAGTGTTGAGTCTTTGTACCCTCACATTGAGCAGTCTTTGAATATAGGTTGTCCCTGTGGAGGGTATAAGTGTGGGTGAAGGAAGTTTCTTTGGTTGAGGCCAATTCCTGTAGTGGGATTGAGCTATGAAGCGTGGTTGGCAAACATTCCTGGCAGCTGGGGCAATGAGTGCCCTGGTCCTAAATGGAGAATCTAAGTGGAATACCATAGCCTCCATTACAGTAGCATCTAGGTGGTATCTGTGATTGTTCCTTTGTTGCCTTGTAGTGTTCGTCTCCCACTGGTGGCTGCCTAGATCATCACTGTGGATAGGATTCAGTACAAGGATCTCTTGTCAGAGCAAAGTCCAGAGCTTGTGGCCAGAAACTCCACCTTCCAGCATTGGAACAGTGGAAGAGCAACAGACAGTCTTGCAGAGGAAGCAGGTGTCACGAAGCAGGGTCAAAGCCCTAATATGTTGGTTCTAAATGGGCATAGTGAACATTTGACTCTGCTACCACCTCTTATCTGACTTTGGATTTTACAAATATGTAAATTAGATATTCTTCCTGGTCACAGGTAATTCTTACAGTGCTGATAAATTGTGATAAGTTGCCATAACCAGAACTTAGTTATAATCCATACACATAAATTCTCAACAGTGGTAAATGTTATGAAGCTATGGAAGTAGTATATATGCATAATTATAAGGAAATATTGTTTTCCAAAAATTATTCCTCAAAAAAGATACAATTACTTTATGTTTGAGTCCTCTTGAAATCATATTACAGGATGTTATCTCAATTATCCTGTTTGAAGCAAGAAATGCTGTTTGGAGGATATAGCTTTCAATAATTTTAATCAGTGCCATTTATGCTCTCTTGTTAAGCTCACCTGATGTAATTGATAAAATAGTTTCGAAGAAGTCCAAGTAGTAGAGAAGTAGAAGTAGAGTTAGTTATTTATTCCTGTGTATATACATTCACAAATAAAAGTGTTTGAAACTGTTTATAAAGTTTAAAAATATTAATTTTAAAGCAGTGCAATAAGTAAATATGTTATGGAAAATGGAAATAAATATCTACTGTAGTGCTTCTCAAACTTCAGTGTGCAGCAGAAGCATCTGGAGGGTTTGTTAAAATACAGATTACTTGGCCCCACCCTCTCAAACGTTTCTAATTCATAGGTCAGATAAATGCCAGGCCTGGCATTTTGCATTTTTGGTAAGTTTCCAGGTGATGCTGATGCTGCTGGCTCAGAATCACACTTCGATAACTGCTGGTCTATTAGATAGATGGAAATAATCCTCATAATAAAAAATTATTGTTCTAGTAGTTTGTGAGTGAGTTCTTATGGTTTGGAATACATTTGCTGTAATGGCATTCCCAACAATTAGATGGAGTTGAAGATAAAACACTTCAAAAAATTAAGTTACAAGACTCCAAAACTAGCTCTAATGATCACAAATATTTATGTTCAACATACATCTGAAATGTTTCAGTTTCATGAAATTGGAGAGTAGGAGCAAAGTGGTATTTCATACAATGTTTCATTTAAAGCATGTATCATTCCAAAATTAAGTCAACATTATAAGCAGACATTGGCTATTTTATATACATCTCTAAATGTCTGTACACTAAAGCTGACCACCTTCCAAAAATATTGGATCCGCTTATTGGGAAAGCAAAAATTTACCTTATATTTGCAGTAAACTTCTACTTGATATGCACATGGTATTATAGAGCAAAGCAATAAGTATAAAGCAATAAGTTTCCTACTATTTATATAATAATAAATTCATGTATCTTTGTGTTTGAGTTCACAGAAGTATGCTGGTTTATAACATGGATAAAATTCTGGAAAAATACACTCAAATTTTAAGATTGAGAAGTGACACATGGGAAGATTTTCCACATGCTTTCATACTACCTACACTTTTAGATTGATGATTTCATGATAAGTTGTACTACTTGTATAATTTAAATCAATTTTGAAGTGGCAATCAAGATTTATTTAAGTAGAGGGAAATGGAACATACTTCTAAAACTAAAAGCAATAAAAATTACAGATTTTTTTTGGCATGGAGATGTAGAAGAACATAGAGATAAATTGTTGTAGGGGATGGCATTAAAGAATTCACCCCAGGACTGGGGAATCACACCCTTCAGCAAAGTTGAAGATCACATCTCACTGAGATGCCACATCTCAGTGGCATCTGTGTATATAGCATGTGTCCTACTTTGGTGTAAAGGGATTACAGGGGAGTTCAGTGCAGAAGGAATGAAAAATGGAAGTTCCCCTCAGCTCATGTGTGGTAGGAATTGCCCAAACTATGAATGCAGGCCTTAATTTCTGGCACAGACAGAAGGATGAGAAATCAAGGCAGAAGTTTTTAATTCTAGTTTCAAGAACTCCCTGAAACAACATGCAGTATTTTATGTGTATTTGCATATGGAAATTTGGGGCAGGGCTCAAAGCAATTGTTAAAAGGGTCAATGATGCAAAACAAGTTAGGAATCTCTTTATTAATTTCGCTCAAGACTCTGTCCAGAAGCATCAGTGTCTTTCCTTGTAATTCTCCTCTTAAGGAATATTTCCTGTAATAAATCTTACAAATGCTCCTTAAATCATTTTACATATTTTTTGTTGTTTTGAATTTTAAAGATGCCCAGAACTAATTTTTTGATTAAATTTATATAGCTCTTCTTGGCCTAGGTTTTATGATACAATTATCTTCTACCCTTTAGTATTTAATTCTTTTTCCTCTGATTTACTTTAATGGCTTTATTATATATTTGTCTATTTCTTTAAGCTCCGTTAAATTATTTCTGAAATTAGTTGGCATACAGACAATAAAATAATAAGTGTTGATTATAATAGGCATGAGTGAAGATCGGATCCTTCATAAACATTTTAGATTTTTACTTTATAGTTTTGTGTAGAATATGCTATTGCATGTATGCATAATAACTAAAGATCATTAAGTCTGAAAAGGATTGTAGAGAGAACCTGGTGCTACGTTCTTATTGTAGACCTTCATTCTTAATCTAGTGATCCAGAGAGAGGGTTACATGACTCACTGCCAGGCACATAGTCACCTACTGTTTGAAGTAGGAGTTGCAGTTACGGAAGCTGCCATCACAGTTAGTGCAAATCTGCATTTAAATCTCAACAACCCCATCAGTTCTCTGTGATTTAAGTCATCTGCTCTTCTGGATCTCAACTGCTTATAAAATTAAAGTTTTATGTCTGTGTATTAGGTAATGGTTAATTAATTATCTAATTATGCATTTTTTGGACCAAGATGTGGCCCTTTTCTTCATGTGTAGCATGATACCATATTTCAGCAATTCTGAGATTACCGTATTTTTCACATTTAACATCTTTGAAATTAGAATGTGGCATATAATTGATGGTATGTCATAGTTTAATGTCGCAGTTCAGTTATCAGGTTTTTAAAAACTTTTGTAGTGGTATATAAAATAGTGATGTGTCTTATAATTGATAGTGTCTAAGATTCAATGAAGTACCAGGGAGTTGATAAATAGAAAACAGAAAACCATAACCACCCAACTTCCCTATCAATCAATCTTCTCTATTTCAGAAATGATAGGAGAAAGCTTATTGTTTAATTGATTGTTGGCTTTTTATGCTACCAAAGAGGAGTAATTGCAACAATACAATGATTCATGGATGGCAACCAAAAGAACTGTGATCACCTAAGTGTAGCAAAAAGAAAATATTACTACCTGTTAATTTACATCCCATGAAGTTAAGCACATATTTCATCATTTGAGTGATGTCATCCTCTCTAAAATTTATGCTGAAACTTAATCCTCAATGCAACAGTATTAAGAGGTATGACCTTTGAGAGATTATTAAGTCATAAGGGCTCCACCCTCATAAATGGGAGTCACATTCTTGTAAACAGGCTCAAGGTTGAAAGGAGAGTTCTCTGGCCCTTCATTCCTTCCATCATATGAGGACACTGGGTTAGTTCTCTCTGGAGGATGCAGCAACAAGACTCCATCTTGGAAGCAGACAGCAATTTTCACCAAACATGCAACAGGCCAGTGCCTTGATCATGGACTACCCAGCCTCCAGAACTGTGAGAAATAAATTTCTGTCTTTTATAAATTGCCCAATTTAAGGTATTTTGTTATAGCAGCAAAAACACACTAAGACAGCATGCATCAGCTCAATTATATATTGAATATTATGAAAGACTAGTTTAAATTTCAGCTCTCTCTTCTTAAATACATTTTTAGCTTTCATTATTCTATGCTTTCAATTCCTGTGGGTTAATGTAATTTTGGTTAGATTCTTGATTACTCGTTGGAACTATATCTGGATTTAGGATGTAAAAACAATAACTTTAATATTCCCAAGGAAACTGCTGAAATATGCTGTGTATATATAGGATCAGGGCTATCTTTTTCCTTCGTCTACCACTTGTCATCAATCTTTTGCAAGTAGTAAGTGAAAATGGAAGCTGTCATCAAGGCCTCAGCATTTGCTTTGGAGCCTTCAGGCAGCACATTTCTGTTCATTTCTCTTAAGCACTGAGCTTCAGCCTGTTCTTTGTTGATAATCAGAACTTGACTTTATCTGCACCTGTCACTCCAGCCAGTACATAGATTTGCTCATTACACTTGTCTTCCACATCATTTAAAAGACCTAGCATAAAAGACTTAGCTATGATTACAGATTGCTTTCAAAAATGCTTCCTTCTGGTAGTAGCCGTATGTCTTCCCATACATAAACATATGTAGGCATGAAGGCTCTATAGCAACAGAAAGAGTTCCTATAAAATGCTGAGGATGTAGTCTGGTGTTAGTGCACCAATTTAAGGTATGATAATAGAGGTACAGCTTAAACTTCAAGACTACCTTTATGTCCTTGTACCTAGGAATTGAGAACAGTCTGTTAAGTAATGCATGTGCAGCAGTAATTTGTATAAAGAGATTTATGAGAAAAGTGCCCTCTGAGTTTTTTGGTCTAATGATGAATGTGATCCAATCAAACCATTAAAATGACTTAAGTGCAGCCAAATGTCATTTGTTGCTTGCCATAGTATTTTAAGAAAAAATAGCCATTACAAACCCTTGAAAAGGTCTTAATTGCTTTTTAAGCTATGACAGCTCTGGATGACTAGTAATAGCCATTTGACTTTTGTGGAAATTATGAACTATGAAGGCCTAAATGTCATGTCTGCATGAGGATGTAAAAAGTGTTTATTCATTTTTTTGTTATGTCTTATAATTATCTAGAAAAAATAAAAGAAGTTGGAACTTGAAATAGCCTAATGGCTTATTTCAGTCAGTAGGGTCTCCTGTACTATGACCTAATTTAGGACATTTTAGTTTAGTTATTGTTGACCAAATAAAGTGGTCTTAGATTTCTTATCTTCTGGATTAAAATAGCTTTTATTGAGGAGGAAAGACCCCAGCCTACAAATTTGTTATTTCTAATTAAATATATACATACAAATATTTAAATTGCAGACTGTAGTATTTCATAGGTTAGAAAAGAGAACAGTAATAACAAAATCATGAAAAATGCAGTCATCCCTCCATATCCATGGGGGATTGGTTCCAGGATACCCGATAGATACCAAAATCTGAGGGTGGTCAAATCCCTTATATAATATGGTGTAGTATTTATATATAACCTATGGGCATCCTCCTATGTACTTTAAATCATGTCTAGATTACTTATAATACCTAAACAATGTAAATGCTATAAAAATAGTTGTTTTGGAGTATTTTATTTATATTATTATTATGATTTTTAATTTTTAAATATTTCAGATCTCCAGTTGGTTGAATGTGTGCATGTAGAACCCACAGACACAGAGGATGGGCTACATTATGTAGCCTTTACCATCTTATTAAACCTTTACCATCTTATTAAACAACTGTAATTCAACTACAATTTAGTGAGTGGAAAGGAAGACTGATTTTCTTTATCATTTGTTTGTTCAGTTTCAATAAATGTTTACTGAACCACTACTATGTTTAAGATGTTAGAATGTGGTTTTTGAATGTTTGTGGTTGTAATAATTTTTTTTAACGGAGTTACCATTTATACAATTATTTATGACTCCTGATATTTTCCTAAGTTTTCCCTGAGATAGGTGGGGGTAAAGGCAGGTTAGGATTTTTTTTTCTGAACCTGGTTATTTTTGTGAGCAGTGAGCATCAAGGAGCTGACAGAAGAGGGCACCTGTATTCAACGATGCTTAGTGAGGATAGGGTCAGAGGATTAATGTGATACTTAATGCAGGAAAGGAGAGAGATAGCACAGCTGTGAAATTTTCAGAAGGAGTTGGGTCAAAAGAGAGTAACTGACACTGTCAGGGTGTATATGGCCCTGAAGCCTTGAAATGTTATATTTTCCAAAGTAAGCTTTTATCTTAGGTCTTGCATTATACTAATCATTTTGTCAAGCAATTAAAATTTTTGTCACCATTATATTTAGGATTCTCACTGTTACAAAACTTGTCCTAAATTGCAAAGAAGTCCAAAATAAGAAGAACATCAGGAGTGGGTATGGTGGGGTTCAGGGGAGAACACATGTATACCAGATCTGCTACCAAAGAATTGCCATAGACTTAAAACTTATGCTTTAAATTGTGAAATCTAAGTCATATTCAATATACGAGTTGTCAAAAAGCATATTTCTCCATCATAATAGAAAACAAAAATAAAGAAAAACATGAGTCATTTGGCATCCCTCAACTGATGTTGCTTTTTCATCATGACAGTTTAAAGCTGGTTGATATCAGTCCTTCTCATTTGCTGATGTCACTCCTGCCTTTACTCTGGATTTCTTGATGGACACGTTTCTTGCTCCACATCAGTCATATGATATTTTGGACAAGGACTATTATGGTCTGAATCTTTGAAGGCGTTATTTTAACTACTTAAAATTGATGCCATAATAATGTCTAGAACATTTTCTGGCATGTTGAAAGCATTCATGTTTGTTGACTCAGTGAAAAAAGATTCTCTTTTTTCCTCTCTGGAAAACTTGCAGGTACTCTACCTGCCTCTCCTAAAGCGCCAGGCATTCGTTCTCCCTCTGCTCTATTTTTTCCCCTTCACTATTTCTCCTCTCTCCTACTTTGGAATTCTCTTGAGAGTTGGAAATGTGATAAAAGTGATCAGTGTCCCAAGAATGGGAAAGAGTGGTTCAGGCCTCTGGATAATTATACATAGATGGCACTCTGCCCTTTGTTTTATTGAGCCTGGGACTCTACTGTTTTTTTTTTTTTTATTGCTTTAATGGTGTAAACTGTTGTTTTAATAATGAATTTAATTTTGTCTAGTTTCAAGAAAAGTTAGTATTTTGTCTTGATCACTGAGATATAGGCAAATGAAACAGGTGAGTTTAGTTTCTTGGATTATATGCAAAATTTGTTAAATTCATCCATAATTACAGAAATTTACTTTTTCTCACTAAGATCAAGGATAGATTTTAAAGCTAGTTAAATATTTAGTTTAAAAGGTTTAGTTTTACTATGAATATTATCTAAAGTGATAGCAAAAAAGTCTTCCATTAGTATGAATGTTTTCACTGCTGTATTAATAAGGTTGCTTATTTTTACATGTTCTGCCAGAGCAAAAACAAAAATATGAGTTAAAAAATTTTTCATAGAGTCAGTATTCTAAACATATACCTCATTATAGTATGATCATATTTTCACTAGACTTTTTATATCTCATGATTGGGGGTGCTATTATAGAATCTCAAAGAGCATTTCTTTTGCTACATTATTTAGGAAAAGCATGTTGTTAGATATCTTATTAAATAATTCTAATAAAATGTGGCAATTTATTAAAAATATGGAATATGTACAAGATGTCCAATTAACTTATAGTGCAAAATATGCTATAAAGTGGTCTGCACACTAGAAAAAAATTATAAATGAAGAAAACAAGGATTAATGGGAAAGAGAAAGGGGCTCATATGTTTCTTCCTCTTTTTCCCCCCACTTTCATCTACCAATAGGCAGAGTGTATTGTATGAAAGAAAGTTCCCCTCCCTGCAATATGAGCTCCACAGCTGCCTGCATTTCCATCAATTTGAGATTCATTTGTTTAACAAGTTCAATACCCCTGGGAAATTACCACCTGGAAGATTTTATTCTTTCCAGTTTATAAACAAAAGGCACCTGCTTCAAACGTTGCAGAACCCAGATAGAATATAATTAAAGTTTTAAGCTAAAAGAAGCAACTGAGGAGGGATTCCTGACCTTAACACTATCAAGAGTCTCTCTCTGAATTTTGGCCTTTAGCTCTTGCTTACATTTTCAATTTTATCAGCTCAACAGGTAGAATTTAATTATATGAACTCCCAGGTCTGAGTGTATTCCTTTTAATAAAACAGAGGCACTTTTAATCCCTGCAAAGTATAGACTATTGACTTACTGAACAGTCTGCCCAAAATGTGTGCCATTCTTTTGCCTAGTATGTTACAGGCCTGAATTTATTGGTCAGTATTCCACGCAAGACACATAATTGTGATGGTAGTGATAGGTTGTCAATGCCTGTGATGTTTCAGTACTGTGTTGGTTGAGATTGCTATGATTCCTGCCCTTAGAGCTTATAGTCTAGCAGGGAGATTATACATGAAATGTCTCATTACATAAGTATTTAACTACTGGGGTATAAGGAACCATTATGCAAAGAGTATGGACCCATTAACTGACTTAGTTATTCCATCTAAACGGTTTCAAGTTACTTGCCCTGATTACTTCAAGGAGATGAGATGGACTTCTATGCAGGTTTATGTATGCTTGTAAGGAGCTTCAATGTCCCATTATCTTCTTTGAATATTGCTACACTCAGGGTACATTGAGAAAGTATTATATTAATACTAAATCAATTCTGCTCAACATCTATCAAAGTTCTTGTTGACAGAAATTTAAGGAAGATTGACTTTAAAAATATGCCATTCATCTTCCTTCAGGTACTCTGTCTCTGGATAAAACCAGTTCAATAGGGAGCTGCCTGTGTGAACTTTGTTTTATTGCTCCTGTATCCTGTGGAGTTTATACTGACTTGCACTTTGACACAATGACATTAACTTAGGTTGAAGGATATTGCGGGAAGCAGCCTGACGAAATGCGTTGCTGCGCATACCATAAGGGTGTTGTGCGTTACATTTACACCTTGTTCTCCAAGAGAACCTATGGAGAAACTTCCTGCAGGGGTCAACACACAAGTATTTGTGTTTTTTTCCTTAGCAACCAGTTTGTGTTTATCTTATGGTCTATGTGAATTAAGTAACTAATGCTTTCTGGATGCTAGAAAGTTAAAATAAAGTTTATGGCTCATGTCCAGCAAGTATATAATATATTAATGCACGCATTAAAAATTAACCTCTCTCCTTTTTGTCTTTATCTTTCTCTTATTTCATTTCTCTCATCTTAAATTTGCCTTATCTTGCTGTGTGATACATATTAAGGCATCTTAAAACATTTCTGTAACAAAGAGGGGTATACATAAATCTCATGAAAAGCTAAGCAATTGGCCTAACAGAATTTATTGAAAAACTTTTATTCTGCACGAATCCATGATGTCTTTATTACATATTTAATTTTTTACATATACTAAGCTCGGTTTTGGGGCAGTTTCTTTTCTTTTCTTTCTTTCTTTTTTTTTTTTTTTTTGCTCATTCATAATACTACATTGACTCAGAAACTCCACTGCCTGACATTCATCCTAAGAAAATAATTAAGGATCATCACAAATATTTGACTACATAATACTTATTTGTGTCACTTTTTTGCAGTAGCGAAAATTGGAAAACAGTCTAAACTTCTAAATATAGAAGATAAATTGAGCAAATTGAAGTGCAGTCATATAATCAAATACGTGATAAGATATTGTAGTTTATTTATTGATATGTTCAAATTTATTAAGAGCAATAAAACAATGAGTGTGTACATCTGATTATATTTATGTAAATATGTATTTAAGTGAGATTCTTTGCTTAATTGCTTAGGAAGCATATAACGGCTTTTCAGTAGTATCTAAAGCACAACACTAGAGCACCTTCCTACAAAGACTGGTGGAATGTTTTTCTCTCCTTGAGGCCCTTCCTCAGATATATTTCCAAGAACACCTTTGGCTGTTTTTTCATGTCCAAAGGACCTATTCTGGTTTTCTTAGCCATGTTGCAAGAGCCAGAATTCAGAAGCTCTCCCTTGAGGCTGAATGATTGCACATTACCGCTGAGTGCCAGTTGCTCCATAATAAGTCACCGTACCCCTTAGATTTCGAACAAGACTGGAAGTGAATATTGCCCTTGTAATTTGTCGGTACGAAAAGTGTGTTTAGTGTCCCTTCTGCCGATACATATTTCTGTCCAGTGCAACCCACTCCTTAGGGTGTGAGGGAAAAATGTATTTTCTTTTGTGTTTTCCTTGACCAAAGATACTCAACACCAAGATTGCTTATACTCTAAAACTTAATGGTTGTTGCAGTGTTCACTTATAGCCCTGCTTTCCAAGGCAAATCTACAGTGACTTAGTCCAGAGCATTTTCGAAGTTGTCACAAACTGACGGTAGAATCAGCTCAGACGACTTAGTCCGGTTCCCAGTTCCTCTCTCTCAGAATAAATATTTCTTTCAGTGGAAACATCCACTTTATTTTGCACACACATACACAGAAAAAGGTTTGAAATAGCGTGTACCACAATGATATTGTGTGATTTTTTTAATTCTTAATTTTGCTTATCTATAGTTTAAAATTTTTCTACATGATTATGTGTCACTAAAGTGTCTTAGTAATCTCAGTTTCATGCACTTTTTATTAAAATTTTAAAATCTTTTTGTTTTAGAAACTTTCAAACATATGGAAAATGGAGACCATAATAGTGCAGAGTGAACTTGTGTACCTATCACTCAGAGCCAACAATCAACACTTTTTATTTTTTTTACTACTCACTATTACCCATAGCATTTTGTTTTGCTGCAATATTTTAAGGCAAATCTTAGATATTATGTCATTTTACCTATAAATACTTTCATATTCATTTCTCACTGCAAAGTCATTTTTTAACATACTCATTGTGCCATTGTCTTAACTGATTGAATTAATAGCAATTGCTTTGTGTTCTCCCCAGTTTATATTCACATTTGCCTGACTGTCTCTCAATAATGTATTTTTTACACTTGGCTTATTCAAACCAGGAATCAAACGTGCTTTACATATTTTCTTTAATTTATGTTTCTTATGTCCTTCTTCTTCTTCACCCTTTTTATTTATTGATTTATTAGAACACTGATCATTTGTCCTTTAGAATGTTCAGCATTTTGAAATTTGGTTGATTGTTTTCTTCTTCTGTTGTTCAGTTTGTTTTCATTTTTTTATTCCATGTATTTCCAATAAACTGGTTGTTAGAATATAAATGTTTGATTACAGTTAGCTTCTTTTAAGACAAAAATAATTCACAGTCATTGGCATCAATTGTTATTGTATTTCATTATTAGGAGATAATGCCTAACTTTTGGTGATGCTAGAGCTGGTCATTGAGTGTATATTTGCACTCTACATATATACTTACTTTTTATAAAAGTAGAACATGCACATGGTTAAAATATGCAGTTGTACAGGGGTCTTATATGGCTCCAGCCTCCTTGTCTGCTCCACCCTGCACTATTCCTAGTTCCACATTTAACGATTTTCATTTTTAGTTCTTATGGTCATTATGTTTAGCCTTCCAATAAGATGCTTATACTCTTCTTTCTTGATTGGTGAACTCTTGGACATAATCTATCCTAGACATACTCCATCCAGGAGGTGAATAGCAAGGACTTGTTTATACTGCTTCTTCATTTTACGTTGCCCATATTCCTAATACTGTTATTATTTTCAGTTTATCTGTTTCTTGTGTGTTACTGTGAAAAAATCATTTCACTTATTATCCTTGTTCTATGAATTTCAGACAGAATTGCTCATTCTCCACCTTGAAAAATGAAGATACTAGCTTTTTATTGTTTCCTCTACCTGTCCTTTACTTGGAGTTTCTTCATTTTTCACCTTCCTCATCTGATGAGGAGAAATGCCATTTTCCTTGAAATGGACTAGCACTTGCTTCAGGTAGAAAGTGCAGTGCCCCCAGTCAGCTGTGGAACATCACCTTTAAGGTTGTGGAAAAAGGTAAAGATGGCTAGGGAAGGAGGGCTGTGCCAGACAACTTTATGGACTGAACCCTCTCTGAAGAAGGGTCAACTTCAGATCTCAGCCTCACTCTCAGCCTGGGCCCTTTCTGAGGAGACCAGAGAAGACTGTATTCAAACTCAGATCCCTAGAGCATTTGGATGTCAGCATAGTGAGGTTTTTGGTCACAGTTGCATTTATTTATTTATTTCTATGTATTTCTCTTTCATCGCTATGGGTACAGTAGCAGTCTATTCAGGAGTTTGATGCTAGTTAGCTATTCTGGGGGCTTGCTTAAAATTCAATGGGAAAAAATACTAACTGATTTTTTTTTGACAAAGCATTAGAATGAAATGACAATTTTACCTTGTGGAGGTAGAAAATATCTTCTTAACAATATTGAAACCCAAGATGCCATGAAACTAAAATGTATTTCAGTCCTTAAGTAATGAAAAATGTCTAATAATATATAAAAATAACACGACAGAGGTTTAAAATTCTTAATACTTAAAATTATTCTCCCACATCATAAGCAAAAGATGAATAACAAGCAGAACAAAAACAACAAAAGATAAGAAGAGAAAATACTTGATAGAAGAAATGCAACGGTCCTAAAATTCTAAAATTCAGACATTTCTAGATAGATACGTGTAAAAATGATGTTTAAACTACCATAAAATTGAATTAGAGATTAACATCTATCTAGAAAAATAAGAAAACAGCATAATTTTATAATGTTAATTAACCCAAAAACAATCATTACAATAAAATACACCTAAATATAACTCACCTTGGGAAAGTTAAGCATGTAGAAATAATTTGTTGCTGTACCAGCCTTTTCTATAAGGATATATTCTGCTTTTCTGTGTTTTGGATAAAATAAAGCCCATAGTGATTTTAACAAGAAAAATTTTCATTGAAAAGGAAAAGGAAAAAAAAAGCAAGAAGAAGAAAAAAGAAAATATAATGCTTAATGCTGTTTCTCTACACAGAATGTCCTTCTGAGCTTCCTCACCTCAGTAAATTACTACATGGCATTTCCTGAACTAATAGTAATAATTAAACTGTGTTCTCACTTGTCTTTTAAGTTTAAATTGATAATTGTGCTGGAAGCTCAGAAAAAAGATCATTAGTATATTCCACAGCAGAAACTGAAGATAAACTGTTCCTTAGTTGATATTAAATGTATTGTTACACACAACTAAGAATGCTTTTTTAGTCTGGAATGTGTATACATTAGAAGTGTGTTATATTTTGTTGGGCATCGCAGCTTGGCTGTGCTTGGAAAGAGATATCATTTCAGTTTGATATCTGGCTTGATTGCATTTGCCTGAGGAACAGATAGTTGACTGATTGATAGATCGATTGATAGATAAAGTGCCCAAGCTAATTGTTATTGCATTGTCAGCATTTTAACAGCCTTTTGTTTTTCCTTTGCTTTTCCTCAGTGTTCCTAAGTGTTTATGGTGGTAAGCATTTTATTATTTACACATGCAGTAAAAAATTGATGTTCTGACTTCCTCTAACTGCCACACCCCACCTTGTCCTTCATAATTTTTTTAATACAGAATAACCATGAAAGATTCAAGAATATGGAGATAAAATCAGGCAAGAAAATCATGGCATGATATGGTTATAATACTGAAACTGAATCAGTACAGAAGTGTTTGAATTCTAACCAGGAAGGTCTCAGCCTCTACCAATATCCAGAATGAAATTAAAAAAAAAAATTCTCTATTTTGACTGGTGGTTTTTATTAAATCATCGGTTTGTGGGTAGAACATAACAAAAATACCTGTTCTTTTTATTTTTAGCATTTATCATATTTTGCAATATGATATCCCATCTATCTGTTCACATATCCCATCTATCTGTTCACAGGTGTACAACCTCTCTCTTTTACTGTAAATGAACTCCATGATGGGAGGGTTTAAGCCTGTTGTGTGCACACCTGAATTTATAACACTTGACACATAAAGGTGTTTATTAAATACTGACTAATAAATAAAGAAATAAGAAGAAATCCTACTAGTAATTGTGTGTGAAGGTTAGCATCTGTTACCAGCTACTGAACGTCATTTCTTAACTAATCCTTCCCATTTTGATTGCAGAGAAACTGACTAGGAGATATCAGAGATGAAGTCCTGCTAAACTTTCTGTCACTTCATTCTAATAGCTTGCTAGCAGGAGGAAGGTGGGTTCTTGCATCTGAATGAGAAGTAGAAAAAGAAAGAAATTGGAATTTGGGGCAGAAAATTGGAATTTATTTAAACAAAATCTATTGTATAAAAAAGGTTATATTAAAAACAGGAAAAGGTTTTACATTTCTAGTATGCTGAAGGAGGCTATAGTAAAAAAAGTAATAAAGCAACTGTATGATTTGAAAATTATAAAAATGTTTTCTATTATAATTAAGATATGAATATTTATTAGCAATAAGTATTTTAATATTTTCTAACACATTCCAAGATATGGATGCACCATTTGGCTCAGAGAATCAATATTGAGCACACATTTACTTAAAAGTCAAATTTACCATTTAAAAAATAGAACTAATGACCTCAAACATTATAAAGTGATTTTTGTTGGTTTGAAGATATAAGACCTCATTAATTCATATTCTACATAATTTGGAATTTGTGATTGTTTGCCAAGGGTGACATTTCCTTTTGCATTATCTTGAAGAAAATTTTAACTGAATAGATGAATAGTTTAAAGAAGATGGTTGAAGATATTTAACCTCTATAAAAGAGTCAACATAATTTAGAAGGCTTTAGAACATTGTATGCAAATAGATGCTTTTATTTATGAATTGATTTTTGTCTATTAATTAAAGCAAGTTTAGAATAATTTGTTTTTACAAATATAGTTTTAGTTACTCTAGTATACATATAATAATTCCAAATAATTATTAAAGATAGTGCACTGGAGGTGCTTATTATTCATTTATTTAGTAAACAAGTATTTACTGAGGGGTAATCATGTACGAAGAGAGACATTATCCCTCATATTGTGGAGTTTTTGGTCTAGTGCAATGTTTTAGAAACTTGTTTGATTGCACGGCTCTAATAGGAGAAATATTTGACAATGCACCATTGATATATGTATATTTACCTATAAATAACATGCATATACTATTTTACTAATATATGAAGCACATTAAAAAACTAATTCAAGAATAAATCATGACAGGATAAGATAAAAGGAAACATGAATTAAAGTTTTAGTAATAAATTTTCAGGTGTATTTCCTGGGTCGCCTGCTACCCACGTAGGAAGCTCTGCCTAGTAAATGAGATAGGCATTGAATCAGTAGAGAGAAAAATGTTTATATACTTATAAATATAATAAATTCTATAAAAAGTATAGTGATGAGAGAGAGGGAAAAAAAAGGCGAGAAAGAGAAAGGAGACACAAATTATATAGTGAGGTTGAAAGATCTTCTGAGGAGGTGCCATTTGAGCTATGTCTGAATTAACCAAAAGAAGTACGGTGGGAAGAGCATTCCAGGGAGAGAGTACATCATGCTCAGAGTTCCTGTGCTGGGAAAGAGTTTGGTACATTTGAGGAGCTGAAAGAAGACCCATATGGCTGGAGTGTACTAAGAGGATCTGTGGCACAAATCTAGGTTGAAGAGTCAGGGAGGGCCTGTGCTAAGAAATCTGGTTTTTTTTTTTTTTTTTTTCTGATTTCACTGACAAACAATTGAAAGATTTTAAGCAGGGAATTGCCATAATCTGATTTACATTTTAGAAATGCATATTGGTGACACTGAGGTTTTGACCTTGAGAAACTCAGTGGTTGTTGCTATACTTATTGAGATGGGAATGATTGGGGGTGAAATATGTTGGGGGAATGGAGTTGTATTTTGGACATGTTATATTTGAGATGTATTTGTTAGGCTAATGTTAGCTGCCATAGCAACTAAACCCCAAATTTCAGTGGTTTACCGAAATAGAAGTTTGGTTTCCTGATTAGCGGCTGGCTTTTGTCAATATATTGATTCAAGGATTCAAGTTCTTTCTCCCCTGAGTTTCCCCAGGCACTGAGGGAACAAAGCCCTCTGAATCCAGCGGGTAGAAGAGGAAAGACAATATGGAGAATGCACACTTGCTTCTTATTCTTGGAGCAGAATGACACATATATATTCCATTTATATTTTGTTGGGGGAAAATCAGTCATATGGTCCCACCAAGATGCAAAAGGGTAACCATCATTTTACTCTCTACTTTTAAGAGATCAACTTTTTAATATTCTACATATGAGTAAGACAGGCAGTATTTGTCTTTCTGTGCCTGTATTAGTTCACTTTACATAATGTCTTACAAGGCAGTGAGGTAGAGGGTTAGGGGAGTTTGTGGAAATGTTGGCCAAAGAATATAAAATTCCCATTAGAGAGAAGGAATAAGTTCAAGAGATCTTATTGTGTAACATGTTGACTATAGTTAACAACAATATATTGTGTTCTTGAAAAATGCTGAAAGTGGATGTTAAATGTTCTCACCACAGAACTGATAATGGTGAGATAATGCATATAACAGTAGTGAGATTTAGTCATTCTACAATGTATATATACTTCAAAACATCACGTTGTACATGATAAATACATACAATTTTATCTGTCAAATTTAAAAATAAAATAAGATGCAAAAGAATCTGGGAAATATCATCCCCTCACAGCAAGAGTAGCCACTTTCCAGAAGAAACTCTGAACTGGGAAAGAAGCTTTCATTTTTTGTCAATGGCTATGCATTGCCACAGGCATCTATTAAATATTTCCCTGGATACATTAAGTAAAAAGTTGACTATAGAAATGTGTATCTCAAGAGAGTGGTCTACTCTGATTATAAAAATGTAATTTTCATCTGTGTGTCCTTGTAGAAAGATTAGAAGAGATGTCTTACTAGAACCAAACCCCAGAGCACAGTGACATTGGTAGTCAGATAAGGATTATGCAATGAAAACTGAAAATGTCATCAGGGATGTAGAAGAAAACAATCAAGACTTGGTGGCATCATAGGAACTATGAGAATTTTTTCAGAAACATCTAAAATTCTCACTAGTTCAAGTTTTATTGAATATTGAATTGATATTTTTCTGTCACAATTTGTCTAAATAGACATGCTTTCTATATACTATGAAATACAGTTTTCTGACTGCTGTACAAAGTACCTTTTAAATTTTTCGTTTTCTTTTTCTTTTTGTTTTTTGGGACAGACTCTCACTCTATCACCCAAGCTTCAGTGAACTGGTACAACTTCTACTCACTGAAATCTCTGCCTCCTGGGTTCAAGCGATTCTCATGCCTTAGTCTCCCTAGTAGCTGGGATTACACGTGTGCGCCACCACACCCGGCTGATTTTTGTATTCTTAGTAGAGATGGGGTTTCGCCATTTTGCCCAGGCTGGTCTGGAACTCCTGGCCTCAAGCAATCCACTCGCCTTGGCCTCCCAAGGCGCCCCCTCAAAGGTGTGAGCCACCGCGCCTGCCATAACATTTTATCTTTTAAAAAGAGCTTTAACATTTATTGTAAAGCAAAAAGCATGACATTTTAAAATTTTAATTTTAAAATTAATAACAGTTTTTAGTATTGTAAAAAATTCTCTTGATTTTAGTTATAAATTTCTGCCCAAATTTATGAGATTTGGGGACTAACAAGTCAATTCATAAGCTAATGTAATCTGTAGTGACATAGAGAAAAATTAAAAAAAACTTTATTAAACCATCACTTCAATTTAATTTTGTAAAATGCCAATACTTTAATTTATTAAAATATGGATTATATTGACATAAATTTAGAGCAGAGGTTGGCAAACTCTAGCTGGTGGGTCAATTCCAGTCTGACACCTGTCTGTGTACAGCTGTCAAGATAAGAATAATATTTACATTTTAAAATAGTTTTAAAAAATCAAAGGAATAATGATATTTTTGACACACAAATATATATAAAACTCCAACTTCAGTCTTAATAAATAAAATTTTATTTGAACACAGATACTTCATCCTTTTATGTAACGTACATAGCTACTTTTATGTTACAGCAACAGAGTTAGCAACTGAGACAGAGCCCTGCAAAGTCTAAGATATTTACTATTTAGCCCTTTATGGAAAAGAAAATGCCAACCTTCATTTAGAGTATAGAAAGGAGGACAACTGGCATTTAAGATGATATTTGCAATGCACTGAAAACAGAGACAAACACAGAGCAAGCATTTAATATGTTACTTTTTCATCTTTTCCCCCATTATTTTTCAGGTTATGAAGTCAGTTCAGGAGAACTTAAAATATTCAGAGTACATTCATACTGTTAAACTCAAATACAATTACTTATTAGAATAGTTTTATATATTTGAATTTATACTGGAATCACAGGTTTTTTTGTTAAAGATCTTCAGTATACATTAGTTAGTTAAAGTGTTTTAAGTCAGATTGTTGTAAATGTATAAGTTAACTGTAACAGGTATTTAATAGCAATATTATATAAAGGTGGCATATTTCATTCATTGAATTTTCTTTGCAATTTACTGTTTTTGAAAATCCAAGTGTTTGAAGTAAATAGGGAATATAAACTTTGTCTTGTATCTGTTTTTATTTAATATTTAGAACTGTGGTATGGTGATTAGGTTAGTTGAATATCTATTCAGTTAAATAAATCAAGTATAAATTCTTATGTGGTTAAATGTTATAGACCAAGTACATAAAATAATAATTATCCATATCATAAATTCAGAAACTATGTCTTTTAATTTTTTATATTCTTCGTTCAACAAAACAAAAGTGTTTCAGTTTGTATAATGCAACTGGTGGTTAGATTAAAATTTTCAAATTGAATCAAAGATCCATTTTTGACAAAACATTTGATCTGGTTTTTTCATTTAGATAGAAATTAATATGATTTCTGCCTATTTAAATTTCCTATAAATTTATCTTACTATAAAGTATAAGACCAGGGGTTTAGAAATTTGAATCTAATTATTACCTTCTAGTTAAAAATCATTGCTATCCCAGCAATCATATACATTTTTTCTCTTCCTATTTTTTCTTCCCACCTCTGCATTTCTCAATGTCTAGTATTGCTTCTATCCCTAAATACTTTGAGATAAATATTTTTTCATAGTGTGAAAAGCACCATTTAAAATGCCATACAAGTATAAAAGTGTAAAGAAAATAAATCTCTGCATTTGTACATTGTAATAAAAAAGAATAAACTCTTTTCCCTCAGGTGTTGCCCAAAATATTATTTCCTTTGTAACTTTAGATCCAAATATTACATGAGAAATACTTTTATGCTGGTAGAAGAAAACATAACTAGTCAAGAAATTAAAAACTTTTTGTATATATAAGCTGTATATTTATATATATACACATATATAGTTTCCTTTGTTAAAATTACACATATATATGTAATTTTAACTAGCTCTGTAGGTGGTAAAATACACAACAACAGTCTTCTTCACAATATTAAATATAATTTTCCTGAGTGTGGGAATGAGATTATGAGTATAGCCTTCTCCAATGCTGATGAAAACGTTTGTGGGAAGAACATATATAAGAGAGGATGTGGTTGAGAGACAAACTTTTAATCATGTCTAGAGTTCTCCAGGTGAACCAAAAAGAACACTAATCTTGAATGTTGGTGTAGTCATAAGTCCTGGTTTGTCAAGCCCTAAGTCTTGTGACGAGTATTTGTTGTCACTAATGACTTCTTTCTTTTCATCTCTGCCCTTTGTAAAGGACGTGAAGAATCTCACCCTGTTTTTTTTTTTTTTAACAAGTATTGCCCATTATTTTTCTTATTGTTTTGAGGCTTGAGGTAGTTCCAACTCCACTTCTCAGATGCAGCTAAGATTTTGTGCTCACTCTTATGTTACTGGCACTGAATAAGAAGATATACTGAGCATTTCTTAATTGTGAGTGAATATCTAGACAGCTTCAGGAATGTGCAAACAGATTTTACATGGCATCATAAAGGTTATCAATGTTTACTTATAACAAGATATGTATTGTTGGTTAAAGCAATTATAATTTACAATAAAAACAAAATAATAGGCAAATAGATAAAATTTATAAAAACGGAAACTGTCTCCATTGGAAAATAACAATATATTCGAAGAGGTAATTGATATCCCACCTGACAGTCAATTGACACTCTCATTCTTCTGAAAGAATGCTTTCCGTCTCCCCAGGATTATCTTGCACATGAACATTACTGTTAGGACCAACTAGGTCAAATCCGTTCTTTCTCTTATAAAAGCACCTTCTTGGCAAAACAAACAAACAAACAAAAAACCCACACAACAACAACAAAAATCCACCTCTCTCTGTGCAGGTAAACTTCTTTTCTGCTTCCTTAAAGTGTCAGCATAATACCCTTTCTTTCCTAGTAGACCTTTTTTTCTACTTGTCTAGCTCTTGCATTTCACAAAGTAGCCTCATGTTCCTAAGGTTAGGATATCATTTTTGCCTATAAAGTGCACAAAATTAATATAACTTAAACTAGATCTTTACAAAAATGGATATGTACTTACTGAATAGAAAATAATTTGAGCTGATCCTCAAAGGAAGAAAATACCACTGGGGCATTTAAATTAATTAAGAAAATTTTGAAATAGAATTTAAAGTCTAAGGATTGATTTTATTGATCTTGGAAATGAAAGGTACCCTTCAGTAATCATATTTCTAAAATAAATGATTCTTTTGATAGATTAGGTAACAATGTCAATCAATCATAGACAGGTAAATGGCTTTCCTCTCCCCCCAATAAACTGCCCAAGTATTTAATTACACTTTATTTTAAAAATGAATTTTTCTTAGTTTTCTTTTTTTGTGTTATTGATAGTAATGATCTTTTTGAAAATGGACTCAACATTAATTTTTTATTTTGCATTTATAATTTAAGACAACTTTTCTTTTTAGTTGCCTAATTTTTATATCTGAGATTTAAAGTCACATATTAACCAGAAATAGCAAAGTATGAAATAGAATGTAAAAGAAATTTCGTAATAGGTTCTCACTTTCTGGAGAGTCGGGTGATGATATTTATTTCTTTTGTAACTTCTATCACAAAACTGAATATTTACAGCTTAAATTTCTATAATACTTCAAAAGCAGATTTCCATACAAATTGTTTAAGGTGCATTATTATTGGATCCAATTTATAGATGAGGAAACAAGATTCAGGGAGTATAGAAGATACTGTCAGTGCTCCAGCCATACTCTTTCTGCATTTATCATTTCTGTGCATGCTGGTTTGCTTTCAAACTGCCAGTAAATGTGACCTTTTGCTTTTCCAGTGCCACAATCAGAGGGCCCACAAAGTGTTTGATTTATCCTAATGGAATTCCACAAGATGTTGCTTCACTAAGGGATGTACTTACAAGAATGGAGGTTCAACAGCAGACACATGACCTCAGGGCCATTAGCTCTACCTTTACATGCATGACCCAGAAGCTGCTGGCTTGATGAAGTGCTACCTATTTCTTTTGTGTGTGTTTTATTTATATATCACAGTTGTGCATATTTTTGGGGTACTTGTGATATTTTTACTCATGTATACAATATGTAATGTCAAATCAGGGTAATTGGGATATCCATCACCTCAAACATTCATTTTTTTAAAGGTATGTTGGGGACATTACAATTCTTTTCTTGCTGTTTTGAAATCTACAATAAATTATTGTTGACTAAAATTTCCCTAATGTAGTATCAAGTACTAGAACTTATTCCTTCTATCTAACCATTTTTGTACTGAGTAACCAGCTCCTAATTCCTCCCTCCCCCTCCTGCTTCCCTTCCCATCCTATGGTAACCAGCATTCTACTCTCTACCTCTAGGAGAACCATTTTTTTTTAGCTCCCACATATGAGTGAGAATATGTAATATCTGTCTTTCTGTGCCTGATTTATCTCACTTAACATAATGACCTAAATTCCATCCATGTGGCTCCAAAGGACAGGATTTCATTCTTTTTTTATGGCCAAATAGTATTCCATTGTATATATGCCACATTTTCTTTATCCATTTATCCATTGATAGGTCCTTAGATTAGTCCCATATCTTGTCTATTGTGAATAGTGCTGGAATATACATTGGAGTAGAGATATCTCTTCCGTATATTGATTTCCTTTATGTTTTTGGATGTATACCCAGCAGTGGGATTGTTGGATCATGTGTTAGTCATATTTTTAGTTTTTTGAGGAGCCTCCATACTGTTTTCAGTAACAGCTGTACTACTTACATTCCCACCAACAGTGTATGAGTGTTGGTGGGAATATAACTGCATCTTTGTCAACATTTGTTATTCTTTGTGTTTTTGATAAAAGCCAGTTTAACTGGGGTGAAATGATATGTCATTGTGGTTTTGATTTGCATATCTTTGATGATTAGTGCTGTTGAGCATTTTTCTTTTCTTTTTTCTTTTTTGAGATGGAGTTTTGCCCTTGTTGCCCATGCTAGAGTGCAATGGCATGATCTCGGCTCATTGCAACCTCCACCCCACAGGTTCAAGTGATTCTCCTGCCTCAGGCTCCCAAGTAGCTGGGATTACGGGCGCCCTTCACCATACCTGGCTAATTTTTTGTGTTTTTAGAAGAGATGGGATTTCACCATGTTGGCCAGGCTGGTCTCGAACTCCAGACCTTAGGTGATCCACCCACCTTGGCCTCCCAAGTTCTGGGATTACAGGCATGAGCCACCATGCCTGGCTGAGCATTTTTCATATATTGGCCATTTGTATGTCTTGTTTTTCTTTTTTTAATTTTTTTTTTTTTTGAGATGGAGTCTCACTGTGTCACCCAGGCTGGAGTGCAGTGACACCATCTCGGCTCACTGCAACCTCAGCATCCCAGGTTCAAGCAATTCTCATGCCTCAGTCTCCCAAGTAGCTGGGACTACAGGTGCCCACCAGCATGCCCAGCTAATTTTATTTTTTATTTTTAGTAGAGACAGGGTTTCACCATTTTGGCCAGGCTGCTCTTGAACTCTCTACCTCAGGTGATCTGCCCACCTCAGCCTCCCAAAGTGCTGGGATTACAGGCATGAGCCACCACGCCCAGCCCGTATGTCTCCTTTTAAGTAATGTCAATTGAGATATTTTTGCCCATGTTTTAATCAGATTATTTATTTGCTATTGAGTTGTTTGAGTGCCTTATGTATTCTGGTTATTAATCCTTTGTCAGATGGATAGTTTAAAAATATTTTCTTCCATTCTATGGATTGTCTCTTCACTTCGTTGTTTGTTTCCTTTGCTGTGCAGAAGCTGTTTAGCTTAATGCAATCCCATTTATCTATTTTCACTTTTGTTGCCTATGCTTTTGAGGTCTTACCCAAAAAATATTTGCCCAGACCAATGTCCAGTAGCAACTTCTTAACATTTTCTTTCGATAGTTTCATAGTTTCGGGTCTTACATTTAAGTCTTTAACCCATTTTTGCATTGATTTTTATATATGGTAATAGATGGGGATGCTAAAAAGCCAGCTTCCAGCTCTAGGGGAAGGGGCCTCTGCTTTCAAAAGATGTTATATTCTTTAAATTGATTGCCATTATTATGATGCAGTGTCTCCTGATAGAAAAGGAACCAAAGAGTGGAAGTTGGCATGGCTCATCTCACTATCAGTCTAATTGACAAATTTGTGATTACTGTTCCCACAACTTTAAACCATGGATTAGAGGTCTTGGTTACTAAGAACAAAAAGTAAGGCTTCTACCAATGGACATGGTAAATGTTCCACTAAGCTTTGGCTATGGCTACCACCTGATCATTTTGTGCTTCTCATAATAGTGGCCAAGCAAGCAAAGAAAGAAGTTACCACATTGGCAGGATAATTGACCCTGGTTGTCAAGAGGAGCTAGGATTTCTGTTACAAATGAGGGCAAGAAAGAGTATGGATAGAGCTTAGAGTATTCAGTGAGATGCTTTTAGTTCTCCCATGCCTGATTGTAGCAGGACGAGCCACAGACAAAACTCCTCAGACACCGAGTTAAAAAAGGAAGAGGCTTTCTTTGGCCAGGAGTGTCAGCAGACTTGTGTCTCAAGAACTGAGGTCTCCAAAGAAAGAATTCCTGTCCCTTTTATGGGCTTATGACTCTAAGGGATCCACGTGAAAGGGTTGTGACAGATTGAGATCTATAGATAGCACATGTGGTTAGAGTCGGGGGTTAATCTTTTAACCTCAGGCCTGGTCGGTGGTGCCGGTTGGTCATTTCAGGAATGAAAACAACTTCATTCCTGTTGTTTTTCAGCTTGTAATTCCTCCTTCTCTTCAGAGACAGGAGACAGTAAGAGAAATGGCCTCGCTCCTCATTCCCCTCTTTGAGAATCTCACTCACTAGTGCTAGTTCTCACTCTCATCTTCACTACACAGTCCTAATTCATGACAAACATACTTATTTTATGCTATATAGCCCTTTCCCAATCTAGAGAGCCGCATCTTATTTATTTCCATACAGGTCACTGTTGATTGCTGCACAGGCATCAAATTTTAAGATAATTTGTTTGGGGACTCCTTTTTCTTCTGTTCTAGTTATTACTTTACTCACATCAGCATTTCCCCGGTTGCCAGTCCTCAATCTTATTTCAAAAACTGTACTCATAGGGGGCTCAGATGGGTTATAGCACACATCAGGCTGGTCACTTCCTGGCCTGCATACCTTATACTGGGTGGCATTATACAAACAAGTCCCTTTTAGAGTTCTAGTACGTTCATAATAACTATAAAACAGAAAGACTGTTTTAACTTTTTGCCCTACCTCAGTAACTTGATGTATACACTGGGAATAGTCCTCAGTCTGAGGAAGGTCAGTTGAAGTCCTTACTGTACAAATCCAAAATTTAGGGAAAATAAGTCCCATGATGAGTTTCCTCATGTTTTGGCTGTGTGTGGACCAGTCAGCTTCTGGGTGTGACGAGAGTAGGGCTTGTCGTCTTCTTCAAAGTCACTTTGCAGGGGTTGTCCAGGCTTGGTCTCACCTCCCAGGTCTCAGGTGCTGCAGGTTTTATGCGGCTGTGGTGGATCCAGGCTGGGATTCCCTCTACCTTTACAGCTGTGGGAGTGGTCAAGACAACAGTCTGGGGTCCTTTCCACCACGGCCGCAAGGGGGCTACGTTCCAATCTTTGATCCACACCGGTTCACCTGGGGAGAAAGGGTGAACTGGGGAGCATAAGCTGATGGGACACCTCTCATTTACCCAGGCTGAAATTGTTTGTGTAATTTTCCCTAAAGCCTGTATCTGTCGCTGTAACTCAATTTCACCTAGCTCTTGAGAAGTGCCTGGGAGTCCCCGTGGTATGGGAGGGGGCCTATGATATAATATTTCATAAGGGGAATATCCTGTCCTTTTAGAAGGGGTACATCTAATCTTAATACCATAGGGAGAGCTTGTACCCACTTTAATCCTGTTTCTTGACACACTTTCCCTAAACTATTTTTGATAGTCCGATTCATCCACTCTTCTTTTCCAGAACTCTGTGGTCAGTAAGCGGTATTTATTTTCCATGTGAGCCCCAATACCTTTGCTGTCTTCTGTACCAAATCAGCCACAAATCCCAGCCTGTCATCTGAGCTGATTCGTAAGGGCAGTCCAAACCTAGGGATGAGATCTCGGAGAAGCACACGGGTTACTTCATGAGCTTTCTCAGTTCGTAAAGGATAGGCCTTCACCTACCCAGAGTGTGTACACACTAGAACTGGCAAATACTTGTTAACTCCACATTTGGGCATCTCAGTGAAGTCTACTTGGAGATCTTCAAAGGGGGCTGCCCCATAAGCTTGTATGCCGGGCAAGACAGTTGGACCTTACCTAGTATTGTGCTGCCAGCAGGTGACACACTGCTGCGCCACTGTTTTGGCAAGGGCCGACAGATGCGAGATGTAGAAGTACTGGTTTAACAACTTTTCAAATGACTCTTGGCCTAGATAGGTGGTCTCATGCACAGCCAATACGACTGCGGTGCCCAGCAGTTGTGGCACGGCTATTCTTCCATCTGATAACCGGATCCATCCCTCTTCTATCACCTGGCCCTCCCTCTGCCTGGAGAAAGTCCTTCTCTTCTTTAGAATAAGTAGGTACAAGGTCAGGTGCCTGAGGGAGCAGGGGTCAGTGACTGATGCCCGGTAGGGGGTGGATGCTGCTTTTGAGCCTCTGAGTCAGCTCGGGAGTTCCCCAAGGCAATCGAGGTGGAAGCTCACTGGTGTCCTCTGAAGTGCATGACTGCCCCCTTTTGGGGACTTCCACACTGCCTCTAACAATTGCAGGATCTCTCAATGATGTTTTATCTCTTTTCCCCCAGAGTTCAACAGGCCTTTTTCTTTATATAACGCCCCATGCACTTGGAGGGTTAAGAAGGCATACCAAGAGTCAGTGTAAATGTTTACAGTCTTACCTTCATTTAGCTCTAAGGCCCAAATTAAAGCAATGAGTTCAGCCTTCTGGGCTGAAGTACCCTGGGGCAATGATTTGACTTCAGTGACAGTGTCCAGGGTTACCACTGCATATCCTGCACACGTCTCTTCTTGTGAGTTGACCAAGCTGCCCCTGTCCACATACAGCTCCCAGTCTACTGATGTCCAAGGATGGTCTCAGAGGTTGGGCCTGCTAGAATAAACTGAGTCCAACACCTCTACACAGTTATGTTCAACTGGGCTCTCTAATACCGTGAGTAAGGTGGCAGGGTTCAAGGTATTGCAAACGTCAGTGGTTATGCAGGGATTTTCACAGAGCAAGCTTTGTTACCTAGTTAGTCTAGCATTCGTTAGCCAATGATGTCCTTTGGTATTCATTAAAGTCACCACAGCATGGGGGGGCTTTATGTTCAGATTTTGCCCAAGAGTCAGCTTATCTGCTTCTTGTGCTAACAGGGCAGTTTCTGCCAAGGCCCTCAAATATGGGGGCCAACCTTTAGTAACCCCATCTAGTTGTTTAGAGAGGTAGGCCACCGGCCTTGACCAGGGCCCCGTGGTCTGGGTCAAAACTCCAACTGCCATCTTTTCTCTCTCTGAAACATATAGTGTAAATGGCTTTGTCAGGTCAGGCAGCCCCAGGGCTGGGGCCGACATGAGTTTCTCTTTTAACTCATGAAAAGCTTGTTGCTGTTGGGACCCCCATTCCAAATGTTCCTTGTCACCCCCCTTTGTGACTCCATACAGGGGCTTGGCTAGTACTGAAAAGTTTAGGATCCATAACCTGCAGAACCCCACAGCTCCTAAGAATTCTCTCACCTGCCTTTTGGTCTTAGGCTCTGATAGGTTGCAAACGACCTGCTTTCTTTCTGATCCCAAGTTGTGCTCCGCCTGTTGGATAGTAAATCCCAGGTAACATACTTGCTGTCTGCAGATCTGAGCTTTCTTCTTGGACACCTTTTACCAACATTCCTCCAGGTGGTGGAGCAGGGTATCCATTCCCTTGGCGCACCCGACTGCTGTGGGGTGTCCCAGCAGGAGGTCATCAATGTACTGGAGCAACATGCAACCTAGGTCTCTGGTGGGAAACTTTTGGAGGTCTCGAGCCAGTGCTTCCCTGAAGATAGTAGGGGAGTTCTGGAACCCTTGGGGAAGATGGGTCCAAGTGTACTGAGTAGTGACATCTGACCCCGGATCCTCCCACTGAAAGGCAAACAGTTTCTGGCTCTCAGGGGCTAGTGTGATGCTAAAGAAAGCATCCCTGAAGGATGAACCAGGTGAACCAGTCAGGTGAACCAGCTATCCTCAGCGGTAGCTTGGTTGACCAAGCGCAAATCCTGTACTGGCCTGTAGTCCTTGGCTTGGGAACAGGCAGGAGGGGAGTGTTCCATGGAGACTGACAAGGGACTATAATTCCAAAGGCCCTCAGCTGCTTGAGATGGACCTGGATACCTTCAAGAGTTTCTCTGGGGACCAGGCACTGTTTTTGTCTGTCTGGCTGGGCCCCAGGCTTAACTTCTATGAGTGCGGGGGCCTGGTAGATTGCCAACCCTGGAGGATTGTCTTCTGCCCACACCTTTGGCCACCGCTTAGTCAGAGCTGATCATATCTCTTGGCCTGGCCCAGTTAAGAAGAGTCTCCATTCCTCCTCCTGAGGAACCATAAGGGCCATGATAACTCCCGTTCCAAGTAGCTTTAGCTGTAAAGAGCTGTGCTTTGTAAAAGAGATGGTGGCTATCAGCTTGCTAAGTAGGTCCCTTCCTAGCAAAGGCAAGGGGCAGTCAGGCATGTACAGGAACTGGTGAATCACTTCATGTCCCCCCACAGTGCAGGTCCAGGGCAAACAGAAAGCTTGCTTTGCTGAAACCCCTGTGGCTCTGATTACATCTATTGTCTTTTTGGATAAGGGGGTGACCGGGGTGGTTACTACTGAATGTTCAGCACCAGTATTGACAAGAAACTCAATGTCCTTGCCCCCAACTGTCATCCTGACCATGGGCTCTTGGGGACACATGAGCCTGGTCTCCCTCAGTCCAGTAACCCTTCTGCCAGATTGAACAAGGCCCCTTCATCCTTCTCTGAGGCCTCCTGCTCAGAGTCGCCTTGTTTCCCTTTCAACTGGGGGCACTTGTCCTTCCAATGTCCTATTTCCTTACAGTAAGCACACTGGTTACACTGCAAGCGTGGACAGCCAGACTGGGTATGTTTCCTGGGGCGCCCCTTCTCTCACCCCTCAGGGGGACCCCTCTCATAGCTGCAGCTAGCAGGTCGGCATTTCACCAGGCTTGGCATTCACTCTCTTTGCAATTCTCTCTGCGGCTTACTGCATCTCTATTCACAAATACCTCGTTGGCTATCTCCAATAACTGTGAAGTATTCATGCCTGCAAACCCAGCCTGTTTCTGCAATTTTCTTCTAATGTCTTCTGCACTTTGACTAACTAAAGCTATGTTAATCATGTGCTGATTTTCAGGGCTATCGGGATCAAAGGGAGTATACATATGATAGGCCTCACATAGTCTCTCATAGAATTGTGCTGGGCTCTCATCTTTCCCTTGAATGACCTCAGAGACTTTGTTAACATTTGTGGACTTCTGAGCTCCCTTCTTTAACCCTTCCAGAAGGGCTTCCCTGTACCAGTTTAGCCTTTGCATACCCTGTCTTCATTTGGGTCCCATTGGGGGTCTGTTCCTGGTAATTGTATCCTCACATACTCTTGTGGGTTTTGGTAATCAGCTGGAACATTTTCTTCCAGGCACTTAGTTGCTGCTTGGAGCACTCTCCTCCTTTCATCTGTGTTAAAGAGGTACATGAACAACTGGTGGCAATCAGTCCAGTTGGGGTTATGGGTCTGGATAATAGTTTGGAGCAAATCAATTATAGCTTGAGGCTTTTTGGTATAGGATGGGGTATTGTTTTTCCAATTGAGGAGATTGGCAGAGGTGAAGGGTTGGTACACAAAGGCATACCTTTCTACCATGTGCCCGTCCTCATCTATCCCAGTATACCATTGCTCTCTTAAGGGCATTTGTATCCCAGTTCTAGGCCTCAAACAGGCTGCCAAGGGAAGGGTTTCTCCCAAGGTCTCACATCCTTCCTTTTCTACTCTGGGTGGCCTAGGGGTATGTAGGCCTTGTGGAAGCTTGGGCGCAGTGGGCTCAGGAGTGGGAGGCCTTCCTCCCTGGTGAAAAGGTGGGGGGCACTGGTGCCATTTCTTGCCATGAATCCTGTGATGTTGGGTCCGACAGGACTTTAGGAGCCAACTCCCCTCGGCAGGTGGAGCGGGATTCTTCCTTGGCTGTCTGTCCCTTTGCCACTAGTACTACTGCTGCCTGTCCTATTAACTACTGTGGGGGGTCTAAAACCATCTGAAACCAAGTGTCTATGTATGGAAACTGGTCTGGGTGTCCTGGCTTACCAGTTACCTTGTGCCATACCTTTGAAACAATGGACCTGTCTAGGCTTCCTACTGATGGCCAACCCACTTCTAATGTTGGCCAGTCTATCCCACACAAAGTTCTAAGTTTACTTGGTGTCATAGTAACTCCATAGTCTCCATTAAATCCTTTCTTGAAACTTTTCAACATAGTTCCTAGCAGAGTTGGCTTACTTTGTGTTCCACCCATCTTCCTCCCAAGACAAAACAACACTCACACCACAAGAAGGAAAGGGTAAAGGGGTCACTCACTCACCTTGCCCCTCTCAAACTCAAGCACTCACTTTCACTTTTCTTTTTGCAAACAAGTCAAGCCAAATCAAAATCAATACTGAGACCAAAGTGCCAATAAGGGCACACTGTGGATGATCAGGCCACGCTTCCACTCAAATGGAGTGGGCAAGTTCCAAAGACCGGTCCTACAGTACCAGATGTCCAGATTCCAAGCGCCAGTTCCTTCCCGGTGTTCAGCTGCTGTGTTGATCCTCTGTGGGGGCCTGCCATGCACAGCTCTGATGAGGCGTTCTACCAGGGCAAATGCCTACCTGGGAGTCAGGCTCTGTGTTGTTCAAGCTGGCCAGATGCTCCACAGGGCAGGGCTAAGCCGCCTAAGGGGCTGCCTTGACCGTCTGTTAATCACCTCAATTCCCAGTCAGGGAACCAAGAAATGGAGCACGACGAGCCACAGACAAAACCCCTCAGACACCGGGTTAAAGAAGGAAGAGGCTTTATTTGGCTGGTAGCGTCGTCAGACTTGCGTCTCAAGAACTTAGCTATCCGAAGAAAGAGTTTCTGGCCCTTTTAAGGGCTTACAACACTAAAGGGTCCACGTGAAAGGGTTGTGATAGATTGAGATCTATAGATAGCACATGCGGTTAGAGTTGGGGTGGGGTTAATCTTTTAACCTCATGCCTGGTCAGTGGCGCTGGTTGGTCTTGCCGCTGACTTCATTCCTGTTGTTTTTCAGCTTTTAATTCCTCCTTCTCTTCAGTGACAGGAGACAGTAAGAGAAATGGCCTTTCTCCTCATGGTGATAACTAAATGGGCACTGCAGCAGCCACATCTGACAAGAGTACAGTAACTAGGCGCTCAGACCCTTCAAGGATAAGAGTCTGAGTCACCCTACCAGGAAAGCAACCTAGAGAAGCTGAATCACTAGTTGAGGATTCTTTTGCAAAAAAGCTAGCACGGGGATGATAAAAAGAGACAGTGCATACCAGTTATGGCTTCAGGATCAACTGAAACTGTACACGCTGTAGTTTATTCCACCAATATTCCTAATATAATTTTACAAAAGAAATTGTGAATCAGTGATGGGATTGAATGACCTTCATACAAGTTATGAGTAAATCTGAGTCGCGCAAGGGGAGGAAGTAGCAAGACATGCAAGTGCCCTACCTGTGGAATCGGTGTATTTACTATTTTCCTGTATCTTGACACCTCTTCTGACTGATAGGACTTGTGACTCTGAGTGCTCACTCTGATCAACAGATCCTTCTCTGTCTGTTCTAAAGGCAGGCTAGAATTAATCTCCACCTTCCACCATGCACACACACACACACACACACATGCTCTCAACCAACACTTGATAGGGGTTGCTATGTAAATACATAGCTTCCTCATCTTGGAGTGGAATAACTTGGTGATGTATCTTCTATACCATATCCCGAGTTCTCTAGCAAAATCAATCTCCAGTTGCCCATGGTGATAATTCATAATACATTTATTATTAACTTTTTTTCCTTTTTCTGTTCCATTTTTCTATTCAAATACTGGTGTTCTTGGAATCACCTTCCAAGTCAACTACTTATACTGAAATATTTGAATTAGAATTTGTTTCTGGGGAACCCACACTAAGACAGCAAGTGACTTGTTAAATGCCAGTGGCAGTGAAGATATTTAATTCCAGGTTTTCTAAGTCTTATACCAGTTTTCTTTTTACTATTGCATTCTGGAAGTGTTCTGTATATACTAGACTTAAGATTGATATTAACTCTAGACATTTATGTACACATCAGAAAGGTAGAAATAGAGTCAGAAAATATTCCTTCCAGCTCTTTTTTATGCATATGTGGATTTGAACTTTTTCAAAAGAAAGTATAAGTATTTACCATATTCATATATGCTTTCTCACTCTTTTGCTCCCTTCAAAGGAGGGAGGATTCCATCCTTCATGGATAGGTCAGTTCATAGGCCTTCTTTTTTTTGTTTACAGTTTGGGTGATGTGCTGATTCTTGTGAGGGCAATATATTACACTACACCTCTTTCTTCTGCACAGTGGGGTGTCTCAAGAATAGAGAATTTGGGCTTCCAAGTGGGGCATGGTGTGGATGGAGTGATGGTATAAGCATGCAGGAAGGAAAATAGAAAACCACTGTGTAGCAAAGGTTGGTGCACTGATGAACTAAAGAAGGAGTGCCTTTAGCCATTGACATGACAGAGAGAACATATGGCAAGTGAGAAGAGCCATGTGGGTTGAGTTTTTGTAAGTATCTCCATCTGTATAGAGAATATGAGTGGCAGTGATAGCTAAAAAGGATTTTAAAGATATTTTACTATGTCTTGTGGGGTTTCTAAAGAGATGAGTGAAGATTTGAAGTAAATTGTATTTAATTTTGTTTTACTGTTTCTTTGATTGTACTGCCATGCCTGGCTGGATCACAGCAGACCCCTATCATTTTCAGGTTAGAAGTCATTACATATGCTAGAGCCATTATAAGTTGAAATACAGTTCCTGCTAAATTTAGCTTGTAGATCTTCTTTTACCTGCATTGGAGGCTTGTATTTCTGATGAGGCAGCATGACGGCTCCTGGGATAAGAAGTAAAAGAAGAACAAAGAATGAGGACAGCAACACAGATTTAATTTAGAGATGAAATCCAGAGAAAAGAGCCAGAACTCCTAAAACAATTTTTAGTGCTTCAATCTTTCAATCGAAGGCAAATGACTCAGGTAGGTCAGGTGTTGGAGGAGTCAAGGGAAAGCAACAGAATAGTATGTGCTCAGGCTATTGTGATCCTTGTGGAGAAGGAAAGACTCTTTCTGGGAGAGCCACAGTGGGCGAAGTTTACCTGAGATGACCTCTCAGTGGTATTCTTGAGCTCAGACCAAGCCCACTGTCCATGTCTAGGCCAAATGCAAATGTGGACTTTGAAAAAGAGGGACCATACTAAGAAGCTGAGTTAGTGTAGAAAAGAGAAACAGAAGAAGAAGGAAAAGTAAAGCAAACTAATCCTGTTGGTTTAGATATTTTGTGTTTTTTAAGGATTAACTTAGGGAGGAGCTTAAAAGTAGCCATGAAAGAACTTGTTTAGTCTCTAAAAGAATAGGAGGGCTGCTGGTGATGCCTTCAAGGGGAGAATCACAGTGAAGATTTGTCACAGGAGGCTGAAAAGAGTTGTTCAGCCAGGGAACGCAGATTAGAAACTCAGCTGGATTGAACACAAGAGACAGGTTTGAGATAATTAAATTCCTTGTTAATAATAAATTTGCTGTAAGCTTCATATTGGGCAAAAAGAAGTAGACTCAACTTTGGAGAATACATAATATGAAAAAGGAGGCCAAGACTCTTGAGATTATCTTAGTAATTCTTCTGAATATGCCAAAACTAAAGAATATCAGGAAAAAAGCAAAGGTCAGAAAAGGAGTGGCTAACAGATATTGTGACTTTGATAGTGGTAAAAATAAAGACGCTATAGCAGGAGTGGAAATATAAGATAGGAGAAAAACTTAATTGGGAAACAAAGTGAGACAGAATGACAGTAGGACAAGGATTTCAAAGGAGATCTTGAAAGAATAACTAACACAAATATGTTTAACAAAACTGCAGCAGAAAATACTATGGAGTAGGACAGCATCGAATTCTGATTGGCAGGAGATACTTGAAGAGATATCTGAGGAAACTAGAGTCCTCTTGGAAGCTGGAGGGCAAGATAAAAAGTTATTGGTTAGTAAAATCTGGGAAAAGAAAGATGGTAAAGGGAGAAAGCAAAGTAAGATTTTAATCCTCTTAAAATATTGGAGAAGAGCCACAGCAGAAACACTTTGGAGAGTCTCCCCTAGAGAGCAGGGAAAGCCAACTGCTGAGGTCCATAATCTACATACATGAGCAGAAGATACCCAGAGGGTGGCATTATTTCCAGCATATCATTGTGTGGTCTGTACTATATTAGCCTCCAGGAAGGTTGTGTAGGGCTTGTGGGATTTAAGCAAAATAAACAAAACTTTACAAGCCTGCTCACCAAGTGAGGTGACAATAGGAGAATCAGAAGATTAACATAAGGGGAAAGATATATTTGCTAGATCCTACACCAAAAAATTATGTGTTAGCAATTTGTTCCTTTAAAACATGAAGAGATTACATAGTAATGTCCCCAAATACGGTTTCTTGGGCTGTCTAAGAGTTAGGGGCAGGGGGATACAAGAGGAGGAAGAGGAAGAAGTAAATGAGATATATTAAGTTCTAACTTCAAATATAAAGAGATATTTTCTATCAAAAGCATATTTTAAATTTTATTTATTGCTATAGCATATTGTAACTTAAAAATTCTGATTATTCTTAAAAGTTGCAGATTTAAATTAGAAAGGCAGAGTTATGCATTTTGAAGGCACTTTGGATTAACACATGTTCAAGTAATAGACATGTTATTAACACGTGTTCAAATATCTTTATATTATACTCCTTTCTTGGAAAGTCCCTAAGGATTGACTACTGGAGCCATGTATTCTTTATATTTATGGCAGCATCTGAGGTAGAGATAAATGGATATTATGAGATGCATTTCATAGATAGAAATAATAGGCAGGGCTTACCTAAATTAAATTTAAGGGGATAAAAAGAAAAGAGAAGAGCCAGTGGTAAGGCTATGATTTTAGTTTAGTCTAACAGGAAAGATGGTGGTGCCATTTAATGAGATGGGAAGATTTTAAAAGGAACTGAGGGGTTTATATTAAGAGGGTGATTAGAACATGTCAAATATGAGATGTCTATTGGAGATCTAGGTAGAGACGTAAAGCAGAAACTGGATATACAGGAGTGGAGCTTGGTGCCAGGGATAAGATTTTGGAAGTCAGTTCAAAAGCAGCAATTCTGTCTATGAAACTGGAAGAGATTACACACAGAGAAATTACTTACAGAAAGATGAAAGCAAACATCTCAGAACAGAGCCCCTAGGCTCCCCGATATTGTTATCAACTGAATGTACCCCCCCTCCCCACCAAATTCATATGTTGAAATCTTAACTCTGAATGTGATGGGATTAGAAGGTGGGACCATTGGGAGGTATTTAGGTCGTGAAGGTGGATCTCTCATGAATGGGATTAGTGCCTTTACCAAAGGGACCCCAGAGAATCTCTTACCTTCTTTCCACCATATGAGGATATAAGGAGAAGACAGAATAGGGTCCTCACCAGAACCTGACCATGTTGATATCCTAATCTCAGACTCTAGCCTCCAGAACTTTGAGAAATAAATTTGTTGTATGTAAATCACCCTGTCCGTGGCATTCTGTTTTAGCAGTCCAAACTAGGAAAAATATTAATAAGTCAGAGAGGAGGATAGTCTAGCAAAGGAGATGGAGGATAGAAGAAAAGGAAAATCAGGGCTACGTGACACCATGGAAGTGAAGGGAAAAATACTCCAGAAAAAGTGAGTTCTCTGTTAATGCTTCTTAGAGGCCAAAGCAGAGAAAACCAGTGAAGTAGATATGGACTTAACAAAATGATAGTTTTTTGATTGTTATAGATAGAGGCATTTTGATTCAAAAGTGAAGGAAGCCTGAGTGTGAATGGAAAGTAAGGAAGTGAAGAACATGAGAACATTTATTTTTAGTTTTATTGTTTCAGTTTTCCTGTGAAGGGCATGAGAGATGAAATAGTAACTGAGGGATTTGGAACCGAGGAAGGTTTATATTTTAAAGAGAGTAGATCTTAGAACCTGTCATTAGCAGATAGTAATGGCATGGTAGAGAAGAAGGAATAAATAATGCAGGAGAGACAGGAATGACCGTGGAATAAAAGCCCCAGAGAAGGTGAGTGGAAACAGGATCAGGAGCACAAGTGAAAAGTTGGCAGGACATACTTTCCACTAATGCAAAAGGGAAAGCAGAGAATGAGGGTTAGGATACAGCGAAGTCCACCAATTTGGTGGTTGGCAGACAAAGGAATTCCTATCTGGACAAAGAAGGAGGAAGCTGTGTGTGACAAATCTATTTGTTCAGGACCAGAGCAAATACTATTCTTTTGATGACACTAGCTAAGGGATATATCAGTTTCTCACTGATGAAGAGGTAAACTAGAGCTGCCATTCACACCATATAATAAAACTTAGGTAGTTTTCTTTACATACAGTTGATTCAGTCATTGCTAGCCAATCCTTATTATTGCCAGAAAATCTACCAAGGAAGAATTCCTCCAGGGGTTATTAAAAACAGATCTAAGGATTTGAAGGACCCCATCTTTCTACCAGGTCGCAGTTATGGTGCCCTTCGTGGAAGGCCAAGGAATCTGGCTTGCCTCAAGAAGCTCTTGCATTTGAAATAATATTAATAATAAGCCAGTTGTAGTGGCTCACGCCTGTAATCCCAGCACTTTGGGAGGCCAAGGTTTGTGGATCACTTGAGGTCAGAAGTTCGAGACCAGCCTGATCAACATGGTGAAACCCCATCTCTACTAAAACTACAAAATTAGCCGAGTGTGGTGGCACATGCCTGTAATCCAGCTACTTGGGAGGTTGAGGAGGAGAATGACTTGAACCTGGGAGGCGAAGGTTGCAGTGAGTGGAGATCATGCCATTGCACTCCAGCCTGGGCAACAAGAGTGAAACTCCGTCTTTAATAATAATAATAATAATAATAATAATAATAATAATAATAATGAGAAGGAGGAGGAAAACAGCTGGACAATTACTGAAGACCTACTATATGACTATGCTGTATTGAGTGCTATGCATTCATTACCTGTGCAGTCCTCATAACAGAGCTCTGAGGTAGAGATATTACCTTCTTTTCACATTTGAGGAAATGCAGGTTTAGAGAGGGAAGTGACTTGTCCACAAGTATAGTCATGTGCCTCATAACAACAGTTTGGTCAATGACCTACCACATATATAATAGTGGTACCATAAGATTATAATGTATCTGAACAATTACCTTTAGCCATTGTAACAATACAGTGCAACACTTACTAATGTGTTCATGGTGATGCTGGTAAGCAATCCTACTGCACTGCCAGTGCTATAAAAGTCTAGCACATAAAATTACGTATAGTACATACTTCTTGATAATAATGATAAGTGACTATGTTATTGGTGTATGTGTTTACTATACTGTGCTTTTTGTCCTTGTTTTAGAGTGTACTCCTTCTACTTACAGAGAAAGTTAAGTGTAAAACAGCCTGAGGCAGGTCCTTCAAGAGGTATTCTAGGAGAAGGCAGTATTATCATAGGAGATGGCAGGTCTATATATGTTACTGCCCCTGATGATCTTGAAGTGGGACAACACATAGAGGTGAAAAACAGTGATATTGATTATCCTGGCCCAGTATATGTCCAGGTGAATGTGTGTGTTGCATCTTAGTTTTTAATAAAACAGTTTAAAAAGTTCAAAAACAAAAAGTAGAAAAGAGCTTATAGAATAAGAATATAAAGAAAATATTTTTGTATCTCTGTACAATGTGTTTGTATTATAAGATATAAGGTATTTGTATACAATGTATGTAAGGTATTTACAAGACCCAAAAAGTTTTAAAAATTAAAAAGACAAATTTAAGCTAAGGTTAATTTATTATTGAAGAAAAAAGTTATTATAAGTTTAGTGTAGCTTAAGTGTCCAGTGTTTGTAAAGTTTACAGTAGTGTGTGGTAATGTCCTAGGCCTTCACATTCACTCACCAATTACTCACTGATTCATCCAAAGCAACTTTCACTCCTTTAAGCTTCACTCGTGATAAGCGCTCTATACAGGTGTACTGCATTTTATCTTTTATACCACATTTTTACTCTACCTTTCTGTGTTTAGATACACAAATGCTTATTATAATTGTGCTCCAATTACCTACAGTATTCAGTACAGTCACATGATATACAGGATTGCAGTATAGGAGCACACCATATAGCTTAGGTGTGTAGTAGGTGATACCATCTAGGTCACTGTAAGTACACTCTATGATGTTTGCACAATGACAGAATCACATCACGGCAAATTTTTCTCAGGACATAATTCCATCATTAAGTGATACATGACTGTATATAGTTGGAGTTTGAACTTAGACCACTATGATTCCAAAGGCAGCAGTGTGTGTGTGTGTGTGTGTGTGTGTATGTGTGTATTCACATGTACATATGCTCATGAACTGTTGCATAGTTTACCAAATGTTGCCAGGTTTAAAATGTACAGAGCAGGATACTGATAAATTTTATACTCTGATTTCTCTAGAGTTCAGACCAAAAACAAGACAGAAATCAGTAAAATAAAGTACAAGTGAAAGCCAGAATAAGAACAATAAGTAATATAATATTGCAGAATTTAGAACAGGAAACTGAGAGAAAAAGTTTGATTCTACTTTAGTGCAAGAAACAGATTGAATATAACAGGAAAATAGCTAGCTTGCTAGACATAGATATAATATAAATATAGATACAGATATAGATATAGATATAGGTATAGATATTGTTACTGGTTCTTAGAATTATAGAATTTCCAGCACTAGATGCAACCTCACAAAACATTCCAACCAATCTTCCCATTTACAAGTGAAAAAAAGGAGGCCGGTAGAGGAGCAGTAGTTTGTCCAAGGTTAGAGGAAGAGTTAATGTACCGATATTAACCAAAGACTTCTTTCCTGTTTAATGCTTCCCCACTGTATCATGGGGCCTCTTGTAAGCATAGATTTAAAAAAAAGCAAGAGAGAAAATTAAGATATAAGTAACTAAGAGAACAAAAGAAAAAAATATGATAAAGATGGGAGAAAAGAGAATTAAAAACAAAAAAGTGGGTACACTCTACATATATTAAAACATTCAAGAGAAGCATGTTGAACGATTTAAGAGAACTGTGGTCAGATTTAGATGAGTGCGATGAAGAAGAGAAGAATTGAAGAATAGTCTATGAAATGAGTTCAGATATCATGAAAGAAACAGAAATTAGGAAAAGAATGCCAAATAGCATGCGGAAATCAAAGCAGGGATGAAGAAACAAAAGCTTGGAAAGAAAAGTAACATATATTTTAGTGGGTCTGAGAGCCATAGAGCTGAATTCAAGACATTTGAATATGTTCTCATCAACCTCTGGCAATAGTATTCAATGATGTATGGAAAAGTGTGAAATGACTACAATATTGCAATAAGGTGCTAGTCATGTTTTTAAAAAGAATATGGGAAAAGAGAGGCCCTTGACATGGTTAAACACAGTTTCAAGTTACTGTTTTCCCCCAGTAATCCTGCTGCAACTGTTCTCATGAATAGTTATTGGATGACACTTGCAGTGCAGTGGTGTTCCATAAATCAGAAGGAAATGGCCAGTGAACTTGGAATTACAAAATATGCTATGAGGAAGGTAGGGAGAATAGTTTAGAGGGACAGTGTTTTTCTCTTCAGGAACATGCTGGGATATATAAGCACAATGCATCCAAATGAACCTAGGATGCCCATACTCAGTGGAGGTGGGAAAAGATAAAATGACAGATGGAATGAAACAACATATCTGTATTATGTAAGTTGTCCTGTGTTCTTCTTCATAAGGAAATGTGACAAATCTATACCAAGTTAAGAATACAATTGGAGGCTTCCAAATTAAAAAGAAGTATATGGGCCTTGCTTGTTAAATGATATTGTCTGAGCCATAACAGGATGCTGGAAGATACAGGACAAATTATAGCAGTAGGGATAATATTAAAGATGAAAATTTGCAGAAGAGTAGGCAACAAATCTTTAAAAAGATATTTTTATAGTGTTTTGTAAGACTTGCAACCCTTATTCTCTGTAATGTGTTTTGTCATTGTAATGTGGTGTGATAAAACCTTGAACTATTGTTTTGTAGTATGCATAATTACAGATTTTTTTTAATTTGAAGAAAAACCTAAAAAGCATGGCAATTTAGTTTATTAATTAATGGCAATGCACTTTATAACATGCCAAGTATTTTTCTCTGTAGTAAAATGTGCTAATTTTAAAAGTCATAAAATTGGATTGATGGACTTGAAGCTAGACAGGGTGCATTCAAAGATTTCATTTCTAAGGAAGGTAAATAAAACAAGGAAAATAAAAACATGAAAATAGTATATATCTCTTATATTTGCAATTATGATAAGAAAGTTATTGAAATATGTTTGTAATTATATTGCATTTTCTGCCGTTTCAATAAAAATTCTTTTGTTGGGGAATTAAAGCTTGTGTTTTGTTTTGTTAAAGTATAGTCTAATTAAGATTTTTTCCCATGTTCTAGGAAAATTTAAATGTTTATCATGCAATTGTATAGGGAGTCATAATTTAAATATTCTAGTTCCTAGCTAACCACAAATTATAGATAGTAGGATATTCCAAGGGGATTATTTTAAAAATATTATCTGCAGTGCCCACAATCTAAAACACTTTTATTCTTTGCTTTTCATTCACTCTCTACAAGATAAAAGTATTGTGAAGAACACTCAGCATCGTTCCTACTCCATCTTATCCTGTCCCCTATTTTGCTGGGGTCAGAATCCTGGGCACTGAATTCTCTAGAGTCCCTTGGTCATATAGTTCTAGTTTCTACCAAGAGACACTTGATGACATTTGGAAGTTGTAAGGAAAGTGGGGAATGTTATTCCTCCTCCAGTAGTGGTAGATAGTTGTGTGGGCTCCAGAAAATATGACTTAAAACAACAACAACAACAACAACAAAAACCCAATGTACCCTGTAAAATGCATTATTATTAAGTTTACAGCTTGGTGAATATTTACATATGCAAGTATCTGTGTGACCAACACCCTGATAAAGACACAGAACATTTTCATCATCCCAGAGGTTTTCTTCATGTCATTTGTCAATCAATACCCACCTGAGGTAACCACAATTGTGATTTCTAACTGTTTAGCTTTGCCTGCTTTTGGAATTCATGTAAATTGTCTCACACAGTTATGTATGGTTTTTGCATTGTTTGGCTTCTTTTATTCAGTATGTTGTCTGTAAGACTTATCCATTTGCTGTATGTGGCAGTATTTCATTTTTTAGTTCTTGTGTAGTAGTCCATTATATGACCATGCCATACTTTATTATCTATTGCACTCTTAATGGACATTTGTATTGTTACAAGTTTTTGGCTCTTAAAAGTAAAGCTGATTCAAACATTTACATATATATGCCTTTAATGGTCATATGTGAAGATGGGAAACTTGCATCAGCCTCCAAATGGGCCTCTTTAGAGAGTTCCCTCAGGAATTATCTCTTTGGTGTTGTTGGTAGCCATGGGCATTGCAACTGGTTTCCTGCAGTTCCTGACATGAGATTTTCCTGAAATCTAATGACAAACTTAAGAGGTAGAAGGAGTCTTCCCTGTTATTTTTCCCCCTTCTGACATATTTGCAAGCCTAGAATTCCCTTTATTCAATTCCATTCTGCTTGAAATAACTACAATGATTTCTCTGGTACCAAAAGTGTGTCTCGGATATAGAACGTCAAAGACAAAGACCTGAAATTATCTTATCTATGGTTGCCAGAGAAGGTACAGAATTCCCAGTCACATTTGAATTTCAGATAAACAAAGAATTATGTTTTATTATATCTATGGTTCATGCAATATTTGTATTTCTATTTACTAAACTTGTGAACTCTATTCAGACATGGTTAAGACAAAGGCAGTGATGATGCATTTCCCCTATGTTCCAAAAACTAGCAGATATCTGCAATATCTGCTAGCTTTTGGAACGTAGGGAAAATGCAGTCACAGTAATGCAGCCTGTGGTTACCAGGAATAAAGCTACATACAATGAAGGCAGGGCTTTGGGAGATCAAGTAATACTTTGCTAATTATGTCAAGTCTCAACTTTTTAATGTGATTGATATAATTTTGAATGATAATTTACCTCAGAGAACAATATTAAAAAGACAATTTACATTATTGTTTCTCTGTTTCATATGACAGTGAATACAATCTAAAATAAGTTGCCCAAAGATTAGGTTTAATCACATACTTAACTAAAAAGTGCTGGGGTATATCTGACTTCCAGCCTAGCTATATTCAATATGCTACCCAGACCCTGGTCATTTCTTGTCTCAGCTTGCTTTATGTTCTTGTTTTTTATTTTTACTTAGCATAATTATTTTAAAATTCATCCAAGTTGTTTTGTAGATTAATAGTTAATTCTTATTTATTGGTGAATATTATTTCATTGTATGGATACATCACAACTTGTTTATCTACTTACCAGTTGGTTTATGCTTGGGTGGTACCCATTTTTGGTCTATTGCCAAAAAAGCTACTATAGGCCCTCATATACAAGATTTTGTATAGATATATACTTTCATTTCTCTTAGGAAATTACATGTGATATAGATATATTTTTAACTTCTTAATAAAGTTCCAAACTGTTTCCCAATATGGTTGTATTATTTCATATTTTCACCAGCAGTGTATGTGAGTTCTAGTTCCCCCGCCCCATCACTAACACTTGGTGTGGTAAATATTTTTAATTTTAGTCATTTTAGTAGGTATGTAGTATTATCTCATTGTAATTATCTTGATTATATTTTCTTGTGACTATTTGCCATTAGTATATCCTCTTCCATTTTTGAAAAAATAGAGTTGTTTTCTTATTATTCAGTTTAAGATGTCTTTATATATTGTTAATACCAATCCTTTATCAGATATATGATTTTTAAATATTTTCTTTGGTCTGTGGTTTGTTTTTGAATTCTTATAACAGAGTCTCTCAAAAAGCAAACGTTTTTAATTTTGCAAAGCTCCATATATTTTTTGATGGACTATACTTTTGATGTTTTATCTTGTCTTTTGTCTAATTTAAGGATACAAAAGTGTTTTGTTTTATTCTAGGGATTTATGTTTAATGTATTATATCTAGGTCTATAATCCACTTTAAGCTAACTTCTATATATGGTGCAAATTATAGAAAAAGCTCAGTTTTTTGCATACGGATATTCGATAGTTTCAGCACCATTTGTTGAAAAGACTATCCTTTCTCTAAGGACATGCCTTTGAACCTTTGTTCAATACCACTTATCTGTATATATGTTCGAGTCTATTTCTGAACTCTCTATTCTGTTCCATTCTTCTTTTTCTCTATCTTTATACCGAATCACACTGTTTTGATTATTGTAGATTTAAGTATTCAAATTAGGTAGTGTTAGTCATCCAACATTTTTTTCTAAATCAAAGTTGTTTTGCTTATTGTACATCCTTTGTATTTCTTTATGATGTTAGATTTCAGAATTTAGCTTGCCAATTTTTAAAACAACGTCTACAAGAATTTTAATTTGAATGACATCAAATCCAAATTAGAAGTGACATCGTAAAAATATTGGGTCTTATGACCCATCAAACAGTGTATAATTCCATTTATTTTGGTCTGCTTTGATGTCTCTTAGCAGTGAATTTTAGTTTTCAGTGTATAGGCCTTGCACATCTTTTGTTAGATGCATCCCTATTTATTTCACTTTTTGATGCTATTGTATTATTTTTCCATTTTGATTATTTTCTAAGGTTATCTCTTTTATTATGAACTATGAATTTTCAGTTTTAATAATGATAACATAATTTTTTCTTTTTGAGTTTTTGAATATACCTTGCATTCTTGGGATATATCCCACTTGGACGAAATGTAGTATTCATTTTCTGTATTGTTGAGTTTTGTTTACTAAAATTTTATTAATAATTTTGCATTTGTATTTGGGAGGGGCATTATTTTTAGTTTTATTTGCTTGTAATGTTTCTATTTTGCTTTCAGGTCAATGATGGCTTCATAGAAGAGTTGGTAAGTACTTTGTGCTCTTTGGTTTCCTGAAAAAAATAAACTAGGAAGCTACTTGAGATTGCAGTTTTCTCAGTGGAAAGATTTCTAACTACAAATTCAATTTCTTTAATAGATATGGGGCTATCCAGATCCTATTAGTGAGCTTTGGTAGTTTACATCTTTCAAAAAATTTATCTATTTATTTAGATTGTCAGACTCATTGGCATAAAGTTATGCATAATGTTGCTTTATTATCTTCTTAATATCCATAGAATCTGTAATGACGCATACCTTACCTCTCATTACTACTATTGGTAATTTGTATGTATTTGTTTTTTAAAAATTGATCATTATGGATGATTAAATGTATTGATCTTCTCAAATAACCAGCTCTTGGTTTCATTGATTTCCTTTGTATTTCTCTTGTTTTCTATTTTATTGATTTTTTCTTTAAATTTTATTTTATTCTTTCCTCTGCTCACTTTGGGTTTAATTTACTTGTATTTTTTAGTTTTATAAGGCAGAACCTACATTTATTTAAGATTTTCGTCTAATATAGGCATCTAGTGCTACAGATTTTATACAAAGTACTACTTTACCTTTATCCCACAAATTTTGTATGTTGCTTCATTTTTACTCACTTCAAAATATTTATAATTTACCTTTTGACATTTTGACCAATGAGTTCCTTCTATGTGTTACTTATATTTTTTTAATTAGGGGATGTTCCAGAAATATTTCTGTTATTGGTTTCTAATTTATTTCCAAAGAGAACACAGTATGATTTCGATACTTGAAAATTTATTGAAATTTTGGTTTCCTTTTTTTTTTTTTGCCCCAGAATAAGATCTATCTTGTTAAATGTTTCACATACAGTTAAAAGCATTTGTAGTCTTCTGTTGTTGCATGGAGTCTTCACTGAACACCTATTAAGTGACATCGGTTAATAGTGTTGTTTATGTCTACTATAATACTTCTTTCTACTTGTTCTCTTGGAGAGAGAGAGGGGTGTTAAAATCTCTGATGATAGTTATGTGTTTGACAATTCCTTCATGCAGTTCTATTCGTTATTGGTTAATATATTTTAAAGCTGTTATTAGGTGGGATTGTTATGCCTTATTGAGGAATTGACCTTTTTATCATCACAAAATAACTTTATCCAAGGTAATATTCTTTGCTCTGATACTGACTAATATTAATATAACCACTCCAGCATTTCCATAATTAGTGTTAGCATAGTATAACTTTCCTCAATTCTTTTGCTTTTAGCGTATATTTTTCTATATTTAAAGGCCATTTTTTTTTGCATCGGTAGGCAGCACACAGTTGATTCTCGCTTTTTTAAATTATTATTATACTTTAAGTTTTAGGATACATGTGCACAACGTGCTGGTTTGTTACATATGTATACATGTGCCATGTTGGTGTGCTGCACCCATTAACTTGTCATTTAGCATTAGGTATATCTCCTAATGCTATCCTTCCCCCCTCCCCCCACCCCACAACAGTCCCCAGAGTGTGATGTTCCCCTTCCTGTGTCCATGTGTTCTCATTGTTCAATTCCCACCTATGAGTGAGAGCATGCAGTGTTTGGTTTTTTGTCCTTGCGATAGTTTGCTGAGAATGATGGTTTCCAGCTTCATCCATGTCCCTACAAAGGACATGAACTCATCATTTTTTATGGCTGCATAGTATTCCATGGTGTATATGTGCCACATTTTCTTAATCCAGTCTATCATTGTTGGACATTTGGGTTGGTTCCAAGTCTTTGCTATTGTGAGTAGTGCCGCAATAAACATACGTGTGCATATGTCTTTATAGCAGCATGATTTATAATCCTTTGGGTATATACCCAGTAACGGGATGGCTGGGTCAAATGGTATTTCTAGTTCTAGATCCCTGAGGAATCGCCACACTGACTTCCATAATAGTTGAACTAGTTTACAGTCCCACCAACAGTGTAAAAGTATTCCTATTTCTCCACATCCTCTCCAGCACCTGTTGTTTCCTGACTTTTGAATGATTGCCATTCTAACTGGTGTGAGATGGTATCTCATTGTGGTTTTGATTTGCATTTCTCTGATGGCCAGTGATGATGAGCATTTTCTCATGTGTCTTTTGGCTGCATAAATGTCTTCTTTTGAGAAATGTCTGTTCATATCCTTCACCTACTTTTTGATAGGGTTGTTTTTTTCTTGTAAATTTGTTTGAGTTCATTGTAGATTCTGGATATTAGCCCTTTGTCAGATGAGTAGATTGCAAAAATTTTCTCCCATTTTGTAGGTTGCCTGTTCACTCTGATGGTAGTTTCTTTTGCTGTGCAGAAGCTCTTTAGTTTAATTAGCTCCCATTTGTCAATTTTGGCTTTTGTTGCCATTGTTTTTGGTGTTTCAGACCTGAAGTACTTGCCAATGCCTATGTCCTGAATGGTAATGCCTAGGTTTTCTTCTAGGGTTTTTATGGTTTTAGGTCTAACATGTAAGTCTTTAATCCATCTTGAATTAATTTTTGTATAAAGTGTAAGGAAGGGATCCAGTTTCAGCTTTCTACATATGGCTATCCAGTTTTCCAAGCACCATTTATTAAATAGGGAATCCTTTCCCCATTGCTTGTTTTTCTCAGGTTTGTCAAAGATCAGATAGTTGTAGATATGCGGCATTATTTCTGAGGGCTCTGTTCTGTTCCATTGGTCTATATCTCTGTTTTGGTACCAGTACCATGCTGTTTTGGTTACTGTAGCCTTGTATTATAGTTTGAAGTCGGGTAGCATGATGCCTCCAGCTTTGTTCTTTTGGCTTAGGATTGACTTGGCGATGCAGGCTCTTTTTTGGTTCCATATGAACTTTAAAGTAGTTTTTTCCAATTCTGTGAAGAAAGTCATTGGTAGCTTTATGGGGATGGCATTGAATCTATGAATTACCTTGGGCAGTATGGCCATTTTCACGATATTGATTCTTCCTACCCATGAGCATGGAATGTTCTTCCATTTGTTTGTATCCTCTTTTATTTCCTTGAGCAGTGGTTTGTAGTTCTCCTTGAAGAGGTCCTTCACGTCTCTTGTAAGTTGGATTCCTAGGTATTTTATTCTCTTTGAAGCAATTGTGAATGGGAGTTCGCTCATGATTTGGCTCTCTGTTTGTCTGTTATTGGTGTATAAGAATGCTTGTGATTTTTGCACATTAATTTTGTATCCTGAGACTTTGCTGAAGTTGCTTATCAGCTTAAGAAGATTTGGGGCTGAGACAATGGGGTTTTCTAGATATACAATCATGTCATCTGCAAACAGGGACAATTTGAGTTCCTCTTTTCCTGATTGAATGCCCTTTATTTCCTTCTCCTGCCTGATTGCCCTGGCCAGAACTTCCAACATTATGTTGAATAAGAGTGGTGAGAGAGGGCATCCCTGTCTTGTGCCAGTTTTCAAAGGGAATGCTTCCAGTTTTTGCCCATTCAGTATGATATTGGCTGTGGGTTTGTCATAGATAGCTCTTATTATTTTGAGATACGTCCCATCAATACCTAATTTATTGAGATATTTTAGCATGAAGGGTTGTTGAATTTTGTCAAAGGCCTTTTCTGCATCTATTGAGCTAATCATGTGGTTTTTGTCTTTGGTTCTGTTTATATGCTGGATTACGTTTATTGATTTTCATATGTTGAACCAGCCTTGCATCCCAAGGATGAAGCCCACTTGATCATGGTGGATAAGTTTTTGATGTGTTGCTGGATTCAGTTTGCCAGTATTTTATTGAGGATTTTTGCATCAATGCTCATCAAGGATATTGGTCTAAAATTCTCTTTTTTTGTTGTGTCTCTGCCAGGCTTTGGTATCAGGATGATGCTGGCCTCATAAAATGAGTTAGGGGGGATTCCCTCTTTTTCTATTGATTGGAATAGATCAGAAGGAATGGTACCAGCTCTTCCTTGTACCTCTGGTAGAATTCGGCTGTGAATCCATCTGGTTCTGGACTTTTCTTGGTTGGTAAGCTATTAATTATTGCCTCAATTTCAGAGCCTGTTATTGGTCTATTCAGAGATTCAACTTCTTCCTGGTTTAGTCTTGGGAGAGTGTATGTGTTGAGGAATTTATCCATTTCTTCTAGATTTTCTAGTTTATTTATGTAGAGGTGTTTATAGTATTCTCTGATGGTAGTTTGTATTTCTGTGGGATCGGTGGTGATATCCCCTTTGTCATTTTTTATTGCGTCTATTTGATTCTTCTCTCTTTTCTTCTTTATTAGTCTTGCTAGATTCTCGCTTTTTATTTAATCTGAAAATCTCTGCATTTTCACCACATTCATTCATGTTATTGCAAATGACAGAATTACCTTTTGTTTTGTTTTGTTTTGGTTTGGTTTGCTTTTTTGTTTTTTTGTTTTTTTTTTGAGATGGAGTCTCGCTATGTCGCCAGGGTGGAGTGCAGTGGCATGATCTCGGCTCACTGCAACCTCCGTATCCCGGGTTCAAGCTATTCTTCTGCCTCAGCCTCCTGAGTAGCTGAGACTGCAGGCACCCGCCACCATGACTGGCTAATTTTTGTATTTTTAGTAGAGACGGGGTTTCACTATATTGGCCAGGATGGTCTCGATCGCTTGACTTTGTGATCTGCCCTCCTTGGCTTCCCAAAATGCTGGGATTACAGGTGTGAGCCACTGCGCCCAGCCCAGAATTTCCTTTTTAAAAAGGCTGTATAGTATCCCAGTTTCTATATACAGCACATTGTCTTCATTAATCTGTTGATGTATAAGTAGGTTGACTGGCTATTATGAATAATGCTGCTATGAACATGGGAGTGCAGATATCTGACATACTGATTTTATTATTTTTGGATATATACCCAGCAGTGGTATTGCTGGATCACATGCCATTCTGTTTTTTATTTTTTGAGAAACTTTCATACTGTTTTTCAAAATTACATACTAATTTACATTCCCACCAACAGTATGAAAGTATTATAAATCCTAGAAGTAAAAAATATAGTAACTGACTGAAAAACTCATTAGGAAGATTCAACAGCAGAGTTGATCAAACAGAGAAAAGAATGGGCAAGTTTGAAGACAGAACATAAAAAATTACCCAATTAGAGGCACAAAAAGATTAAAAAAAAAAGATTAAAGAAGGCCTTTGAGGACTATGGACCACTATCAAGTGAACTAATCTCTGCATGATTGGACTTCCCAAAGGAGACAAGAGAGACATTTAAGCAAATAAAGGCTGAAAATTTCCCAGGTCTGGAGAAAGATGACAGCATCCAGGTACAGGAAGCTCAGAGATTACCAATCAAATTCAACTTAAAGAGGAATTCCTCAAGGCACATCATAATCACTTTAGTAAAAATTGAAACAAAGAAAGACTCTTCAAGGAGCATGAGAAAAAGAACATGTTACATTCAATGGAGTGCCAATACAGCTTTCAGTGGATTTCTCAGTAGAAACTCTGCAACCCAAGAGAGAGTAGGATGCTATAATCAAAGCACTTAAGAAACATAACTGACAACCAAGAATACTGTTTCCAGGAAATGTATCCTTAAACGTAAAAAAAAGATAAAGACTTTCCCAGGCAAACAAAAGCAGAGGAAATTCATCAACACCAGACCTATCTTAAAGGAAATGCTAAAAGGAGTTCTGTGAAAGAAATGGATATTAACCTGTAATAAGTAAACATTTAAAAGTATAAAACTTAACTGGCAAAAGTAAGAAAACTGACAAAATTAGAATACTGATATCTTCTTTTGAGAAATGTATATTTAAGTTCTTGTCCATTTTTTAATCAGCTTATTGTGTTCTTACTATTGAGTTGTTTGAGCTCTTTACACATATTACGTATGTATTAAGAAGGTATCAGATGTATATGTATCAGATGTATGTGTCAAAAGGTGAAGTTACAACAAATTTAGCTTAAAGATCTAATTGGTTTCTATCTCCAATTCTAAAATCAGGCAACACCTCATTCTACACAATAGAATGAGAGTTTTCATTAACTGAGCAGGGTAGGTTGGTTTTCTAGGCAAAAGAAAAGTCTGAAAAAAGCAGAAACAGAGAACAAAAGTTGATTTGTCATTTCAAAGTTACTTTCCTTATAGGATTAAAATTAAGGGGACTTATTACACTGATTTAGGCTAATTGGAATCACTTGTTTTTTAAAGAAAACTATCCCATTTTAAAGTTTAGTTTGATTACATAAAACTTAGTACAAATGAGTCTATTCTGGCTTGATCCGCAACCTCAAAAGACCCCAAAAGCCACAGAAATCTTGAGCATAAAAGAAAAGCTGGAGGCAGCATACTACCTGACTTCAAAATACATTATAAAGCTATAGTAATCAAAACACCACGCTACTGGCATAAAAATAAACCCAGAGACCAATGGAACAAAATAGAGAGCCTGGAAATTAATCCATGAATTATGGTCAATTGATTTTTGACAAAGGTGCCAAATACATACAACAGGAGAAGAACAGTTATTTTTAAAATAGTGTTGGAACAACTGGATATTCACATGCAAAATAGTGAAATTAGACTCTGGTCTCACATCATATACAAAAACCAACTCAAAATGGATTAAATAGTTAAAGCAAAACCTGAAACTGTAAAACTACTAGTAGAAAATATGCAGAAAAAGCCCCATGACATTGGTCTGGGAAATGAGTTTTTGGATATCACCCCAAAAGCAGAGACAATAAAAGCAAAAATAGACAAATGAGATCACCACCAACTAAAAAGCTTCTGCACAACCAAGAAAACCATCAACAGAGTGAGAAGACAACCTATAGAATGAGTGAAAATATTTGAACGTCACTTGTGAAACAAAGCTTCTGGGAGATTGAGCTAGCTTTCTGCATTAGACCCCAGCAGATCAGACCAAACCAGAATGAAGTTACTTGTCCAAAGTGTTCCATTATCCAACTAAACTTTAAAGTGGTCCAATTTTTCTATAAAAGAAGAGATTCTGCTAAACCTGTTTTAGTGTAATAAAGAAGTCCCTTCTCTTTTAACCATGTAAGGAAAATAACATTACCTTGTTTATGCTGGATGTTTTGTATTACTATTAATATTTTTGAGCTTTGTTCCATAATGTTGTTAAGTTTCTTGGAAACAATTTCATTTTTTAGTCTTGCTTTTAAGATTTGTTATGTAAGGACACAATAATGTTTTGTCTAGAGCAAATTACTTCACTCTGAGGGAATACTCTTCTAATAACTCCACCCAGTGCCTGTGAATTATAGGAATTTCCAAACTGGCTTAGGGGAGCATTCACTAATTCTGACCCTGACTGAGGTACCTCTTCCTTTATTTCTTTCAGTTGGTTCTTCCCTAGACTCAAGAGTTTCCTAGTGTGTATACACCAATCAGCACTTTGCTGAATACTTGAGGAAAACCCTTTTCAGCACTCTGGGGTTCTTTTTCTTTGCAGCTACAACATCTCTGTTTCTCTTCCCTGAGAACTCTAACTGCCTTTGTCTCCATGGGCTCTGAGCTTCTTCTCTTCAATTATGGACTCTTCCAGCCCATGCCCATGTTCCTCTCCTTAGGTCACAGCCTGGAAACTTACTCAAGGCAGTGGTTTGGGGACAATAGTAGGGATTACCTCATTTTTTTCTGTCTCTTAGGAATCACTGTATTTCATATCTGTTTTTAGATATCACTTGTCTGATATGTTTTTTCATTGTTTCAAGTGACTGGGTAAATCTGGTCTCTATATTTTCACTTAGGCCAGAAGTGAAATCTGTGACCAGTTTTTTTGTTTTGTTTTGTTTTGTTTTTTTAACGGAGTTTTGATCTTGTTGCCCAGGCTGGAGTGCAATGGCACAATCTTGGCTCACTGCAACCTCTGCCTCCCCCGCTCAAGCGATTCTCCTGCCTCAGCCTCCCAAGTTGCTGGGATTACAGGTGCCAGCCACCACACCCAGCTAATTTTTTGTACTTCTAATAGAGATGGGGTTTCACCATGTTGGCCAGGCTGGTCTTGAACTCCTGACTTCAGGTGATCCACCCACCTCATCCTCCCAAAGTGCTGGCATTACAGGTGTGAGCCACTGCCCTCAGCCATCTATGACCAGTTTTTAACAAAGTGTATTTAACTCATTGAAGGAGGCTTGGAGTCTCCAATGTCAACACTGAATGAATGCTTACTTTTAAATTTTAAGTGAATTTAGGCCAGGCACGGTGCATCACACCTGTAATCCCAGCACTTTGGGACACCAAGGTGAGTTGATCACTTGAAGGGAGGAGTTTGAGAGCAGCCTGGACAACATGGTGAAACCCCATCTCTACTAAAAATACAAAAATTATCTGGGTGTGGTGGGTGGGGGGTACCTGTAATCCCAGCTACTTGGAAGGCTGATGGAGAAGAATTGCTTAAACCCAGAGGGTGGAGGTTTGAGCGAGCCAAGATTGCACCACTCCAGTCCAGCGTGGGTGACAGAGCAAGACTCCATCTCAAAAAAAAAAAAAAAAAAAAAGAGCGTAGCCACCCATCAATATTTTAAATTTTAATAGCCTGCCATTTTACAACATGCTAAGTGATGGGTTCATGTCACAAATCAATATATTCATTTTGAGGTTATATGTTAGTTTCTGAGCAGCAGCTACTCACTTAAATGACACTATGATGGGATAAAGTGAATAAGAAAAGTTGGTAAAAATATCTTGAAAAAATCAAATCACATCATGTAGCCATATAAGAGAAACTGAAACACAAAAATGCTAATTGTTTCACCAACTGTCATTCTGACTGATTGTTTTTATAAATGTAGACAGGGAGAGTCCTATAATTAAGAACTCTTCTTAGACTTTTTGACAAAGGTTTTATGTAGTTTTAAAATGTGTGTAGAGGCATATCAACACTATCCAATCCTGATGAGAAATAAAAAATAGAACCATACAGATTGCATTGATGTAGTCCTCAGGAAAAAAAGGATTATTTAATCTAACTTAATGAGCTGCTATATCATTTTTTCTCAAAGAACTAACATTTTAGGAAAATAATAAAGGAAAAATGGACAGCTTAAGCATTTCTGAAGTGAATACATTGATTCATGCTCTAGAAATGTCATTCAAACTTTAGATTATTGTACCTGTCTGCAATTAGAGGTGATTTGTGAAGAGAAGTAGCCAGGTGTAAATTAAATGTATCCAATGGGTTGACTCCCAGCTAGCATTTCCCGGTAGGCATTCTGTTGTTCTGAAGACTAGGCAGATATAACTTTATTTGTCACAAAGCTTTTATTTAAAGAAATCTCAGTCCAATAGTTCTATAAGTTTTTAAATGAATTTCATGCCATTTTGAACAGCTGGAGTTAGAAGATGGAAATTATTCTAATATAAGGTGCATGATTACTTGTGACATTAAAAAATGAAAGATGTATTAAATAACACTTTTTAGTTATATTTTAATGATGATCCTACTTTTAAGGAGACTCTAGAAAATGTGGGAAATTTCATTGAAAAAAATAAGTGATATGTAATTTGATAATAATGTTGATGTCTTTCCTAGGATATATCTACCTATTCACAAGTCATTTAGAAATATAAATGAGGGAGGAAAGAGTACATTTTCGCCTCACCCCATTTGTTTTACTCACAAGAAGCAGCGTGAAAACCATTGGTCAGCAAAGAATCAGTAACTTTATTTAAACTAATTTAGAACAAGATAAAAATTTGAAAGTCCTTACTAACAATGAATCTGTGTTTGCATATTCCTAATCTTTAATATAAAATAAACCATGAAAGTCTTTATATTACAGAATTGAAAACAGATAACTTGAGAAGTTAACTAATTGGAAAAATGATGCAAACATTTGATGTAGAAAAGAGATAAAGCAGAAGCTTACTATTATTTTAAATATTCTTTTCTGTAATGAAAATATCTTATTAATAAAAGTGTATTTCATTTATGATCTTGAACAGAGAATATCTATAATGTTGGGACCAAAACATTAATTTAGCTGAACTGAATTAATATAAAGCTGTAACAGTTAATTAAATGATTGAAAAGTAAAACAGACAACAAAACAAAATGACCTAAAATTTTTTAATTGAATGAATAAAGTAAGTTTTATTTATCTTCTGGTTCTGGGGTTGACAGAGATGCATGGTGACCCCAGCAGAACACAGCACCCCCGCAAGCCACAGTGATTGCTTCAGTATATACACCTGACTGATGTCCAGCCAGTCAAGTTTAATCAGTACCAACTTGGAAATTTTTACTTCAGCAACCAGGAAAGGAGTTGAGATCTTTTCTTCTGGGAGTGGAGCTATGAAGATATATGTCTGGAACTGCTGATTGTTGTCATAAAATCCTAAGTAAAGATATCTTCTGACAATATAAGCTTTCCAAAAGAAAACAGAACAGAGCGGGACTTCTGGTTTGTGACAAGAAACAGGCACCAGATTTATCCTCTCATAAGAAACAGCAACAAAAAACTGGACTCCATATGTAAAACAATGATTTTCAAGACATTGGACATTGGGCAATGATGAGACTCCGTCTCAAAAAAAAAAAAAAAAAGAAATAAGAAACAAACAAGGTGTGCCCTAAGACTGTCCTAGGTCTGAAAATATTTCCAGGCCTGGGCTCAGGGAGAGGAGACAAAATTTGAGCCTGGCAGACCTCTGATTGAAGGAGACCAAGAAGGTTTAAATTTGTGGGAGAGAGTACCAGAGACAGATCTGTACAGACAACACCAGAGATTTTGGATTTCCCCTTGAGTTTTCAGCAGTATACTGATCAGTGCAAGCACACAAGGCAAGAGTCTAAGACTGTGGAAAGAACCACACAAAATTGTTAGAGGGACGGTTCCCAGTGATCACCTCAGGATTTGGAATAGACCTACAAGCCAGTCAAGAAAACCACATAAATTACAGAGCAGTGGATAGAGTACCCAGAGGTGTCTTGATTCAATATAGGGAAATAATACAGTATCTAGTATTTAGCTGTAGACTAAATACTACTCTGGTCCTGCCTTAAACATTTTAAAAAGCAAGACCTGAAAATAATCAAACCGTTGCCAAGCAACTTAACTGCATTCCAGAAAAAAAGCTCAAGAATATTTATACAAATACAAAAATACTTAATACCCAACAAGGTAAAATGCACAATGTATGATATCCAATGAAAAATTATCAGGCATACAAAGAAGTGGGAAAACACAATTCATAATGAGGAGAAATTAAACTGACAGAAATGACACGTTATAATTAGCAGACAAATATATTGAGCAATTATTTTCACTGTATATCTTTAAATGCTTAAGTAGAAATGTGAAAGATATTTTAAAAGACTCAAAATGAACCTCTAGAGGTGAAAACTACAATGTCTGAGACGAAAAATACACTATATGTGATTAATAGACTGAGATAAAAATGCACATATTAGACACTGAAGAATATGAGATATATGTATTTACACACTCCACAACACAAACTATCCAAAATAAAACTAAAAATGGAAAAAATTAAAAGGGCATCAGTGAGCTATAGAATCTACAAAAAGGTAACTAAAATTTACAAAGAATAACTAGTAAAAAATGAGAAGACTTATCAAGATTGCAGATAACCAATTCATAGATAAATATCAATTCTCTTTCTGTGTACTAGCAATGAACAATCAGAGTTAAAATTGGAAAACAATATAGTAGCAAAAAATACATACTTAGAGATAACCCTAAGAAAAGCTGTGCAGGCCTAAATACTGAAAACTACAGTACATTGTTGAGAGAAATTAAAGAAGACCTAACTAAATATATGCTGTGTCAGTGGGTCAGAAGACTCAAAATTGTCAAGATGTCAGTTCTTCACAAACTGATATATAGATTCAATGAAATCCCAATCAAAATCCCAGTAGTCTTTTTTTAATTGACATGCTAATTCTAAAATTCATACAGAAATGCAAAGAACATAGAATAAGAAAAACAAGTTTGATAAAAGACAAAGTTATAGGGTTGACACTACATGATTTTAAGACTTACTATAAAGCTACAGCTGTCAAGGTGGCATGGCATTGGGACAAAGATAGACAACTAAATTTATGGAAGATAATGGAGAAATAGACCCACACAGGTGTAAACAATGTATTTTTAATAAGAGTGCAATGGAGAAAGAGTAGTCTGTTCAATAAATGATGCTGAAATAATTAGGCATCTATTTGCAAAAAAAGAACTTAGATCTGTGTCTTATACTATATACAAAAAACCCTCAAAATCAATCATATGTATACATTTAAAACATAAATGTATAAAAAATCTAGAAGAAAATATAGCAAGAACTAATGACTTTAGATTTGGCAAACATTTTTTGAACAGGATGCAAAAATCATGAACTTTCAAGGAAAAAGTAAAAATTCAACTGTATCAAAATTAAATTTTTTACTCTTTGAAAGACACTATTATGAACATAAAAAGATAAGCTGTTTTGTAAGTAAGTACTTGGAAAACATACATCCAACAAAGGCCTTGTAACTGGATTATATACAGAACTTTTTCAACTCAATAAGAAGAAAAGCCAACCAATTGAAAAATTTCAAACAGGGTCAAAAGAATAGACACATCACCAGAGAAGATTTATACATGGAAAATAAAGACATAAAAGTATACTTAAAATCATTAATTATTAGCAAAATGAAAATTAAAATCACAATCAAGTGATATGATATACCTACAAGAATGGAAAAAATAAAAAGGTGAATTACATCAAGTACTGGTGAGGATATGAAGAAATGGGTACTCTCACACACTGCTGGTGAGAATGAAAAATGGTGCAACTATTTTATAAAACCATTAGGAATTTTCTTAAAAAGTTAAACATATATCTATAATTTAATGCAGCTATTCCACTCCTAAGTATTTATGTGAGAGAATGAAAAATGTGTCTATATTTATTTATGTATCCTTATAGGACATATGAAGTTACTGGATTATAGACAGATTAATTATTTACTCAGAGACTATCTTCCTGCCATTTCTCCACACTTCAATACTCCATGGGATGACACAGTGTGTGGAGGAGAGTTTGCACCATAGGAAAGGAACTCCAAAATTATTAATTACAGAGTTTATATAGAGCAGTTGTCCAATATACCCCTTCTGGGTTGAGAGAGAAAGAAAGAGAAAGAGAGAGAGAGAGTGAGAGAAGAGAGATTTGCTCTGGAGCATATGGAATGCCAGCAGATCCTCTCTGGGGAGAAGAAGGAAAGTCTCCAGGTCAATTACACTTGCAAATGGAATGAAATGATGGCCTTTAGGAGAGATGAGACTATATCTTATATCTCCTTATAGAATTCTGTCTTTAGAGTTGCTGTTCATTCATCTCCTAATCTAAGAGCCAGTATCCTTTGCCCAGAAAGCCTCGACAATTCAGAAAAACAAAAATATTTATAGAGGATTGTTTCCTGATATTATGCAAACAAAACTTGTCCAAGAATGTTCATAGTAACTTTATTTTCAGTACCCCAAACTGGATACAACACAAACGTCTCAAGTCAATTAATGAACAATTGTGATATATCCACACAATTGAATACCATTCAGCAATAAAAGGAAATAAACTATTGAAATATACAACTACAGGGACAAATCTCAAAAAGCTGTGCTGAATTAAAAATGCCAGACAAAAAACATACTTGATTATTTCATTCATATAGAATTTTAGAAAATGCAAGTTAATTTAGAGCAGGGGTTGCCAACCCCTATACCAGCCTATGGCCTGTTAGGAACCAAGCCACACCGCAGGAGGTGAGCAAGTGAGCAAAGCTTCATCTGTATTTACAGTTCCTCCTCATCATTTGCATTACCACCCGAGCACTGCCTCCTGTCAGATCAGCAGTGGCATTAGATTCTCATAGGAGTGTGAACCCTATTGTGAAATGTGCAACTGAGGGATCTAGATTGTGAACTCCTTATGAGAATCTAATGCCTGATGATCTGAGGTGGAGCTGAGGCGGTGATGCTAGCACTGGGGAGTGGCTGCAAGTACAGATTAACATTAGCAGAGAGGTTTGCACAGAAACCGTAATAAATCAATTTCTTGCAGACTCCTATCAAAACCCTATTAGTGAGTGGCAGTGACAAGCTGCATCTGGTGGCAGCCTTTATAGTGGCAAGCAATGTACTTCAATTGTACAGATGCATCTGGTAACAGGCTTTAAGTCAGAATCTGACACTTATTTTAGTCTGCACAGGGCCTGTCCATTATTTTATTTACCACTTCTGTTCATGCCTCTTTCCTGCACTGTGCACTTGACTCAGTCACAGTTATAGTAAGCCCACAAGCTAACCCTAGCCAAATGAGTAAAAAACAAATGTTACTGAAGAGCTTCTTTGGAAAGGGGGAAAGTCTCAATGATGAGGCAGCCGAAGACTCTGAGACTCCCAACAAAAAGAAAGCTGCATTTAAAAGAAAATACCAAGAGCCCTACCTAATTTACAGGTTCATTGCAACAGGTGATTCACATTCTCCAAACCAAATTTACATTATATGTGATGATTGGCTATCCAACAAAGCCAAGAAACCTTCAAAACTCCTTCGTTACATGGAGACCAATCACCCTACATTAAAAGACAAGCCTTTGGAGTTTTTCAAAAGAAAAAAAAGTCTGAACATGAAGAACGGAAGCAATTATTGAAGGCCCTCACTTCATCAAATGTGTCTGCATTGAGAACATCATTCTTAGTGGCTAACTGCATTGCTAAAGCTGAGAAGCCCTTTATTATTGGTGAAGAGTTGATCCTACCTGCTGTTAAGGACGTTTGTTGAGAACTTTTAGGAGAGGCTGCAGTTCAAAAGGTGGCACGTGTGCCTCTTTTGGCAAGCAACATAACTAGACAAATTGATGAAATAGGAGAGGATATTGAGGCACAACTTTTAGAGAGGATTAATGAGTCACTGTGGTATGCAATCCAGGTTGATGAGTCTACCAATGTTGACAACAAAGCAACAATGCTTATTTTTGCGTGATATATTTTTCAGGAGGATGTGCATGAGGATATGTTATGTGCACTGTTGTTGCCAACCAACACCACGTCTGCAGAACTATTCAAGTCTTTGAACGATTACGCATCAGGAAAACTGAATTGGTTATTTTGTGTTAGTATGCATAGACAGAGCAGCTGCCATGACTGGACGGCTTTCTGGTTTCACTATTCAGGTCAAAGAGGCCACTTCTGAATGTGAATCTATGCACTTCTGAGTGTACATAGATGTGAATCTATGCCACTTCTGAATGTGAATCTATGTGTCATCCATAGAGAAATGCTGGCTAGCCAAAAAGTGTCACCTGAATGTAACAATGTTTTGCAGGATGTGATTAAAATAATTAACCACGCTAAAGTACATGCCCTTAACTCACATCTGTTCCACTCGTTCTGTGAGAAGATGGATGCAGAGCACACATGTCTTGTCTTATACTCAGAAGTGAGATGGCTTTCTAAAGATGGCCAGAGTTTTTTAGTTGTCAGAGCTGCTCCAGAGGTTTGTTTTAGAAAAGAGTCACCACTGGCAGCATGTTCCAGTGACACAGAATGGGTCACAAAACTTGCTTACTTTTGTAACATATCCAACCTGCTCAATGAACTTAATATGTCACTTCAAGGGAGAATGACAACTATGTTCAAGTCAGCAGATAAAGTGACTGCATTCAAAGCCAAACTGGAATTATGGGAGCGATGAGTGAACACTGAGATTTTTGACATGTTTCAAACATTAGCATAGATTTTGAAAGAGACTGAGCCAGGGCCTTCTTTCTCTGAGCTGGTTCATGATCACCTATCCCAGCTTTCAAAAGAGTTTGAGCATTACTTCCCAACCATAAAAGACTGCCAAACTGGGAAGGAATGGATCTGTTGGGAACCATCTGTGAGTAAGCTTGGTGAATCAACTTTGTCTGTGCTAGAAGAGGATCAACTGCTTGAGATCACAAATGACAGTGGCCTTAAAAGTATGTTTGAGACAACTTCAGATCTCCATATGTTCTGGATTTAAGTCAAAGCAGGATATCCTGAGATTGCCACAAAAGCACTGAAAAGCATGCTTCCATATCCAACATCTTATCTTTGTGAAGCAGGATCTTCTGCAGTGACAGCAACTAAAACGAGATTAAGAAATAGACCAGACATAAGCAACACAGTTTGGGTGTCACTGTCTCTGATCACCTCCAGATGGGACCATCTAGTTGCAGGAAAACTCAGGGATCCCACTCATTCTACATTATGATTAGTTGTATAATTATTTCATTGTATATTACAATGTAGTAATAATAGAAATAAAGTGCACATTATATGTAATGTGCTTGAATAATCCCCGAGTCATTCCCCCGCCCCCCTCCACCCCACCACCGATCCATGGAAAAATTGTTTTCCACAAAATCGGTCCCTAGTGCCAAAAAGATTGGGGACCACTGATTCAGAGTGACAAAAAGCAGATCAATGGGTATCTGGAAACAGTGGATGAGGAGAAGGATCGGGATGGATGGAAGGGAAGGATTATAAAAGAGTGTAGTAAAACTTTTGTGTGTAATGGATATATTCATTATCTTGATTAAGGTGATGTTTCCATGTATTTATACATATGTCAAAACCTGTCAAGTTGTATGATTTAAATACTTGTAGTATATTTTATATCAGTTATACCATGATAAACCTGTTTAAAATCATAAGAATCAGCCAGTTCCTCTAGACTTTAATACATATTTATTTGATTTTTATGGTTTAAAGTTACATAAGAAGAGAAAAGGACAAGAATAGATTTTCCTACTGTTAGAAAAATTAAAGGCCACTGTTCTCAAGCTTCTTAGACTTACCCTTAATCGGGGGTCTGTAGCTATACTAAAGTGCCCTCACCTGGGGACTAGTGGAGCCCGGGGTAGGAGAATTTCATGGGATTGACTGAGCCGTAACTTTTGATGAGACTCTACTGACCTTGTGTAGTGGGAAAAAGAAAGCAGAAAATTCAAATTCACTTAAAAGTCCATGGTTTATTCTTTATTTTATATAAGTCACTTAACTATTTTTATTATAAAGTTTTAAAAATTTTTATATTCTAATTTTTAAGTAAGAAGTAAAGAAATTACTATGCATTTATGCAATGGCTTTGGCAACTTTGCATCTAATTTTACCCTTTTATCTTAATATTTAATTCTCAAAACAGTGTTACTAGGTATCATTGTCACCATTTATACATTAATTAGTGATATCCTGCTTCGTGACAGGAACCTCTTCACTGTGCACATCTCTTTAAACTATGTGTTTATTTATTTATTTTTGAGATGGAGTTTCACTCTGTCTCCCAAGCTGGAGTGCGGTGGCATAATCTCTGCTCACTGCAACCTCTGCCTCCCAGGTTCAAGCGATTCTCTTGCCTCAGCCTCCCGAGTAGCTGGGATTACAGGCATGCACCATGATGCCAGCTAAGTTTTTTGTATTTTTAGTAGAGATGGGGTTTCACCATGTTGGCCAGGCTGGTCTCAAACTCCTGATCTCAAGTGACCCACCCGCCTCAGCCTCCCAAAGTGCTGGGATTACAGGCTTGAGCCACCATGCCTGCTCCCTCCCCTGCATCTCTTTAAACTATGAATGCATATTAGCAGCCTTATTACCTCTTTTTTTGTTAGGACTACCTTGTTCTATCCTGACGTCTACTCTCCTGCTGCAGCTTCCCACTAGCTAAACCCAACTGCAAGCCAGAGGATAATAGAGCCCTGGTAGCACAGTCCTCAGAGATCGGGGCCCAAAGCATGGGATGGAGGGACACACAGGGAATAACAAGTCCATTTTCCCTGCTCATAGTTGCAATCCTAGACACATCTACAAACTTACTAGTAGAAGCTAATTTTCCTTATAACATTGTCCCTTAAACCGATGTTGGCCTTACACTCTCGATTGGAAAGAAATTTCCCTTGCATTGTAACAGCAGGTTTGAATAATGGTTTCATCACTTTGTACTGTGTTCTTGCGCATGCTATCCTCTGATTTTTATTTTCTCCCTCTGTAAAAAGGGACTACTGAATTGCCTGATAGATAATAGTGGATTTAATAAATTTTAGCTTTCTTTTTTTCCTTCCTCTTAGATTCTTAAATCTGGCACATGGTAAATGTATATGTTTTTCTTTTTCTACTTACTTTGTTTTCTACTTCTGGTTGTTAGTTTTTAAAGCTTTTTTGACAAACTGTATTAAGTGTTATGTTACTTCATTAACAGGTAAGTTCATTGCAAGAGAACTAAAATTGGAATGAATATTAGTTCTGTGTCATTATGCTGACCATGTATTAGGACCTTCTGGTTGATTTTGGTTTTCCAATTTACGGTAAATTAACATATAGGTAACAATGACTTTTAAAAATGTAAAAGAAGGCAGATCCTGTGGTGAGTGAGCAATGTGTTAGAACCAAGACTAGATATTCTCAGCTCTTCAAGTGCTCTATTTTGCTCCAGAGCTTTCTGCCACACTGATGTAATTCTGTTAGTCCTGCTCCCAAAACACAAGCTCACAATTTTTATTTGTGACTTGCATTTGTCCTTGTTATTTGCAAATTCAGTATTTGTGAATCCATCTACTTGATAAAATTTATTTCTAACCCTCAAATTAATACGCTTGTGCTTTTGTGGTCTTTTGTAAACGTGCAGAACTGCTAAAAATGTGAGGCACCTGCCTGACCCACACATTCTAGCTGAGGTTGAACAAAGTGAGACTCTGCCTTCTTGTTTCAGTTCTCATACTGTATATAAGTAACCTTTTCCAGGTCTATTGAATGCCCTGTTTTTTGCATTTTGGGGCTTTTTGTTTGTGATTTCACTTTTTAAAATGGCCCCCAAGTGTAATGCTAAAGTGCTATCTGGTGTTCCAAAGCACAAGTTTACTGTAATATTCTTTATGGAGGCAAATATGGGCATTAGATAAGCTTCATTCAGGTATGGGTATAGTGGGGTTGGTCATCAGTTCAATATTAATAATCAATAATACTGTATATCTAGAAAAGGGAAGAATAAATTATTTGATATCTACGTGAGGCCACTCCATAAAGTACTAAAGTAACATCTATGGTGTGTGATAAAGCTATGGGAAAATGGCTATATTTGTGGACTCATGAGATGACAACTGATTTTTAAAATGTAGTGAATAGTGTTGCTGTGAGGCTGAAAACCAAAGAAAGTTACCCAGCATCAGAAAAATGTTAAACCATTCTTAGCAAATGCCAGCTGACTCACATATTGCAAAAGGCCATATAGTATGAAAAATATTTAACTTTCAGATAAAGTGGGTTCTGAAGATCAGGATACTGGAGAATAATTTTTTAAAATAACTATTTAGTGCTATAAAAGAAAAGAGTTGTGTGAAAGAACAGGTTTTCAACGCTGATGAGAATGGCTTGTTGAAACATGGACAGTAGCAAAATAACTTAGATAGCATTTTGGTTGATGAAAATTTTGTGACTAGAAGCTTCTAGGAATCTAACTTTGTATTTCCCCTAAGAACAACAGTTCAGAGTTCTAGTTTATAAAACATAACCTCCAAGAATAACAAGAATCAACCCTATGTATTTAATTACGATTTTGTTTTCTATGAAATTGAATTCCTTTGCTACATTGTATCAGTGAGTAATCTTCTTTGTAACTATTAGATATTTCCCTGAACAATGCAATTAATTGTGTGCAACTCTTTCTTCTTCCACGTATAAAAATTTTAAAATGGACATTTTAGAACTCTCTGTATAAAAAATTAAAATAAGTAGACTCAAAATATTTAAAAATTGAAATACCTGTTTCCTATGGACATATCACAATCCATTTGGAAAATTTTCAAGTGAACACATGAGCCTGACTTAGAGGGGGCAGGGTTCTTTTCTTTTCTCTTTTCTTTTCTTTTCTTTTCTTTCTTTCTTTCTCTCTCTCTTTCTTTCTCTCTCTCTCTTTCTTCTTTCTTTCTTTCTTTCTTTCTTTCTTTCTTTCTTTCTTTCTTTCTCTCTTTCTTTCTTTCTTCTTTTTTTTTTGACAGAGTCTCGCTCTGTTGCCCAGGCTGGAGTGCAGTGGTGCAATCTTGGCTCACTGTAAGATCTGCCTCCCGGGTTCAAGGTTCATGCCATTCTCCTGCCTCAGCCTCCCGAATAGCTGGGACTACAGGTGCCCGCCACCACGCCTGTCTAATTTTTTGTATTTTTTAGTAGAGACGGGTTTTCACGTTGTTAGCCAGGATGGTCTCGATCTCCTGACCTCGTGATCTGCCCGCCTCAGCCTCCCAAAGCGCTGGGATTACAGGCATGAGCCACTGCACCTGGCTGGAGCAAGGGTTGTTTTAGTTTAGAAATTTCATTAGTTTTCGGAGGCATAGGACTCTATCATAAATCTCCAGGTCTTGCGGACCCAGAATAATTAACACTAATGTTTGAGCTGGCATTAGAGTAAGAGTTACACATGCAAGACATGGTGGACATTATTTAGTAGAACTTACAACAAGGTAATTAGATTAGTGTTTTACTATACTTTTATTTGAAGACTTTATGGAATAAAAAAGTGTTATTATTCTTGTAGTAAATTGTTATTTTTTAACTTCCTTTTCTTATATTTAACAAGTATTTTCTATTATTTTGATTATTTTGCCATAATTAAAGCAATTTACATTATAGAAAGATACAGCAGTAATTTAAAAGGTAAATAAGATCACGTGGTATATTAAGATGCTAACAAATTTTATTTTAGTTTTTCAAACAGTATTAACCATCTGCTAAGTTATAGCTGCAAAACTAGCCATATGTTGAAGTCATTTCTCTTATCCAATGTATACAGTTTTTTTAAAAAAAGCCTTCGGCTGCTATTGTCCAAATATCCTGTAAAATACATCATAAGTTTTTTTTAAATTAACACAGGCAATTTATTTTGAGGGAGTTTGGTTATAGTGATCAACGAAGAAATATTTCTCTGTATCACACTGAACAATTTTAAAGCAATGGCTTTATATCTGTTTTTAGTTTTTAATTATTCAAAGCATTTAGTAAAATTTAGAGGTTTTTACATATATAATGTATGTAAAAGTGAAGCATATTATTTTCAATTTCTAAAAGTTTCTTCTAATTATATATTTGGCAAGTATATGATTTCTCATGTTGAACTTGGTAAAGGCTGTTGACTATTTTTACTTTATATGGAAACTTTTATTATTCTATTGCCAAAAGCATAATGTTTGATGTATTGGTTTCTAGTTTTGCTAACTTTCAATATAATTATTATTTATAACTACTAAGAAAAATAATTTTCAAATTTCATATGAACACATCCATATTCATAATAGTATTATTCACAATAGCTAAAAGTATATGCAAACCGAGTGTCTGTCAGCGAATGAATGGATAAACAAAATGAGGTATATATATACAATGAAGTATTCAGCCTTAAAAAGAAAGAGAATTCTGATACATGTTAAAACATGGATGAACCATGGTTTGAGGACATTATGCCAAGTGAAATAAGCCACACCCTCAAAATCAAATACTGTATGATTCCACTTATATGAAGTATCTAATGTAGTCAAACACATAAAAACAGGAAGTAGAATGGCAGTTGTCAAGGGCTGAGGGGAGGAGGAAATGGGGAGTTTTTGTTTGATGTGGTAAAGAGTTTTAGTTTTTCAAGATGAAAAAGGTCTGGAGATTGGTTGTAAAACAAAGTGAATACACTTAACCCTGGTGAACTGTACACTGAAAAATTGTTAAGATGGTAAATTTATGTCACGTGTATTTTATCACAATTAAAACATCTTTAAAATTTTATTTGAAGCAATTATTGAAATTATCAGTTTACCACTTTAACAGAATATAGTATTGCTTTTAAATAAATGTTAAAGTAAAATATTTTTCTAGCATTGAAGTATTAAGAAGAGATAAATATACTTTTCCAATTATATAAGTTTGCTATGTGTGTGTTTGTGTGTGTGTGTGGGGATTATTTTCTAATCCCACAAATATTTGTGATACTTGTTTAAAAGAAAAATCTTTGCTTAGGAAATGTTCATAGTAAAATTTTCACTTCTATTTTCTTAAATAAAAAGTCCACTGCACGTGATCCTAAAGCCAGTTTGTTATCATGTGATCTGTGTATTATCCTCAGTGTTGATGCTGGAACTTGGGCAAATTATCCCTCTTAAAGAATTATTAAGCATTATAAATTACAATGAGTAGCATTTGATAATTGATTAGCCCAATCTTTATAAATCCTTTCTTTTCTATTCTCCCACAATGCATTATCCTGATAGTCTCTGATATCTCAAAATATACTTTTTATTGCCCCCTCTGTTCTCTGCTCCCTATTTTCTCCAACTCTGCTCTTCCCTACCCAAAGAATGCCTCCAGATATATACATTTTGCAATGTTCACTCCTTGGATTTTTGCTGTTCTTGAAAGAGGCTTTTTTCCCCTTAAAATAATTAATTTATTCTCATAATTGTAATTCCTATACTTGGAGAAAGGCTCTATCAACTCAAGGTTAAAAGATTTCAAAGTATCAATAAAAGGAAACAATTGTATTCTTTTTCATTGATTTATTTAATAAACATTTCTTGAGTACCTAGTATATGTGGTAGAAGCTAAGGATAGAAAATCTATGAGAAATTTAAGATTTAGAAAGAGAGAGAGGCAAACAAATCAATGATTTTAGGACAGTGAGATAATATAGTATTTATGATAATATAATTCCTGGGGAGTATAAAAACATGGAAAAGAGAAACTCAGTATGGGTTGGTAAATGTTCAACAACTAGTTCTTTGGAGGAAAAAAAAGCAATTTGAGGCAGGTGTCCATTCCCCTGGTGTAAATACCTCTACTATGGATAATTTGGGGCATCAGTATGATGCCACTGAACATAGAGGTGGGAAGAAACCTGCACAATAGATTCTCAGGAGGCTGTTTGAACCAGCTCCAGCTAAACTAACTTTAAGTCAGATTAGATGTGTTATAAGGAAAGTTTCCTGAAGAAAACAACATGTGAGATGAAACTGATGAATGAGGAGGAGTTATCTGGATGAAGGTGATGAGTGGGGCAGAAAAATTGATTTCTATTAGCAGAAACAGCATGTGTATGATATGTACTTTTGCAACAAAGCGATATGTTTTTGTGAACTTAAATGGTTATGCTTAGCTATAGCAAAGTGTTGGCACCAGGGGAGAGTGGCAGGTAAACCTAGAGAGAAGGGTTTTGTGTGATAAGATGAGTATTGAACTCTAAAAAGGAGCTACATGAGGTAGAACTGGATATAACAAACCAAAAGTCCATGATTTCTGTCAATGTAGGTTTTATACACTTTGTTGAATATCTACTATTGGCCAGGTACTATGTTAAGCACTTGGCATATAAAGATAAATAAAATACAGCAATTTGTGCTCTTGAGGAAATTTCAGTTGAGTTGGAAGCTTGTTAGATGGTGGACAGATCCCTGGTAACTTAATTAATCAATAATGTCTTTTGTAGACACTTGCATCTAATCTTCACTCTTTAGTTAACCTCTGTATTTTCTGTCATTTATGCCTACCCAAGTTTCCACATTATACTTATTTATAGATCTAAATGCTTAACATTGACTACAACTCTGAGCTCAAGCCTTATATTTTTAAATTCCTACTCTATCTTTCTGATTAGTATTCTGCCACCATCTCAAAATTAACATATCTTAAACAAACTCAGCTTTCACTAAACCAAGTCATTTTGTACTCTTCCCACTTCTAAATTCTCAGGCTTAAAAAACATAGATCAAAGTGGCTGACTAGAGGCACCCAGCACTTACTTACTCCACAAAAAAAGATCAAAACATCAACTGGATAACCACACATTAAATGGACCGTCTAAGGGAGAACACTGGAATGAAACAAGGAAGTGACAAAAACCCCCATGAGACATGAAAACTCAGGATGGCAGTATATAGATAGAAATAAAGAAGTCAGCCAGGATTGGCTTGGAATCAAGAGGGAGTCTCCATTGAAGAGAAAATGTACGTGAGAGATACCCAGAAGTCAACATTCCTACTACAGATGGCTGCAATCTTAGCTACAGGAGATCCCCAGAGCACTTACATTCCTGAGCCCAGCATAGAGCATTGCCTGGAGTCCATGTGACTGCATTATTTCAGAGAGGAAATTCATGCTGAATCATCCCCCCTCCAGAGCTCGGGGCAACAGAACCCAGGCTGCTGCAGCATGGCACCATATTTAGAGTGGAGCCACCAACAGAGTAAATCCTGCCTAGAGGTCCAATAGCCCCTGTATTTCCACATCACTGGGGTCCCTCTGACATCTTGCTACACCCAACCAATGGTCTACAGTATCACAACACCAGCCAGACCCAACAGTGAGGCTGTGACCCTTGGCACCTGAGCCCACACATCACCCTATACTACTGGAAACAAACAGTCCAGCATAGCATGGAAAATTCCTCCAGGAAAGAGGGAGCTAACATGCACATACTGCAAAGCCTGAGAGCTGCCTATCTGGGGCCCACTACAACCCCCAGTGTGGACTCCACCATCTCCAGTGGAAGGGTCACCCCACATTCACATGCACTGCCTAGGGGCTTGAAGACTGTCCAGCTTGGGTCTACTGTTGTCCCCACTGCTCCACAAGTAACAGCATCCTAGGCCACTGAGGCACCTGTAGACTCTGCTGACATTGATTAAAGAAGAAAAAATCATGAAGATTACATTACTGTGCCCACTCAGAACAAAGCCAAAGGATCCTGTCCAACTGAAACTATAGGACACATCTACAGGAAAAAGTCTTTCCTTATGAAAGGTAGTACACTAAATTGCAAGAAGCAACTATTCCATCAGATATGCAGATATTAACATAGAAACACAAGAAACAAAAAAGCTAAGGCAACAGGATATCTCCAGTGGAACACAATAATTCTCCAGTAACATATCTTCCAAAAAGGAAATCTATGAAATGCCTGAAAATGAATTCAAAATAATGACATTATGGAAAGTTGGTAAGATATAAGAGAATACAGGTAAATAATTCAGTGAAATCAGAAACACAGTTCATGAGCTGAATAAGAAATGTAACAAAGAAATAGATATCATAAAAAAGAACCAAAAAAAAAAAAAAAAACTTGGAACCGGAGTATTCAATGAGTAAATAAAAAATGCAACTGAGAGCTTCAACAATAGATTAGATTAAAAAGAAGAAAAAATTTTAAACTTGAAGAAAGATATTTTGAAATAACTAAGTCTGGCAAAAAAAATAATAATTAAAGAAGAAATCCTATGTGACATATTAGGTAGGCACCATTAAGCAAACATTTATAATATGGAAGTTTCAGAACAACAGGAGAAAAATGCATAGAAAACCTATTTAATAAAATAATAGCTGAAAACTTCCAAAGTCTTGTGAGAAATATGGACATTCAGATACAGGAAGCTCAAAACTCCCCATATAGATTCAATCCAAAAAGATTTTCTCTGAGGCACATTATAATCAAACTGTCAGAATTCAAAGACAAAGACAGAATTCTAAAAAGAGCAAGGGAAAAGTGTTAAAATCGCATATAAGGGAATCCCCATCAGACTAACAGCATATTTCTCAACAGAAACTCACAGGCCAGGAGAGAATTGGATGATATTTTTAAAGTGCTAAAAGAAAAAAACCTTTAAGCAAATACTACTATACCTGAAAAGCTATCCTTTAAAAATGAAGGAGAAATAAAGTCTCTCAGACAAGCAAAAACTTGAAGAATTCATCTCTACTAGATCAGCGAATAAGAAATGTGTAAGGGAGTCCTACATCTGTAAGCTATCATGTTTATCATTTTTTAAAAAGCACCTTATTATTTTATTCTTTTTTTGTATTTCTGTGTCCATTTTATTTAGTTATATTTGTATCTATTTTATTTAGTTCTGTTTGTATCCATTTCATTTAGATAATAAGTACATCATGAAAACATACAATAGTATAAAGCTCACTAGTAAAGCAGACACACAATTGAGAAAGAGAAAGGACTCAAATATTATCATTACAGAAAAACCACCAAACCACAATGATAATGAGAAAAAAGGAACAAAAGATATTCAAAATAACCAGACAATAATTAACAAATTGACAGGAAAAAAACCTCATCTATCAATAATAACCTTGAATGTAAATAGACTAAATTATCCACTTAAGAAATATAGACTTGCTGATGGACTTAAAGAAGACCAAATTATATGCTGAAACTCACTTTCATTATTCGTGAAATTCACTTCAGCTGTAAAGATCCCCATCATAAAAACAGACTTTATGTCAAAAAACATATGAAGAGACAAAGGAGATCAATATACAATGATGAAGGGATCAATTCAGCAAGAGACCATAACAATTATAAATATATATGCCCTCAACACTGGAGCACCCAGACATATGAAGCAAATATTATTAGAATTAAAGTGATAGACACAAATACAATAATAGTTGGGGACTTCACTACCCGATCACAGCGTTGAACAAATGATCTAGATAGAAGATCAACAAAGAAGCTTAAGACTTGCAGAAACTGCACCATAGACAAAAATAGGACTAACAGATATCTACGGAACATTTCATTCAACAGCTTCAGAATACATATTCTTCTCATCACGTAGAACATTCTCCGGGATGAACCATGTTAGGCCACTAAACAAATCTCAACAAATTTTTAAACATTGAAATCATATTAAGTATCTTAAATCACAGTGAAATAAAACTACAAATTATTAAGGGGAACTTTGGAAACTACAAATACAGGGAAATTAAATGTCATGCTCTTGAATGACCAATGGGTCAATGAAGAAATCAAGAAGGAAGTTTAAAAAATTTTTTAAATAAATGAAAATTGAAACACAACATGCCAAAACCTTTGGGATACAACAAAAGCAGTAAAAAGAAGGAAGTTTGCAACAATAAACACACCAACATTTAAAAACTAGAAAAATTCAAATAAGCGACCTAGTGATGCACCTCAAGGAATTAGAAAAGTAGGAACCCCAAATTAGTAAAAGAAAAGAAAGAATAAAGATGAGAGCAGAACTAAATGAAATAGAGACAAAAAAGTACAAAAGATCAGTGAAACAAAAAAGTATTTTTTTGAAAAGATAAACAAAATTGACAAACCATTAACTAGACTAAAAAAAAAGGAAGACACAACTAAATAAAAAGATAGATAAAAAAGAGATCTTCCAACTGATACCAAATAAATACTAAGAATTAGCAGAGACTACTACATGTCAACAAATTGGAAAACCTACAGGAAATGGATCAATTTCTGGACACACACAACCTACTAGGATGGAGCTAGAATGAAATGGAAAGCATGAAGAGGACAATAATGAGTACTAAGATCTAATCAGTAATAAAAAGTTTCTAATGAAGAAAAGCTCAAGACTGGATGGTTTTACTGCTAATTCTACCAAACTATCAAAAACTAACACCAATGCTTGTCAATTTTTTTTTTTTTTTTTTTGAGACGGAGACTTGCTCTGTCGCCCAGGCTGGAATGCAATGGCACAGTCTTGGCTCACTGTAACCTCTGCCTCCCGGGGTCAGGCGATTCTCCTGCCTCAGCCTCTCAAGCAGCTGGGATTACAGGCACACACCACCACACCTGGCTAATTTTTGTATTTTTAGTAGAGATGGGGTTTCACCATGTTGGTCAGGCTGGTCTCGAACTCCTGACCTCGTGATCCACCCTCCTTGGCCTCCCAAAGTGCTGGGATTACAGGTGTGAGCCACGGAGCCTGGCCGTCAAACTATTTTTAAAAACTGAAGAACTATATATTCTTCCTAACTGTTCTATGAGCATTGCCCTGATACCAAAACCGGGCATGGACACAACAATAAAAAAACCTACTGGCTAATATCCATGATGAACAAAAATGCAAAAATCCTCAATAAAATGTTAGCCAGCTGAATTCAAGAACACATCAATAAGATAATATACCATGATCAAGTGGGATTTATCCCATAGATAGAAGTATGGTTGAACATATGAAACATCAATAAATCTGATACATCACATCAATAGAATGAATGATATAAACCATATAATCATCTCAATAGATGCAGAAAAAGCATTTGATAAAATTTAACATCTTTTTTTAACAAAAGCTCTCAACAAATTAGATATGGAAAGAACATACCTCAATACAATAAAGACCTTATATGAACTAATATTATGCTAAATGGTCAAAAACTGAAAGCTCTTTTTCTAAAAATCAAAGAACAGGACAAGACAAAGATGCCTACTTTTATCACTGTTATTCAACATAGTATTGGAAGTTCTAGCCAGAAAAAATAGACAAAAGAATGAAATAAAGGGCATTCAAATAGGAAAAGAGAAAGTCAAATTTTTTTTCTTTGCAGACAACATGATTTTATGTATAGAGAAACCTAATAACTCCACCAAAACCTAGTAGAACTAAGAAACAAATTTAGTAATTTCAGGGTACAAAATCAACATACAAAAATCAGTAATGTTTCCATACACCAATAATAAAATAACTAAAAAAGAAATTAATAAGGTGATCCCATTTATAATAGTTGTAAAAATAAAATGTCCAGGAATAAATTTATCCAAGGAAGTAAAAGATCTCTACAATGAAAACTATAAAAGAGTGATGAAAGAAATTGAAGAGTACATGAAAAATATAGATATTCCATTCTCATGGATTGGAAGAATCAATATTGTTAAAATGACCATAGTACCAAAAGCAATCTAAAAATTCAATGCAATCCAAATTGAAATATTAATTAAATTATTCACAGAAATAAAAAAATTCTTAAATTTGTATGAAACCACAAAAGAATTCAAATAACCAAAGCAATACTGAGGAAATAGAACAAACTGGAGGCATCACATTGCCTGACTTCAAGATATAATACAAAGCTATAGCAACCAAAACAGCATGGTATTGGTATAAAAATGAACACATAGACCAATGGAACAGAATAGAGTATGCAGCAATAAATTCACATGTTTACAGCCAATCATTTCCAACAAAGGAACTGAAGGGGAAAGGATAGCCTCTTCAATAAATGGTGCTGGAAAAACTACATATTCAGAATGTTTTATTCAGAATGCTATCTCTTACCAAATACAAAAATCAATGCAAAATGAATTAAAGACTTCAATTTAAGGTCTAAAAATATGAAGTAATCAATGAAAACATAAAGAAAATATTTCAGTGCATTAGTCCGTGCAAAGATTTTATGGGTAGGATTTCAAAAGCACGAGCAAGAAAAGCAAAAATAGGGCATTCAAATAGGAAAAGAGAAAGTAAAAAATTTCTGCATAGCCATAAAAACAATCAACAGAGTGAAGAGACAACATATAAAATGAGAGAAAATATTTGCAGACTATTCATTTTGCAAAGGACTAATATCCAGAATATATAAAACAGTCAATAGCAAAAATAATAATCTGATTTTAAAATGAGTAAAGCATCTGAATAGACATTTCTCAAGAGATATAAAAATGGCTAACATGTATATAAAAAATGCTCAACATCACTAATCGTCAGAGAAATGCAAATCAAAACCACAATGAAATATTATCTCACTCCAGTTAGAATGACTGTTATCAAAAAGACAAATGATAATAATATTTTTTATTTTCTGGTGATGTTCTTCAAAACACTGAATATAGAACTACCATATGATCCAGCAATCCCACTAGCAGGTATTTATCCAAAAGAAAGAAAATCAGTACATTGAAAAAATATCTTCATCCCCCCCATGTTTATTGCAGCACTGTTCACAATAGTCAAGATAGCTAATCCACCTAAGTGTCCATCAACAGATGAATGGATAAAGAAATGTGGTATCTATACACATGGAATACTATTCAGCCACAAAACAGAATGAAATCTTATCATTTATGACAATATGGATGATCCTGTAGAAGATTATGCTAGGTAAAATAAGTCAAGCACAGAAGCTAAATAAGTTGATTTCATAAAAGTGGAGTGTAGAATAATGGTTACTAGAAGCTGGGAATGGTAGTGAGGAGGACAGGGTGGGGAGAGGTCGGTCAATGGATAAAAAATTACAGCTAGATAGGAGGAATAAGTTCTAGAGCTTTATAGCACTATAAGGTGACTGTAGTTAACAATAATTTATTGTATATTTTAAAGTTACTATTATAGAAAAGTGGAATTGGAATGTTCCTAGCAAAAAGAAATGGTAAATGTTTGGTTCAATTTATGTGTATGTGTCTATATGTGTGCATATGAGTGTGTGTGTATCATTTTTTACTAGAGAGGGAGTCTAAAAGTCACTTTTTGTCAAAGTCCAAAAGCAATTAATGAATTATAGGAAGTAATAGTTAAGTAGATAAATCATACTTTGAAATATTGTTTTCAATTTTCTCTATAAATATTTTAATATTAGATGTGCAATTTATTGATTAATATTTGGGAGAATTTAAATAAATGTAATTTCTTTGTTATACATTAATTCTCCTGCCTTCGAACTACTCCAATCCCCTGCAGAACTAAGTAAAAACACTGACCCTGCTCATTATGAAGTCATCTGCTTCAAGGCTTGAGATTTGCTAAGCTACTGTAATGTGTTACAACATACAGCCTTGCTTTAAAGGAGGTTTCATCAACTTTTAGTAGGCTTACTGTTCATGTTTGGCTAATCCCGTAAGAGTTGAAAGATCTCAGAATTTTTACTCTCCATGCAGAAATAAAAGGTCGAAAAGACCTGTTTGGTGGTCTGGTCCTGTACCAAAAAAAGATGACCTTCTCAGCAGCTTTGTGTGTAATTTTCTGTTTGATTTTTGAAATTTTAAATTACTGAACTTGAACCACTTGCTTTAGGAGACCATTTCAGAGAACAAATAACTGCTTGGGCTTATCCTAGTTATATATTTAAATTATAATAGAAAGTGTCTTAAGTACTAAAGGTTAGATAAATCCTGATAAACGGCAGCGGTTCAGATTATCTTTGTCGAGAACGTGTTACTGATCCGCTTACTGTTAAAATTTCCATTTCAAAAATAGTGAACATTTTTTCTCTATGTGAAAGGAATACACATGTGTTTACAATAAAATAAAAGCTTCTTAACTTGATAAAATTGGGCTTGAGAGTCTCCCTTCAGCTGCCCATAATTGGTGGCAAAATTTATACTTGAGCGCAAAGCAGACCATGATAATGTTGATTTTGTTGTAGTAAAGAAAATAGAAGAAGCCTAATTTTAAAATCTACATTGTATGCAATATCCTCTGTATTGACAACTAAACTTTGATCTTTTCCTCTTGGAATTGGTTTGGTATGGAAAGCAAAAATTGTAGAGCCACTTTAGTTTGTATTTTATTTATTGCTATTGATCACTATCTTCTTCTTCTTTTTTTGGCTACCACTTTTCTGACATCTCCTGCTTCTAGTCACTTCTAGTTACATGAACAAAATGGTATGTTGCAGGTCTGTGAGCAAAACTTGAAAGCTCTTATCTTTCTGTAAGTGTGAATCTCAATGTGTCACTTGTCCTTGTGCTTTATGAGCTTTATATTATTGCCTTTACTTTTCTTTGTCTTGTTTTCTCCTTCACTTTCAGCAGTCTAGTTTCCAGTTCACTAAAATCATGTCCTTATTACCAATTTTAAGTGTATGACTCATTACTTATCCTTTCAGATTGCATTATTTCCTCCTTGAAATCACTCTTCAGATTCCAGCAGTATAGTCACCCTATTCCCCATTCTTAATCTTTGTAACTCTCAATTACCATTATTTTCTAAGAGTTTGTTTTCTTAAGACTGGTGCCAATTGCTCTATATTTTCCTATTTTTAATTGAGAAAATTTGTCAGGAGATAGCATGTAATTATAAAGGCTACATCTTAGAGATAGCTTACTATGTCCAGCTCCACACAGAAATATTTTAGTGAGATCAGCTTTACATCTATACTTGCCTAGAAAGGTATCTTTTTTCCTTGTTAGTGCTTGTATTGACATTGTGGATGTTTGCCTCTGTGGCAATCATTTTTTGTGCTCATATAGCTGAACAACCTTCTTTTGAGTGAAACGTTCTTTACTCAGTTATATCTGTAATATTAATTTGGTTATGATCAATTTTTGCTGGCCAAAGAATATGCCTTTATATCTACTGTGTTTGCTTTCTTGGTTTAATTATTGGAAGAAAATTCTAACCATCCTTGTTTTTCTTATGTGCTTCTAGGACTTCGGTAATCATCCATTTGATTACATATAAACATATACTTTTAAATTCATGTCATGCTATATCAAGACTAAAAATAATATGACAAAACAATATATGTGCTTCCAATTTCTCTCCTAGCTACTTCTAAGCACTTGGCAAAATGTCCTTTCCTATTTCATTTTGACATCTTTTTTTTTCCAGCTGCATAGGTATTCTCTGTACATTGGAGAAACCAGTCAATATACTTTAGGAAAACTATAGGTTGAAATCAAAGTCTGAAGTCACATCATTTGTAGTGAATTATGAAATATATTTTTAGAAACAAGACATAGCAGACACTGTGCTAGTAGAAGAGATGAGCATGTTATCATATTTGTCTCTAGTCACTCAAAGTATCATGAGAGTGGCAGATATAGAAATGAGTTATTTTAATACAGAGGAATGTATTGGAGGGGGATAGATTTGGTCCATTGCTGTGTCTGGCGGGGGTAAGGGCTTTCAAAAAGTAATATTTGAGTTTTGTGAAGAGTGAATAGGATTCTCCTGATGACCTGGAGGAGCACACTGCTAATTGTATTTAGGGAAGCTGAGTTTGGCTGTGGATTGCAAAGCAAGAGGTGAGTGGGGGTAAAGTTGGAAAGATAAGCTATTTGTGATCCCAAAGGACCTTCACTATCCTGATTGGGAATCTTAACATCTTCCGGTAGGTAAATGAAAGCCATGAAGACTTTTAAGCAAAGGAGCAATATAACTTATTGTTACATATGTGTTTGGCTTTGGGAATAGTTATCTGGACACTAAAGAAGGTAGCTTGAAGAAGAGTCAATCTGGTAGCAGGAAGGCCAGTTATAAGAGTGTTGGGTGGATTAGGTCAGTGATGAATGTTTAAGTTATAATGGTGGTGAAGAAAAGGCATCGGATTTAAGGTATATTTCTAGAGAAAACTGTATGAGACTCAGTGAAAAATTTGCTATAAAGAAAAAGAAAGATGGGATAATTATGAATTCCATAGCTTAGGAAACTAGTAAGTGGAGATGTCTTTAACAAGATAGAAGAAAACTGTGAGTGGACACAGTGAAAGTATATCTCTTCCTTTCACTAACAGGGAAACAGTAGACAAGTTAGATTTAATCACTGTTTTTCAGTATGACCACATTGTGCCATTCAGGAGGCAATTGCAAATGTAGGGTTAGAACTTCGGAGAAAGATAAAAGCTGGAGACATAGATGTAAGAGAGACCATAGCCCACTGAAGCTGACTTCAACCAGAGAAAGAGAGACTGTCGATAAAGAGAAGTTAAGAGGTTCAGGAACAGTAAGAATACTGTTCTTGGTATGACAAAAGGGGTTTTGTTTGGGAATGAATTGAGAGATTTAAAGACATTCCATGGATATTAGGGAACATTTATGAAACCAGACGTTTTAGAAATTTCTGGACATGTCCTGCTGTATGGTTGAGACCAATCAGTAAAGGGATCTCCACCCCCATCCCCTGTCACTTCTTGACCTTGGTCTTGCATTCCTCAGTCAAGTAGTGTAGTTATTTTATTTGTGAAAATTGTAATGAGAGTTATTAATCCATCATACCCTCTGGCCCCTGACACTCATTTACTTTTACTATTTCTAAATTTTGCCACTTAGTTTTTGAATTTTAAGCCTTGTGTTTCTTAATTTCTTTAGTCTAATAATAAACTTTCTTTTCCATCAACTTCTAACTCCTCTGCTCTTTCTCTTTTGACACCACTTTGAAAATGATCCTCACCCTTTATAGTTTTCACATGTCCATCTGTTGCTCTTTGCAGCAGATTCCTTTCCTGGCTTCAGAGTACTCTTTCAACATCCTTCTGTATATCTTTATATATCCTTTGTCCTTTCCCTTGACTCCATCTGAGCAGCCATTCTCTGTTTGTTTGCTTCATCTGTTAAAGTCTTGCCTAAACTTTATCCCACTGTCCCCTTTTGTTAGAATAATGTACTGGTCTTTCTCAACCGCCTTTTAATTTAAACATCCTTTTTAAAAAGTTATTCCTTAATTTGTCTCATAGCACACCTTCATTTACCCAAGGTACTGCTTCTGAGAAAGGAACTATCACATTTGAACATTTGTCCAGCATAGGGTGTACACCTCTTGAAGAAAAGGATTTTTTTTAATATTTATATGTCCTTATATTTTGGATTTTTTAAATCTTTTAATCTATAATGAATAGAATTTTAATTGAGAAATATTTAAAACTGATGTTTCTATAATTCTATAAGTTCTGGTACTTCACCATAAATGTATGCATATGCATTTTTCTTATGGAGATGATTTATGATTTTAGCTAATTCTTAAGGGTGTCCAAGATGACAATAAGCATGCCTATGTAAGGATTTAAAGATCAAGATCTTACCTTCAACTTATACAAGGAATAAATATGGTTAGATTTTTATATGAACTTGGAAATAATCCATGTATGATTAATATCATTACTTTTCTTCCTTAACCTGTCTGGTTTGTGTTAATATTACATTTTATTAATTTACTTATCATATTCAACAAGACCCAGCGCTTATAGATTATCTTTTTGTAATGTTAGCTGTTTTGTAAAGATTTTGAATGTAGCTCTACTTAAAGTTGTTCTTTGGGAAACCTTTTTTTATTTTTTCCAAAGAACAAAATCTGAAACAGGGAAACAGGAGCTTCTGGCAGTGTAGAAGTAAAGCATGTAATTTTCTAGCCATTCAGTTGCTACCTATCCTGCCACCAGAGATTCAGTCTAATTATACTCACTGATCTGAGCTAGCCATAGAGAGAGACATGATGTATGTGAAAGGGGAGGTCCTTTGAAGAGTTAAAGCAATCTTTCTTTAAAAGCTAGCTCTGTCTTTGCCTTGATGCATGCTTTAACTGCTCCTTCCTGCCCATGATGCAAACCCAGATTCCAATAAAGTAGGTGACAGAGTGGAAGCTGAAGGTACTAACATTAATCAAAAGGAAGTCTAATTTTTCTATCCTTCAGTTCCACCAAGTGACAGGGTGATTTTTACTTTTCTCTTCAAGAATTCTAATATGCTGGGTGACTTTTAGGCTTCGCCTTTTTTTCGAAGCATCCCGGTGTCATACTGACAAATGATCATATAATCTGCAAGATGCCAGGATTTGGATCATATATGCACATCTGGTTAATTTTTTTTCCAGTGTAGGGACACTGGACCCAGTGTCCACCTGACTCAGGTGATATGGGGCTAGTGTTCTTTTTATTGACCCTATGAAATTAGGTAGTGATTCTGTATTTCTGAATAAGTGTCAAAGGCTCCCATGGTAATCAACTTTTCTGACATTGATATAGATACTAAATGTTCATTTTTGTGGATTTTAACTGTTTTCTCACTCCTTATTTTAGTTTGTATAAATACAATATTGAGAAAGTGATGTTACATGTAGTTAGATAAAATGAATGTTTTTTGGGTAATTGGTTATGATTTTGGGGCAGTTACAATAACTTAGTTGAAGTTCCTTTTTAGAATAGAAATAAATTTGAATTGTAGAAATGCTTCTTTTGCTCTAGGCCTCGAGTAATACCTCTGCAAGTGAAGCCATAATATAGCTAAGTTCATATCTTAATTGTATGTGCAATTGTCTTTTAGCACAAATGATGGTGTCATTGCTTTATAAAACAATGCTTATTTTATTCTTTGAATTAAGTTTGAAAACTTTCTTCTTGTTAGAAATTGTTTGTTTACTTGCTGAATGCAGAAAATCTTCCTGTAACCTCCAAATTTAGGGCCCAGATTGTTTGAATCTAGAGACTTGAGTCAACACTCACCACTGCTCCCTGCTTTTTGCCTCTTTTCATTATGCCAACTGGAGCAAATCATCTCTCCTCCTTCAAAGTATTTCTGACCTCCCCACCACATACTATTTCCTACATTACTTTTATTATATAAATATACTCTTTAGACTTTTCCTAAACTAAAAGGAGTTACGGTAGGCAGTGTTAGAGGTGTATTAATTCCCCAGTGCTGTGTAACAAATGACCACAAACAGTGGCTTTGAAACAACATGCATTTATTGGCTCACAGTTCTGTTCGTCAGAAGTTCTACACAGCATGGCTACTTTTTAGGTCAGCTTCTCTCAGACTTGAAGTCCAGATATCAGCTAAAATGAATTCATATCTACAGACTTTGTTGAGAAAAGGGCGGGAGGAAGAAAAACCCCCAGCTGTTTGGAACTCACTTTTATTGGTATTCAATTCCTTGAGATTGTAGGCCTGAGGTCCCTATTTCCTTGCTTGCTGTCAGCTAAGGGATATTCAAAACTGCTAGAAGTCCCCACATTCCTTGCCATGCAGCCTCTTCCTTCTTTAAGGATCAAGGGTGCCTTGGAATCACCTTGGCTTCTCCGCCACTGACATCTAGGTTAATATTTAAAGGACTCTGTGATTAGGTTAGACTCCCCCAGATAATCTCCCTATATTAAACTCAAATGATTCTGGTCCTTAATTATATCTGAAAAAAATCCCTTCACAGCAGTACTTATATTAGAGTTTGAGTGTATAAGTGGGAGAAGGTATGTGTAAACCAGAAGCTGTCAGAATTCTGCCTATCACAGATGACTTGCCCATTAGCCACTCCTAATCCATTTCTTCCATGCCATACCAAGTATAGAAATAGATAGCTGCATACCCTGTTTTCCAGCCTCCCTCCAGGTAGGGTGACTGGTTGACCCAGTTTTGACCAATAAGATATTAAGAAGAAACTGACTAGGAGTCAACTGAGAAACTTGCTTTCCTGATAAAATGAACAGATCCCTGGAGATTTTCTTCCTCCCTTCTTACTGTATGGAATTTGGGTTTGATACTGGAGCTGCACTGGTCATCTGGTGACCATGAAGTGATACACATGTATACAATGCCATCTTGGTAACAGCTGTACACATTTCTCATGGGGCAATTGGTGATGTTCTTGTTTGATAAAACAATGCTGTGTGAAAGAAGCTAGGAAGAGAGCCCTCACTATAATCTGACCATGCTTCACCCTGATCTTGGACTTCCAGTCTCCAAAACTATAGGAAAATAAATTTCTATTGCTCATGCTACCCAGCCTATGGTATTTTGTTATGGAAGCATGATTTCACTAAGACACTTTATTAAAAATGGGATATATAGCATAACAGCACTGAAATATTGATGTTAAAATAGAATTCTGCAATGAGAAATTTTCCTTGCAGATACTAGAATCTTGATTGAAATATTCTGATAGTATCCCCTCACCCCAGACATACTAACATTTAGAAATGTATTATAACTTTGGATTCATAAACATAAGAAAAGATGGAGAGTTATTAAAGCCATACTAGAGAACTAGAACGATACACATTGAGTATGCAACACATTATAAAATGCATTAAAGTTCTCATACATACTTCCAGTTCATCTTTAAGAGGTACAGTAAAATTCCTCTGTGTGTGCTAAGGAGGACAGTCACTATTATGGTTCAAACTGGGTTTCCCATATGTTGTTAAGCTCAGCTGCTCATCTGTGGTTTGTGATACCACGATTGTATCATGCCTGTAAACCCAGGATGGTCACTTTTTTTTTTTTTTTTTGTCGCCCAGGCTGGAGTGCAGTGGCACGATCTCGGCTCACTGCAAGCTCTGCCTCCAGGGTTCACACCATTCTCCTGCCTCAGCCTCCCGAGTAGCTGGGACTACAGGCGCCCGCCACAACGCCTGGCTAATGTTTTGTATTTTTTAGTAGAGACGGGGTTTCATCGTGTTAGCCAGGATGGTCTTGATCTCCTGACCTCGTCCGCCCGTCTCGGCCTCCCAAAGTGCTACTTGTTTGTTTTAAATGTTGTTTTGTTTCTCTATTACAAAAAAAAAAAAAAAAAACCAACAACAAAAAAGCTGCTGGGGAGATGGTCAAGATGGCCGACTAGAAGCAGCTAGTGTGTGTGGCTCTCATGGAGAGAAATGGAAGGGGTGAGTAAATACAGAATCTTCAACTGAAATACTCACATTGGGACTAATCAAGAAAAAACTCGACCTATGGACAACAGAGAAAAGCAAGCCAGGACAACGGCCCACCCAGGGAACAACACAGAGCCAAGGGAATTTCCCCCTGCACAGGGAAGTGGTGAGTGAATGTGTGACCCCCCCACACACTTCTCCAATATATCTTTGCAACTCTCAGGTCAGGAGATCCCCTCATGAACCCACTCCTCCAGGGCCTTTAGTCTGACACACAGAGCTACATGGAGTCTCGTCAGAGCAGCGGCTCAGGCAGGCACAGAGGCCCAGGAGATACTTGGGCTTTCCAGGCTTCTCAGCAAAAGCAGCTGCAACTCTGGCTAAATGGGAGGTTAGACACCCCATACACACCCCTAGAAAGGAGGCTGAATCCAGGGAGGCAAGCAGCCACAGTCTGCAGGCCCCACTTCTGTGGCACCTCACAGGATAAGTCCCACTGGCCTGGGATTCCAGCCAGTCACCAGTAGCAGTGTTACACCTCCCTGAGACAAAGCTCCCATGGGGAGAAGTGGGCTGCCATCTTTGCTGTTTGGGTGACTTAGCCATTCCAGCCTTTAGACCTTGTGAAGTCCACGCTGACCGAGGGCAAAAGCAGTACCCAGCACATGGCAGCTGCGCTATGAAAACATGGCCAGACTACTTCTTTAAATCGGTCCCTGATCCCATTCCTTTTCACTAGGTGGGAACTCCCAACTGGGGTTTCTTGCCACCCCTGCCAGTGTTCTTTGGCTGACAGAGATTTGAAAACTCCCTGAGACAGAGCTCCCAGAGGGAGGGGCAGGTCACCATCTTTGTTGTGTGGGTGACTTAGCAGTTCCAGGCTTTGGGCTTTGGAGAATCCAAGCTGATTGGAGGCAGAGGTGGTCCCCTAAAACAGCCATAGCTGTCCTGAGAAAATGTGGCCAGACTGCTTTTTAAAGTGGGTCCCTGATCCTATTCTTCCTCACTGAGCAGGACCTCCCAACCGGGGTCTGCAGCCACCCCCACCGGTGTTCTCTAGCTGACAAAGTTTTCAAACCTCCCTGAGACTGAGCTCCCAGAGGGAGGGACGAGCCACTATCTTTGCTGTTTGGGTGACTTAGCGGTTCCAGCCTTTGGGCTTTGGAAAGTCCAAGCCAACCAGGGGCATAAGTGGCACCCCAGCACAGCCCTACAAAAACATGGCCAGACTACTTTTTAAAGTAGTTTCCAGATCCCGTTACTCATCACCAGGCAGAGCCTCCTAATTGGGGTCTCCAGCACTGAGGCCTTCAGTTGCCCCTAGAAGTTCTGTCCAGGTAGTTGCCAAGTTGCTACTGGCTCAATAGCTCTGTCAGGTCCTCTCTGCCACTGCTTCTGCTGTGGAACCGTCCTTGGTACCCTCGGGCTAACAAAGGAGCAAAGACCCCTAGTACCTTATCCACATCTCCAACAAGCTGAAGTTGACTCAAGAAGAGGAGGCCGGTGGATCGTCCATAATCCCCACACTCCACCGCTGCTCATCACCAGACAGGGAACACCTGGCTTGGGCCCACAGCACAGACCCTCGATCTTGGGCTGATTGCACTGAGTAATTGCTGGCCTCCATCTCTCTGGGATGGCACCCCCAGGAGACAAGCAAAGTGGTGAACCAGCAAGCCAGCTGATGTGGAGCCCAGTGGGTTTGGTTCAGGAGCATCTGTAGCAGAACACGACCAGGGACAGCCATCCCTCTAGGCTGTAGGTCTTATGGGAGCAGGTGGAGCCTAGAGGGATGGCTACATCTGCTACAGATGTTGCAGCAGAGCAGCCGGCCTTCCTGGTCATGCTCTGCTATAGGGGAATTGTTGGACCTGATCTCTGCAGGGTGGTCCTGCACATCAGACAGGGCTGGTTTGACCTGAGCACTCCTTAGTCTGCTGGCCTCTACTGGGGCCCCAGCCTGGCCGTGCCCACTTACAAAGCAGTGTCAGCTGCTCTGGGTTTCCACACTATAGCTTGGTCCCATAAGTCTTCCTCATTAGAAAGCACCCTTCCCTGAACCTCTGCAACTTCACCTTACATGGGAATAAATGAAGTGAGCTGTTCAGAGAAAATGGAAGCATGCTTCCCCAATAAGAATGGTTGCATTCGGCCAGGCACAGTGGCTCATGCCTGTAATCCCAGCACCTTGGGAGGCCGAGGTGGGCAGATCACCTGAGGTCGGGAGTTCGAGACCAGCCTGACCAACATGGAGAAACCTCATCTCTACTAAAAATACAAAATTAGCCGGGTGTGGTGGCACATGCCTGTAATCCCAGCTACTCGGGAGGCTGAGGCAGGAGAATTGCTTGAAACCAGGAGGCAGAGGTTGCAGTGAGCCAAGATTGCACCATTGCACTCCAGCCTGGGTGACAGTGTGAGACTGTCTCAAAAAAAAAAAAATACAAAATTAGCTGGGCATGGTGGCTCATGCCTGTAATCCCAGCTACTCGGGAGGCTGAGTCAGGAGAATTGCTTGAACCCGGGAGGCGGAGGTTGCAGTGAGCCAAGGTCGCGCCATTGCACTCTAACCTGGGCAACAAGAGCGAAACTCCATCTCAAAAAAAAAACAAAAAAAACAAAAACAAAAAAGAAAGAATGGTTGCATCCATGTTCAATATATAATTCCACATACTAAAAGCTACACTTCCACATAGTCTGGCCTCATTGTCTCCTCAGAACTATGGTTTGTCTATGTCTTCAAGAGGAGTTCAGGGGGGTATAAATGAGGATAGAAGAAAAACTTGAGCTTACACTTCTACAATGCTTTTCAAATCTTTAGCTGCATAACTCTTTATTTTAATAAAACCTTACCTGAGATCCAAATTATGTAAATCTAATAAATACAGGAATTCTGTGATTAAGTTAAGGAACAGGGAGCAGCCTAGACACTGGAGCACTGTTGAAAACAACTAACCTAAAGGTGAGAAGAGGTGACCAATAACATTTGGTCCAGGCCCGTACTCCCAAAATGTAGGCAGAAAATGGGCTTTTAAAAGGGAAGGAAGACTGGGACTATGGTTTCGCAGGTCCATGACTCTATCTTTTGTCTTGTTCACTTTGGTAGATTTGGCATGTACCAAACATAGGGAAAGGCCAAGTTTTATTAAGCTGATAGGTAAAACCTTTCCCTTCTGCATAGAATTACTCAGTTCAAGAGCTTCTCTGGTATCCAGACAGCACTTATGTCCTGCTTCAGTTATTGGTAAAGGAAAAAGATGTGTGAGATACTCCAAGTATGCTCCTACTTATCTCCAGACTATACTCTCCTGCATACAATAAGGAGAACCAAACTTAAGGCATTCTTTTAGAATCAGAATTTCAAAATGTCTGACTGTGGGTTCTTTAAGACCACAAAACGTTCCTGGTGCCTAGGGCCAGAGGATGGAGAGACCAATGTTATCTGCTCAATTCATTTCCATGTTTCTTTTACAACCTCTGAGGATCTGTTGATTTTCTTGCTACCAGTTCTGTTTCTGCACATGAGTAATTGGGGGCAGAGGCTGACCCTGCTGTTGTATAAAAGTAATTGACGGCAGTAAATTCAGCCCTTTGTGTTGCTCAGGTATAGAAAGTCCCTTATTTCACACCACATCATAAATTATCCACCCACAGCCAGGCTCTGAAATTGTCTTTCCTAACTCCAGTTAAAGTTCATGGAGTTTGATGTGTGGATTTACTGTAGAATTAATTTCAGAGCCATGACCTTAGACCTTCTTACACGTGGGTATTTTGTGTATGGCATTTCCTATTAAGATCAAATCTGATTAGAACATAGATATTTACTCCTTCAGAGGTGTTGGATGCAGCAGCAGTTCTCAAATGCATGTCTCAATTACTGCTGTGTCCCCTCTCCACAAAGCCCTATTGATATGGGCTGTTTTTGCTACGCCCCTTTAATTATTATTTATTTAACTTTGATTTTCATGCCACTTTATATTTAACCAGCCATATGCAAACATGTAAGTGAAAGGAGCCACATGAAAATAAGCCAAAGGTGAATGGAAACCCCCATGTTTAGATTTGTGAATTAGAAGAAAGAATATATAGAGCTCGTATTTATTTAAATTTCTATCACAGTGACTGACTTATTTCTAAACTAGTCCATAAACATTGAGCCGAATCTCAAATTGAATTGCCTGGCAAACAATAGATTTTTATTGCACAAATTAAGAAATGCTGACAATATACAGAACACCGCATTGGAGGGTGAACACTTAAAGCAATACTATATCCCATAGTCCCTTCTTCCAAGGCCAGGATTCATAATTCCCAGGAACATAGCCTAGTTTTGACCACCCCAACTCAGTTTTTTAATATTGACCTTACCACTGTAGGCATTGACTATAAGTCTAATTGCTATCTCTGGTTAGAAAATTTGTGTACCAGTCATTCTTTTGCTTGTCATTATGTTTTTGTGCACACAGTGAAAAGAAGAAACTGTTTGGGCTCCAGATCTATAACGACAAACATATTTGTCTCATTTAGACTCTAGTAGTGTGAATGTCTGTGTATATGCCAAGCACGGGAGCCAAAGCAGAAAATTAGATGCCGAGGTTACCTGAGAGACATTTCTTACTCTTTGAAACATTCTTAATAAAAGAGTTATGAGAAAGCAAAATAGATTACAACAGGAAAGACCATAATGCCATTTGTTATTACTAATTGTGATGGGAATATTAAAATTTTCAAAAGAGAAACTACACATTGATCACTAAATTGGAATTTCCAATTTATATATTAATAACCTCATCTTATGTACAAAAGAGATTATAAATTTAGTTACAATGTGCTATGGAGGCCAGGAAAGCAGTAGTCAGTGATAGAGAATACAGGATGAATACTGGGTGAGAAAAGCATATTACCAAGAAGTAAGCAAAATAAACAAAGAGTAAAGGAAATGTACATGTTTCAAGGACTTAGAGACTTATAGAAAAGATCTGTGAAACCATGACAGGCCATCAAGGTCATAATGACCCAGAAGGGAAAGGGAAAATTGAAATCAAGCTTATTACAGATTTCAAATCCTCTGTGACATGAGCAAAATTTTGGGTGAAAATGAGTGAAAACAAAACTATGAGGTAGTTAAATTCATACTTTAGTGGCATAACTTCCAGAAAGCGAAGGACCAAACAGGACTGCATTGTGTATCCCAGTAGACATCACAGCATTGGGCTTATGCTTTAAATAAAACATTCTGGACTCTCTCTGTGCTGCCTCATACTTACCAAAAGTCCTTCAACTTATAGTCCCTGAGACTATCCATTTCTTTACCTGTAAAACAGAAATAAAAATGGTACCCTGTCTCATAGAGTTATTTGAGAATTAAATAAGTTAATGCATGTAAAGTTCATTACACAGTGCCTGGCCCATGCATATGTTCTGTAAAAGCAGGATAATGTTATTAGCAATTATTATTGTAATTAGTCTCACACCAAACTTTGAGATCAATCCTACAACAAGGCTCTGTCATTCGCATCAAATTCAGCAGTCTTACTGCCGGTTCTGCTTGTATTCTTTGGTTCATTCATGAATGTATTCATTCAAGATACTTATTGAGTCTCTATCCTTGAGAAACTTCTATTCTAGTAGGGAGTATTATCAACAAATAAGATAACTTCATAGAATCGCAAGTGCTATGAAGAAAAATAAAGGGAGCAAGGGTGGCTGGGGTGAGGAGACTGTTGGATTATGTGGTCAGGGAAGGCTTTTTTCAGCAGGTTGTGTTTTAGCAAAGATCTGAATGAAGATATGGAGCCATCCAGGAAGACATTTTAGAAAAACATTGTAAGTACAGGAGACGGTGGAGATAAAAGGATAGACACAGGAAAGACTTTGGCATTTGAGTTTCAGGGAGTCAGAATTAATACTGGTATATTTGAATTGGTACTGATCCAGATGCTTCCAAGATGAGAAGGGGTAGGCAAGGCTGGGAGGGTAGATCATAGAGGCTCTAAAGGCTGTGGTAAGGAGTTTGGATAATTTATATCCAACTCCATTATTAACTTTGAGGCTTGACCACCCCAAAATCAACTCGAACTAGGTACTATCTCTAAACATGACTTTAACAATATTTTTAGGGAGGTAAAAACTGGAATACCATTGCCTTAATATGTGGCTTTCATTATTTAGTGCATTCAGTAACCTACTGTATTAGATGATAGCAAATTTAGTAGCAGTAATAGTTTCCTGGAATTCCTGTTATCTCCCCTAAGGGGCCAGTGCCTTGGCCTCTTCCCTCCAAATCTTTGAAACCTGGCCTAACTGTGATGTCGAACTAGCAGCACCTTTCTCCTGAGCCCCAGAAGCTACTGCTGCTCTGTTGGTTCACCGGGAACACAGATCATCTGGGGATTTTACTCAAGCTGCAGACATAGGCCTGCGTTAACTCCTGATGCCAGAAGGATTTCTATTATTAACAAGATAATTGCCCTCAGTTTCAGACATTCCCCTCACCTCCCCAACATGTGTTTAACTTACATATTCTGATCCTGAGGACAGAGATCCAATAAATCATCTTAAAGGAGCATTTATCTATTCTAATAAAGAAATACAATGATGAAAAAGTATTATTTATAGACCAGAATAGCTCAAGTGTGAGTTTAAATTGGAGTTAGCTATTGCATTTAGTTTGTACTCAGGGGCCTTGTATTGCCTTCTTTAGAGGTCCCATTGACTGAGATGCAGGACACAGTCTCAGGCCCTCCTAAGATCCAGTAATACTCTTAGACCCACTACTTAACTCTGAGAAGACTGTAAGCCAAGGATATCATTCCTTTTCATTCAACACACATTTACTTGGTGAGTACTATTCACCAGATACTGTATTAGATGTTTCTGTTACAGCAGTTAACAATATAACCATAGACCTGGTTGTCCCTATACTGAAATAGAAGGAAATTTTCAAAAATCAAGAATCTGAAAATGCTGTGAGAGCATAGAGTAGCATGTTCAACATTGACAGTTTTGTTTATGCTGGGATTTGTACAAAGAGTAAGATTCAGCCAGGTAAAAGGTATTATATTGGGAGGGACCAGAAATTAGTAAAGTTTATATAATTCTATGTTGGAATAAGATATTGATTGATGACTAAATAAATATTTTTGTATATTATTTGAGTAATTATTTTTTTTCCATTTTGATAAGGATATTTATCTTTACTAAGTAAATTTTATCTTTACTTAAGGATAGGTAAAGAAAAAACAATCTATGAAGTGACTGAAAGTCAACTTCGTTGTCTCCTGTAACGTTAACCTCAGTATCTTGAAGGTCCTTATGGTAGATTGTGTAATTGGCCCCAATTGTTCACCACTTCCTGTACCCATGGCTTTTGTCATGTGACATTGCTATCCTTTCTACTACAGGTGGAGTGAACTCCCCACCTTCACTTTGTATGCAACCATGTGACTTGCTTTGCCAACGTAATGTTAGCAGATATGATGCAAAGAAAGGCTTGAAATGGACTAACCTGGTTGGGCTTCCCCTCTTGCACTTTTGCTGTCACCATGAGCATAGCTTCCCCTGCGTAGATGCTGTTTGTTTACACTGGACCCCAGAATGAACACACATGGAGCCGACCTGAATCCAACCCACAGTGAGGATAAGCCTAAACACAACAAAAACTTGAAACAGAGCTGGCCAGCTTGACCTAGAGTAGATGAGTAAACCACCTCTCCCTACCCGAGCTGAACCACCCATGCCTGAGTTGCCATTTTAAGCCAATAAATTTGGGGCCATTTGTTACATAATATCATGTGGTAATAGCTAACAGATGTGACCACAACAACTAAAATGTTGGCACTAATAATAGCCCTAAGGTTTAGTGTTAGGATTTATGCCTTAATATTTTGTTTATCAAGAACTATATTTTCTGGTTTATGTCTTGGTTTCCCAGTACTTGTGACTGAATCCATTTCATCCTCAGTGACAATAAGCTGTTTTACCTTTTTCACCTTCACCTTTTTTGATTACTTTTTGCCTGGTCAGCAGCGTGGTAAATAAGTGACCTAGGTCATTGACTGAATCCTGTGAACTAATGCTATTCTCACGACCTCTCTCTGACCTCTCCTCCTTACGGATTTGGACCTACCTTCAACTTCCATCTCTGTTTATTTTTAGGGGAAATGGGTTGAGAGCTCTCACTGAAGTTATGTATTGGAGGTTTTGCTAGAAACTGGAAATACATAAGTCATTAAGACAGATCTTGACTCAAAGTATTGTGACCTAGTTGTTGTATGCTGAATTGTTTCCTCCAACATTCATATATTGAAGTCCCAACCCCTAGTACCCAGAATGTGACTGTATTTGGAGATAGAGTCTTTAGATAGGTAATTAAATTAAAATGAGAAAGTTGGGGTGGGCCCTAACTGAATATGACCAGTGTCCTTTTAAGTAGAGGAGCTTATGACACATATATCTTCAGAGAGAAGACCATGTAGAGACGCAGGGTAAAGGTGGCCATCTACTAGCCAAGAGAGAAGCCTCAGAAGAAACCAGTCATGCTGACATCTTGATCTGACACTTTCAGCTTCCATAATAGTGAGAAAATAAATTTCTGTTGTTTAAGCCATATGTTGTTATGGCAGCCCCAGCAAACTAATACACTAGTCAGGTAGATAAAGTTGGATGAGTGCATTTTAAAAATAAGACTTTTGAAGTACTATAAAAGCATAAATGAGAGATCAGGTAATGTTAGGGGTTGGGGAAAGAAGAAAAAATCTTCATAGAAGTGGTAACATTGAAATTTCAATGATGAATAGGATGATATTATGTGGAAAATTAGGAGAAGAATATTTCAGGTAAAGTAAAAAGTATATGCAAATATAAGAAGATGTGATAAATCATGGAATATTTAGGTAAATGCAAGTTGTTTGGTAGAGTTGGATATGTTTGTATATGTGTGTTTCCATGTGTGTTAGTGGGTAGGGGTATGAAGAGCAAGCAGGGAGATAGGTGAGGAGTTGAGACTATGAAATCAGGCAGCTTTCAGATTATGAAGCATCTTTTATGCAATGATAATGCATTTAGACTTTATTAAATAGGTTAGTTATTCTCAATCAGAGTGAAAGATATCAGAATCCTCTCTGGGTCTTTTATAAACTACACTTGCCCAACTTTGCTCATTTGCTCTTAAAGTTTTAAAATCATTATTACAATGGACAATAATGAAAAATTGCTATGATATTAAGATGGATGTCTACAGAGGAAAAATATTAAGACAACTAATAAAACAATTATTGCTTCTGGACACTTGTTGGAATATTAAGATATGTGACCATACAAAGCAAAAAATTAAAAACAACTGGAAAAGTGAGAGTCAAGCAGAAGAGTGACATGATCAAAGTTAACTCTGGTAGCCAAAAAAAAAAGTGGACTGGGGAGAGGCAAGTCTAAATGCAAAAAGAAGTTAATTGATTATAGCAATATTCCCATGAAATATAATAAAATCTTGATCTAAAACAATAGAAATGGTGATGACAGAAGGGAAAAATTTGGAAACAAAGTCAACAAGACCTAGTATATTAGTCCGTTCTCACAATGCTATAAAGATGCTTCCTGAGACTGGGTAATTTATAAATGAAAGAGTTGTAATAGACTCAGAGTTCTGTATGGCTGGGGAGGCCTCAAGAAACTTACAATCATGACAGAAGGTGAAGGAGAAGTAAGCATCTTCTTCACAAGGCAGCAAGAGAAAGAGAGTGCATGCAGGGGAAACTGCCACTTTAAACCATCAGATCTTGTGAGAACTCCCTATCATAAGAACAGCATGGGAGAAACTGCCCCCATAATCCAATCACCTTCCACTACGTCCCTCCCATGACAAGTAGGGATTACAATTTGAGATGAGATTTGGACAGGACACAGAGCCACACCATATTATTCCACCCTGGCCCCTCCCAAATCTCATGACCTGTTCACATTTCAAAACCAATTATGCCTTCCCAACAGTCCCCCAAAGCCATAACTAATTCCAGCATTAACCCAAAAGTCCACGTCCAGAGTCTCATCTGAGACAAGGCAAGTCTCTTTCACCTATGAGCCTGTAAAAACAAAAGCAAGTTACTTACTTCCAAGATATAATGGGGGTACATACAGGCACTGGGTAAATGTTCCTGTTTCAGATGGGAGAAATTGGCCAAAACAAAGGGGCCACAGGCCCCATGCAAGTTGGGAACCCAGCTGGGCAGTCATTAAATCTTTAAAATTTCCTTCGACTCCATGTCTCACATCCAGGGCACACTAATGCAAGGGGTGGGCTCCCAAGGTCTTGGGTTGCTTGCCTCTGTGGTTCTGCAGGGTACAGTGCCTGCCACTGCTTTCACAGGCTGGCATTGAGTGCCTTCAGCTTTTCCAGGCACATGGTACAACCTGTCAGTGGATCTACCTTTCTGGGGTCTGAAGTATGGTAACTCTCTTCTCACAGCACTACGAGGCAGTGTCCCACTGGGGACTCTGTGTGGGGGCTCCAAACCCACATTTTCCTTCTGTACTGCCCTAGCAGAAGTTCTCCACGTGGGCTCTACCTCTGCAGCAAACTTCTGCCTGGACATCCAGGTGTTCCTGGACATCTTCTAAAATCTAGGTGGAGGTTCCCAAACCTCAGTTCTTTTCTTCTGCACAGCCACAGACCCAACACCATGTAGAAGCTGCCAGGGCTTTGTGCTTGCATACTCTGAAGCCACAGCCCAAGCTGTACATTGGCCCCTTTTAGCCATGGCTGGAGCTGGATTAGCTGGGACACAGAGCGCCATGTCCTGAGGCTGCACAGAGCAGTGGGGCCTTGGGCCTGACCCCTGAAACCATTTTTCCCTCCTAAGCCTCCAGGCCTTTAATAGGAGGGGTTGCCTTGAAGATCTCTGAGATGCCATGAAGACATTTCCCCCTTTGTCTCAACTATTAACATTCAGCTTCTCATTACTTATGCAGATTTCTGCAGCTGGCTTGAGTTTCTCCCCAGAATATGTTTGTTTTTTTTTTTCTACCAGATGGTCAGGCTGCAAATTTTCCAGACTTTTCACTCTGCTTTTTCTTTAAACATATGTTCCAATTTCAAACCATCTCTTTGTGAGCATATATACCTGTATGCTTTCAAAAGCCAAATCACCTTTTGAATGTTTTGCTGCTTAGAAATTTCTTCCACCAGATACCCTAAATCATCGCTCTCAAGTTCAAAGTTTCACAGATCTCTAGGACAGGGGCAAAATGCCACCAGTCTCTTTGCTAAAGCACAGCAACAGTAACTTTTGCTCCAATTCCTAACAAGTTCCTCATCTTCATCTGAGAGCACCTCAGCCTGAACTTCATCGTCCACATCACTACCCGCATTTTGGCCAAAACTATTCAACAAGTCTCCAGGAAGTTTCAAACTTTCCCACATCTTCCTGTCTTATTCTGAGCCTTCCAAACTGTTTCAACCTCTGCCTGTTTCAAAGTTGCTTCCACATTTTCACGCTATCTTTTAGTAGTATCCCATTCTGCTGGTACCAATTATCTGTATTAGTTCATTTTCACATTGTTATAAAGATAATACATGAGTCTGGGCAATTTATAAACAAAAGAGGTTTTTAGTTGACTCACAGTTCCACATGGCTGGGGAGACCTCAGGAATCTTACAGTCATGGTGAAAGGCGAAGGAGAAGCAAGCACCTTCTTCATAAGGTGGCAGGAGAGAGAGTCCATGCAGGGGAAACTGCCACTTTTAAACCATCAGATCTATGACAACTTTTTCACTATCATGAGAACGGCATGGGGGAACTGTCCCCATGATCCAATCATCTCTCATTGAGTTCTTCCCTCGACACATGGGGATTACAATTTCAGATGATATTTGGGTGGGGACACAGAGCCAAGCCATATCACCTAGTAAACCAGGAAATATAGAGAAGCCAAGGGTGGATCATGTACCTTTAACTCAGAAAACTTGAGGGAATGGTGGTTGCATTCTGTGGCTGGGAAATTGAGTAGAAGAAATAAATTTTAGGAAGGAGACTTGTTTCTTTTGGACATGTTGACTGTGAGGCACTGAAGAAAAATTCAGGTAATGTTCAGACACAACCCTGTGAGTCATTGGACTCTTGGTGTCAGTCACCCATAATGGGAAGTGAAGTCTTTAATATCTAACTTTTATCAGCCCAAGATAAATCAAGGTTAGAATTGTTAAAATAGAAGAAAACAAATAAAATGACCAAAAAACAGCAAAAAAAAAAAAAAAAAAAAGCAAAACAAAAATCCTTGATAGCTTCCCAAATACTTTTTTCTTATAGTAAAAAAAAATCATCTCTAGGTATTTTCATGTTTTCTGTTTTCCAGGAACTTGAAGGAAATATGGTTTCTAGAGTCTCTACTGCTAGTTTCTATTAAGCTTCAGATCATACGATAGCATGGAAATAGTTTAAATGCTGGATTATAACACTTTACTATAAAGGTTCCATTTGTACTTCCAGTTTATCTTATTTCACTTCTCTCTGTGGCGAAGCAAGAAGAAAGGGGGGTAATTAGTCAGAGACTGAAGTCTCTCGACTTCTCAATAAAATCCTGTCATTTTAAAATATGATTATATAAGATAGTTTGTCTGAGAACTAGTTATTAAATCACTCTTTTTTTAAATTAAACTTGAAGTTAAGATGATTGTATTCCTGAAATTTATGTTTGACTTTGTGAGGATGGGTTAATAATACACTAAAAAAAACCTTCTCAAATCTCAGTGCTTAATAAAAGTTTCTCACTTAGTCTATACGTCTGAAGTGACTTGGCAGCAAAACATCTACTCATTGTAGTTATTTAGAGACCCAGGTTGATGGTGGCTCCTTCTATACATGTGCTTTCAGGGTCACTTCATCAGTGGGAAGGAAATGTAGTAAATCACATACTGGCTTTGAAGTCTTTCACGTGGACGTGGCATATGTCACTTGCACTCAAATTTTATTAGCCAAAGCAAGTCACATAGTCACAAAGATCAATCACATCCTGTGTCTGGAAATAGGGAGAATAGGTAATAGTTGGGGGTTAGCAAAAATAATAACCACAGACATCTTATGCTGATAGCTCATACTTAAAGCATATATGCTCTTGTCGTAGAACATATAAATCTACCTCCCATAAAAAATAATTTTTGTAATAAGAGTGATTTCTTAATATTCTATTCCAATTGTATTTCTACTGTCAAATTGAGTGAGATTAAAAATATCTTGATAGCTTGATTCCAGTATCTAGCTACAAAGATTTTGGAGGGAAAGTGATATTCCTGGATTTTTATCAGTGTATTTTTACCACTAAATGGTCATTGCACCAACTGTTCTTTCATTTTATAGGCTAACTAGCTTCCAAATATAAAGCTCTGAATTAGTTACAGAGGTTGTAAAATCGGAGAACCTGGTTACTATTTACTGTCATATTGAACCAGAAAAATATATATATTTTTGTTTTAGAATGGCTGAGAATCTTATAATTGTTTCAAGATGTACAGATGAGAGTGAGAAGAGTGACTAAAACATTGAGCTTGTGAAAGAAGGAAGATGAGTGAATTTCTCTTATTGGGCTTCTCTCCAGAAAGAGTCATCTGGCGAGTTGGCAAAGACAAAATCAAACAGCCATGTGCCAGATGTGCACGGCTGTTGTTGGGCCATCTGCAGCTTGCTTTTATGCCATATGCCACTTTTACATTTGGTCGGCTGGGGTATCAGAGGCAAAATTCACAGGGCAATTACTTTTGTATTATTCTTGTAAATTTAATCAGAAAAAAATTAATCGATAACCAGCTTTGCTAGGGAGTGAATACAGAATAGTTGATGAAGGAGATAGTACTGCCAGGATTGCTTAGATCCTAAATCAAGAGCTAGAAACAACCTTTGGTTACACTTTGAGAAAACAAATGACAAAGTGGTGCTATGATCCTGACTCTTGGATGCCCTTGCTAACTTCAGTCACCTCTGAGGCAATCTTTTTCTTTTTCCTTTTTTCCTTCTTAACTTATTCCACTTTATCTTTCCTCTGATCTGTGGAAAGCAAGGCTACTATTCAAATAAAAACCTAGCCAATTATTTGCTTTCTATTGAAAATGGGCAGTGGTAGTGGTTTTATATTTCTGAATTATTGGGCCTACTTGGCATGGTATAACATAAGCAAAGAAAGATTGCTTTGTAATTTGAGTTCCATAGGCAATATAATAATACCACTGACAGGGTATGAGCAGATGAAAAATGGATTATAGTATGCTTAAACTTTATACCCAGAAAATCATTTCTTGATTTTTTACCAGATTTTGCTAAGGCTGTCAGTCATTATTGACCACGTATTAATACGTTTGCTTTTTGCCAGTTTGGAATCTAGTTGAGGCTGAATTGCAGTTAATATTTTTCTGAATCAAAGCCTGGAGTTTTAATTAATCTAACAAATATCTATACTTCTTAATTGAAGTGGTCATGACATTCTGCTGTTTTCTGCTGCTGGTATTCTTATTTTGAATATAGCATGTTTATGCTCTGTAACAAACCGTGTATAAAACAACAGCATGCCTATAAAACCAGAGTGGCCTGTTCTTTTTAAAGATTTTGTGAATATTGCATTATTATGCTAAAGTTTACATAAAATAAGTAAGCCTAGGGGGCCTTAAAAAGGTTAAATACTAGGTGTGAGGAAGATAAATTTATAGGAGGCAGCATGGAAAATATATTACGACCTATATTGCTAACTTAATGTTTTAGTTCTATTTTAGGGATCTTTCCTTTAAATATTTTAATAAATGTTCCTCGTAACTTAATTATTATGAAATGGCTACAGTTGGTAATGTTTATTAAGTTCTAACATAACATCACTCTAAATTAACACTGATGTTAAATTTTATTTCAAACTCTAAATTACCACAAAAAGGCCCACTTAGACCTTCTGGCATTTAGAGTTTGAGTTAAGATGAATTAGCCGCATAAGAAAATTTGTGGGTTTATAGACCTTGATTCTAAGGTAGGATGGTAAAGCATTCTCTATTAGTGGCTCTATTCAGCTTCCTGATTTGAAAAAATATAGGAGGCTGAAATAATTATTACCTATATTCAGCTGTGACAATATATGACTATCACTTGCAGCATTTGGTTTCCCATCCTGTGGGTATCTTCACTAACACAGAAAATTGAATCCAGATTATCCTAATGGTCAGCATCATCCGTGGAGAATTGAGAGAAATATAAGGGAACATTATTGTGTGTTGACTATATTCCCGGAAGCATGCTGGAGGCTCTTCACAGATTATCTCTGTAATTCCCTCGCCATACATATAAGAGTTAATTATTTGATTAAACCACATGAACTTGCCTTCTCTGTAGGTAAAAAACTGTTGAATATCAGCAATTTCATGTGGATCATCCTAAACGTTACTCTTTTTAGCTCGCAAATCAGAACACTGAGGCTCAGAGAAGATAAGTAATTTGCTTATATTGCAGCTATTAAGTGGCCAATCTGGAATTTAAACCTAGTCCACTCTTTTCAATATTTCATAAAACGTTGCTTCTGTAAACTGGATTAAGAAGTAGTTTATTATAGCTATTTCTATTTGCATGTAAATAATAAATCAAAGACTTTTCAAATTATATTTTTAATGGGTTAAATGTGCCCTTACCATATATTTTTCTTACTAGAAGGCCCCTATTTTTTCTGTTTAATATACTATACATTAACTCTTGATAAAGAACTTTAGAAATATAACTACTGTACATAAAATGTACACAGTTAGCATTTTAATAAGAGTATTTTGTAGATAGAGGCCACAGTCAGTGCCAATTTTTTCAATTTACTATATTCTTAAGCAAAGTTTTGATTATGGTCCTTTATTAGAGATTTTTTGGTTTCATGTGTGTGTGTATAGGGAGGTGGGGTATAATAAGCTTTGGAAACATAATCTTTCTTTATGATTAGTTTGTTACAAATTGTTTTTGTTGTTTCGCATACTTAGTTTGTCTTATCTATGGTCAGCAAGTGTTGGGTGCAGTTTCACAGGTGGCCAAATTGGGCACACTCTAACTGGTTAAAAATATGTTTATTTGGCCTATATTTAAAGCAATTGAATGTGTAATAATTTGAGTTTGGTGGGCTTTGACATAATGGTCCTAGCCTGTTATATTAAATAGAGGCCAATATACAGGAGCCATCTTGGTCCATTTATTTAACACTGTGTTATCCAGGTATACAGCTGTCTAGAGAGGAAACACAGCAAAGCCTCCACTGATGATTGTCAATGATCAATGCCTGCCTAGAAACTAAGGGAAAAGGACATTCCTCAGAAGTCATGAGCAGACCCTTTGATAATTGACTCTCTGTTTGCTTGTGATTCCATAAGATGAAATGCATGCCCTTCTTTTGAGTGCTAGTATGTTGCATGCATGATGCTCAATTATTCATGTAACTAAAACAGTTCTTGGAATGTAACAGGTACTCAATAAATATTTTTGTGTAAATGAATAATCTCTAATTTATACAACAATATTAGAAGGTAGATATTGTTAAACGTCTTTCACAGATTACAAATAACCTCTTTGGTCTTCAATATCAGAACTTGTAAAATGGGACCAATAATATACATCTTACAATGTAGCTTTCAGAATGAGATAAAAGAATATATCTCAAGCGTCTAGCAGAAGATTTGGCTCATAGTTAAATGCTCAACAAATGTTAGTTTCTGTCCCTACTTTTTGAGCCTACATTTTCTGCATTAAGTCTTCCCCTTAATGATCATTTTACTATGACTTTGCCAGTATAGAATGTTCAGGGTGGGGGCACTTGAAGAAGGTGATTCACTCCTCCCTAATCTCCTTTCCTTTACCCAGGCATGTTTCTAGAGGAGAATTTAACTTTACAATTTCCTCAAAAACTGCAATGTATAACAATAAATGAATCTGAATGCTGGTTTATTCTTCTAATTGGGAAACACAACAGAAGCTGGACAAAAGCTGACATGGGAGTAGTCCCATAGTCCCTGCCCATGCATACGTGGAGTCCCAGAAAGTGCTAGTCATTTCTTCATGAGATGTAAGCAGGTTGCTATTGGGGTGAGTGAGGAGCTGGGCATAAGATAAGGTGCTTCCTTTCAATGAAATTATGCTTTCTATGAGAAGGTGTGACTTGGTAGAGCTTTTGGCTCTGGAAGAATATATACCAGATATCTTTATCCTCTGTTAGAAAGTACTTGTAATATAATGCATATTAATATTTACTTATTCATTTGGAGAAATGTTTTGCTCTTTGTTTTTATATTTTTGGATGTTACATTTATTTTTTCTCTTTGAAAATTCTAATGACCATCTGCAGTACTGGGAACTAGAGAAGTTATTATGACACTATGTTTCAGATTTAGTTAAGATTACTGGTAAATTGCATGCATTAGCTTTTAAAAATTCGGGGCAGATTCTAAACACCTATATGCTAGCTTTTAAAACAAAATGTGTCCCTCTTAAACACTGGAAAAATCTCAAAAAAGAAACGAACATAAAATCTGTTCTGCATGTTTCTCTGAGACTATTTTTCAGCATGTAAAAACTTAACTTCATTTAATTAACTTCGGTTGAAAGCAAACCAATTTACCAATTTTTTCTTCCTGCAGTAGCTGATTTCCTTCTTGGTTCTATAACCACTGACCCTAATGGCCAACCCATTCTTCTGGAAACTCTTCTTTCCCAACTTGGATCCCCTATCCTAGAATGACTGTTTTTCTATTCTCTACTTCTTTTTTTCTCTGTTTTTGTTGTTGTTGTTGTTGTTGTTGTTTTGATGTTCCCTCCCACAAACGAGTTTATTAGCATAAATATATTGATGAGGTCCAAGACACAACTTGTAAGACATTTTAAGTTACACAGGTATCATCAGTTAACAGGCAATGTTTACTATCTAGAGTTGTGATCCTGTTGACATCCAGAGTCGAATTACACCTCCATCAAACCCCTAATCACCAGTGCATTCCCAGCACACACAATCCAAATGATTAAAGAAGGTAATGATTTTCTCCAAAATAACCACAAAATGCCCAAAGTATTTAATTCACTCTATCTCACATCTCTTGCTATTCTAATTATCATTGCTTTTGGAGTTTGTTTGTTCCTTTATCCTCATCCAGAAATTTAGCTTCCTAACCTTAGTTCTATTTTCTTTCTATATCCTCTGCTACTTAATGAGCTCACATATTCCCATGGCTTTAAAAATTACTCCTAAGGAGATGATTTTTAAATGTCACTCTCAAATAACAACCATGTTTTCAAGCTTTATTTCACATTTCTGACTCTTTTACAACACCCAGAAATCCCAATGGCATCACAATTAAACCATTTTTCTCATTATGACTTCCCATTTTTTGATACTGACATCAAGAAATAAAACTAAAAATCTCAAGCCCATGTTTGATTACTTCCTTTTCCATTCTATCTTCAGCAATTTGATTATCAAATTCTGTCAAGACTTTTAATGTCTTCTTCCTTTTCATTAAACCATTAAAACATATTTCATCAATTCTAACATGCATATTTGTTCAAATTTTAATGTCTGAAACTGGCACATGTCTTAAAATCAATGGTGTATTAGGATTGTGTCAAAGTTTAACTATCAGGGCTTTACATTTTTTCATGATGGTACATAAAATAAGGATGCATGTTACAACTGATAGTATCTTAGACCTGATGTCTCATTCTACGTGAATTCCTAATTAACCCTCTCTTGAATTATGGTCATTGGTTGGTCAAGTACCAATTGTACTTTTCATTATCACCAGAATACTCTTCTCTATGTATAATTCTGAACAATCATTTTCTTCGTCAAGAATTTTTACTTCTACCCATTAGCTGTCATATGAATTTGAAATTCTATGTCTTAGAATTTAAAGCTCTCTGTGATCTAATCCCAATCTGCCTTTATAGTCATCTTTCACAGCTCTCATAATTTCCTACTCCATGTACAAACTGGAA